>NW_021604783.1:3386517-3465706 GCF_004785775.1 Grammomys surdaster
GTCAGCGGCGGCGGCGGCGGCGGCGGCGGCGGTGGGGCTGGGCCGGGTCCGGGCGCTGGGGGGGGCCGGGGCCAGAGCTGGAGCCGGAGCTGGAGGAGGGCGAAACCCAAGCGGCCGAGGGTGGCCACGGTGATGAGCCGGGCCTGGCGGACGCGGCGCCATCGCAGTCAGGTGGGCCCCGGGGCGAACCGGGCAGGGCTAGGGAGGATGCCCACTCTCCGCTGCCCGGCGCCGCAGGGGCCGGAGCCGCGCCCTGCGACCGCTCCCCTTCCAGGTTGATCTAGGGGCGCAGGGGTCGGGGGCTGTATAAGCCCCGCCCCCGGACGCGCACGGCGCTGGGGAGCAACTTAAGGGCGCCCTGGTATGGCGTCCAGCGAGCCGCGACCCGGGGACTTGGTCTCCTGGGGCCCTGAAGATGGTCGCAATCACTCCACCTATGAAGGGTTAAATTCTGCAGCCCAATGCCCCCTCCCTCTGTGGGGCAGGTTGGGGGTGGGGTGGGGCGGGTGTGATCCCGGGCAAGCGCTGCAAGCTGCTCGGAGGGTGATGGCGTAGGAGCCAGGCAGAGAGGGGGAGGGGTGGCCCTCTGAGCGCCCCAGAGTTGGGGTGTGCAGGGTGCGCAGTGCAAGCAGGGGCCCGGAACCGCCGCGCCGTCGGGGGAGGGTTGTTGCTGTGAGTCCTGGAGATTGTGCTTCCTGCGGTGCTGTGGGGCAAGGTAAACTGCTCCTCCTGGGCAACACCGTTTGCCAGTCTGGCTCCAAGGGGTCTGCCAGGGCCCTCCCTGATACATAGAGATAGAAAGCCTGGAGGGGTACTAATTGGTACAGAATTACAAGATATGACTCTGTGGCTTTAGGTGACCGATACCTTAAGTGTGGTGTCTGAGGTTGTGTATATAGTTTTTGTCAGCATGTGTTTTCTTACACGTATGTCTTGTGTTGCACATATGAATGTTTATGAATGTTTGTTTTCTGCATAGCTGGCATGGTGTGTGTGTGTGTTATGGCAGGCACCAGAATGCAGGGTGTACGTACCCATTTGAAGAGTGCAGTCAGTTGTGTACATTTGAATCAGAAGGTATCACGCCTGAGTTGCGTTTCTGTAGTCCTGATGAGGTGTGGTCCAGTTGTGTAGAGGACAGAAGGGCGGATGGATTTGTGTGTCTGTGATGAGCAAGTTTCATGGGGGCTGCATGTCTGGAACTCAGACCTAATCATCATCAGGAACATGAGAAACTGAAGCCTGTGGGTCAGCTGTCACTGGTGTGAGGTGAGGGGTTCTGGGTGGGACATGTAAGATGTATTTATGGGATCATGGGTAGCTAAGCCCTGGAAGGGTTGCATATTTGCAACATTCTCCACGGGATTCTTTTGTGACGTTGTTGTGGGAGCCTGTCTGGGCTGTTGGGCTGGGAGACAAGCTGGTCAGAAAACACTTAGGAGGAGGTGGCGTGACAAGGGCAATGTGGGCCTCCAACCCAGGAGTCCATGGAAAGCTTTGTGTGCGTGCCTGCCTTCTGTGTGCGTAAGTGACGGGTGTAGGGCTGCCCAGCTGATGTTATGGGAAAGTTGATAAATATTAGGCAGGACAGAGGGTCAGGCACGGGTGCTGT
Organism: Grammomys surdaster; assembly: GCF_004785775.1. Classification (NCBI taxonomy): domain Eukaryota; kingdom Metazoa; phylum Chordata; class Mammalia; order Rodentia; family Muridae; genus Grammomys; species Grammomys surdaster. Next base: position 3,388,130 of record NW_021604783.1, read on the forward strand.
TGGGTGGCAGGCTCTTCTTTTACAGGGTCTCCATGTTTGCTCACCCAGCACATTAGGGCCATAGGGAGGAAAAGTCCTGGCTCCCATGAGGGAAGTGAGCTTAGACCAAGCAGCTCCTTGGTCATGTTTATGTAAAAGCTGGGTGTGACTTTTGTCACTAAAATGGAAAAAGGGATCACAGAGTTTTCAGTCTCCTGCTTTGCCCTCTCCCTTTCTCTGCCCGCCTTTCCGGTATCTGTGACGCACATGAGGCCCGACTCCTGGGACAGTGAAAGGGCTTTGGACAGAATTTGCTCGCTAAGCAGATTCTTTGGAACAGGTTTCCCTCACCTTTGGGGCCTGGGCCCTTCAGTGCATATGGGAGATACACATGTATGGTCACTCCGTTTGTGTGCCACACTGTGTGCGCCGTCTAGCCTGTGTGTACACATATAGCATCAGGAAGGCTTTATGGCTATAGCCTCTGGAATGGGTGAAGGAGGCTGCCTGCCTATGAGGCCTGGAGGACAGGTGCAAGACTTACACTGGAACGGAAGTGTTCTGGTGCATCTAAACTTCCTCACTGGAACATCCTCTGAGTGTCCTAGTCCAAATCCGTGAGACAGAGCTAAGGACCCGCAGTACAGCAATTGGAACATAGACCTGATATATAGTAACAAATTAAAGACTATACCACCCCAGCCCCTGTCCGCCCTGCTGCAGAGAATCCCCAGCTCCCAGTTTGACTGGGAACAGTTGGTTTGCACTAACTGTACAGCCTCTGCTCCCAGGCTTCTGTGCACCCTGCCACTCATCTGTCCCCACCCTGGCCTCTGACTACCTCACTGTTTCAGGCAAAGCAGCTGAAACGCAGATAAGTTAAATCCTTTGCCCCATGTCACTGGGTTGTGAGAGGTGCTCAGGCTCCAGATTCTGTGCTGTTGACTTCTGTTCTGTGCTGCCTTTTGCCTTTCTGGAGCATTCAGTATGCACATGACAACACACACGCCACCATTTTATTTATTTATTTATTTTTTGGAGACAGGGTCACATTCTGTAGCCAAGACTAGCCTCTAGTTTTCCCCAAGCTTCTTGCCTCAACTTCCTGTATACCAGGACTGCAGGCTTAAACTAACATGCCTGCCTCAGCAGTACATTTCGTTAATTTCTATTGTTAAAGATTTCCTTATGTATGTGAATATTTTGCCCATATGTATGTCTGTGCACCACATGTGTGTGTGCCTGGTGTCTGAGGAGATCAGAAGCAGCTGGAGTTATGGATAGCTTTGAGTCACCATATGGATGGTGGGAATTGAACCTGGGTCTTCTCAAGAACAAGTGCTCTTAACTGCTGGGCTGTCTCTCCTGCCCTTCACCAATCTGATTTTGAGGACCAGTACTCAGGCAGTGCTCTCAAGAGTCCCAGCCCAGGGAGTGAGAACCTGAGGATCTGTGGCTTTGTCTTGTGAGTGCTGGCTTTGGGAGACTGTCCTTGTCCCATGGGTGATAGAGAGCAAAGGAGCAGAAGCATTTAAGTTCAGTCCTAACAGTTGGTAGAGATGCTGGGAAGAGGCCAAGGAAAGGGCATTAAAAGTGTGTGTGTGTGTGCATGTGTGTGTGCGAGTGTGTGTGTGTGTTGCACTTGAATATGGGGAAACAAGTGTCTACTGTACATGTGGAGGCCAGAGCAAGACATTGCTTATCTTTTATCGCCTTTGGTCTCAGTAGCTTGACAAGGGTCTGACATTAACCTAGAACTTGCCACTTTGACTAGGATGACCAGCCAGTGAGCCCTTCACCTGTCTTTGTCCTCCAGTCCTGGGGTGACAAGTTCAGAGTCATGCCCCAGCTTTCTGTGTGGATGCTAGGGATTTGAACTCACGTGCCGTTACTCACAGAGCTGTCTCCTCAGCCCTGATTTTTTTTAAGTTACACTTCTTTGTGTGTGAGCACACGCCACTATGTACATGTGGAGTTCAGAGGAGAGCTTGTAGGAGTTGGCTCTTCCCTTCTACCTGTGTATTCTGGGGAGTCAGATGGCCATGCGTGTGTGGCAAATGCCTTTACCCTTTGAGCTATCTTACCTGCCCTAGCTTTTGTGTCTTTAAGACAGTAAGACAGTCTCCTTTTTGTTTTGTTTTTTTGAGACAGGGTTTCTCTGTGTACCCCTGGCTGTCCTGGAACTCACTCTGTAGACCAGGCTGGCCTCGAACTCAGAAATCCGCCTGCCTCTGCCTCCCAAGTGCTGGGATCAAAGGAAGACAGTCTCAATATGTAGCCCAGGGTGGCTTTGAACTCTCTGCATTCCTCCTGCTCCAGCCTTCTGAATGCTAGGATTACAGGCATAAGCTACCAGACCCAGCTTCCAAAGACCATTTTCTTTTTCTTTTCTTTCTTTCTTTCTTTCTTTCTTTCTTTCTTTCTTTCTTTCTTTTTTTTTTGGTTTTTCGAGACAGGGTTTCTCTGTGTAGCCCTGGCTGTCCTGGAACTCACTCTGTAGACCAGGCTGGCCTCAAACTCAGAAATCCACCTGCCTCTGCCTCCCAAGTGCTGGGATTAAAGGCGTGCGCCACCACCACCCGGCTATCAAAGACCATTTTCAACCCAGGAGTCACACTAAACCACAGTTAGTGCTGAGGACTCTCGGTGGAAGAACACAGGCTGGAAGAAATAAACCCACAGGCAAAGAGATAGCATGTCCAGTGCCTTGATCTGCGCAAGTGTTTAACAGTGCCTTGAACTAGTTTGGCTGCCAGAGGGGCTTGAGAAGGATTGCAGGCCATTTCCATGCAACTTTAGGCAGACAGACCCGGTGACTGCTGTATTTAGGAACAAGAGAAGGGTGGAGTCAGACGTGACACAGTTAACACTTAGCATGTGAGCGTTTGTGTGGTGATTTATGTAACCAGCTGGCCTGCTGTAGGCTCCTCAGGGCAGGATCCAGCAGTATGGCAGAGGGAAACACTTGCATGTGGGGTCATCCAAGCCTGGATTAAAATTTTGGCTGTTACTTACTCTTACCTTCAGTAAGGTTTATTCCTTTTCTGTAAAATTGTGAGAAAATATATGTATATATGTATATATATACATATATTTAATATATATGTATAAATATATATATATATTTATACAATATAATTGTGTGCAGCTTTGGAGGGTATAGTTAAATGAGACAATGTATATCAGGTATGGTCATCATCCTCAGCTCTGAAGATGGCTTCTTTCTTTAGAGTAAAGTCTCCAGGAAGATCAGTTTTGTCTATTCTAGAAAAGTCTCATATTGCCCAAACTAACTTAAAATTCATGATCTTCTGCACCCAACCTCCAGAGTGCTGGTATTAAAGGCTTGTGCCACCAACACAGATTCTTTTATTTCCTGCGCTTCTTGCATGTTTCTTCATTCTGGGCTGAGACCCAAGGCCATGCTACGCAAGTGTCCTGCCTCTGTCCTGTACCTCCAGCCTCTAAATTTTTTAACTTTTCATTATGTACTATGCAAGATACTTGAGTGAACGACACACTCATCCTACCCCATCCCTCTTTGAAGCCCCTACTCTAGAGATAAACAAGCAGCGTGTTTACTAAGTGACATGAAGGGAAATAAAGAAACAGAGAGCTGTGAAGTTTCCGGAAGTGGGAAGGGTCTGGTAAGAGACCTATGCCAGGCATCGAGTCAAAGCATACAGGAGGTAGAACTCTGCGGCATGAGGCAGTCCAGAGAAAAGAACATTCTAGACTGGGAGAACAGTGAGAGGTGGTATGTTCTCAGAGCCTCACCTCTCTGGTACCTCTGAGGTTATTCAGGAAGTCAAGAGTAGAGAACTAGAGCTGGAAATACAAGTCAGGGATACAGCTTCCTTAGCATGCCTGAGGCCCTGGATTCAGTCCTCAGTAAAACACACACACACACACACACACAGAGAGAGAGAGACAGAGACAGAGACAGAGACAGAAGCACAGAGAGAGAGACAGACAGACAGACAGAGACAGACAGAGACAGACTGGCTTCTCTTCCAAATGGACCCAGATTCAAATCTCATCACCCACATGGCAACTCACAACTGTCTGTAATTCCAGTTGCAGGGGATATGATATCCTGGCATAGATATACATGGAGGCAGAACACCAATGTAAGTAAAATTTTAAACATTTAAAAAACAAAGAAACAAAAAACCCCACAGAAATATTATAAGAATATATTTTAATTTTAATCCCAGATGTGGGGTACGGGATGCTTCACAGCAGCTGACTGTGATTCGCCTCGTGCTCTAGCAGAGGCGTAGTTTTTCCAGCTGCTGATAGTTTCTGCACTTGTGTGATGTTTGGGATTTTGAGAACTTTGCAGAGGGTATATAAATGCTAGAGCCCTGATAGGTGGGGTGGTGGTTGGTTGTTCAGAGGGCTGGGGGGTTGTGGTTTGTTAGTAGTTGTGCTCAAAGAAGAAACAAGAAGGAAGAAATTAGTTTCAGAGATGTTTATCTTCTTTCTGTTTTCTTTCTCTCCTATCTAGTGACAGGAGGTGAGACAGGAGCTGGGGTGGGGGAGGTCTAAAGGGTGCGAAAAAGAAGAACTCACAAAATAGCTAAGATGATTTACAATAGAAACAGCAAGGACAAAGAAATAAGAACTTTAAAATTCACAGAACCACCAAACTCATCCTTTCAGATGTTGGTTTGTTTGCTTGTTTAATGTGTGTGGGTATTTTGCCTGCGTGCATGTTTATACACCGCATACCATCTGCTGCCAATGACGTCAAAAGACATGAGATTCCTCTGGGACAGTTGTGAGCTGCCATTTGGGTGCTGTAAATAGACCCTGGACCCTCTGAAAGACACAGTAGCTAGTGCTCTTAACTGCTGAGCCCTCTCTCTCTACCAATTCATCTGGAAGCCCAGATTCTGCCTTTTTTTCTTTTCCATCACTTTCCTTACCATTTTCCAGGGCTAAATTTCAAGACTAGGTACAGTCATCCCTTAGTATTTATGAGAAGTTGGTTCCAGAGTGCCTCATGGGTAGATATAAATCATACAATTTTATACTGGTATGAATATACTAGTTGTACTTCGTAAGTCATGTCTGGTGATGTGTTTCTATACTCCCAACACTGAGGAGGTGGAGGTGACAGGATCAGGAAGGAGTTCAAGACCATTCTTGATCAGTTCAGGTCTGGGCTACAAGAGACCTTGTCTCAAAATAAGTAAACAATATGTCAAAGTATCAGCATCTAAATTACACACATCCTCCCACATACCTTGTTTTCTCTATTTAAAATGTTTAATACAGTATAAATTCCATATAAATTGTTTTTGGAATTTTTTTATTTTATTTATTTGCTTTGGTTCAGGGTTCTTCCATTTGGCTCTGCTGACTTGATACTTGACATGTAGAGCAGGGCTACATTGAACGTCAGTGGTTCTTCTGCCTCTCCTCCTCAGTGCTGGGGTGACATGCATGTCTCACCACACCTGTTTAAATAGTTCTTCTGTTGTGTTGTGTAGAGAACAATGACCAGAGAATAAAGTCTGTGTGTGTTCAGTGCAGGACCAGTGTTTTGGAATATTGTTGATCCTTGCTTGGTTGGGTTATTAGCTCATTTTATCTTTACAACCACCCTGTTAGACTTCGGCGCGCAGCTTGGAACAGACAACACCAGACCAAACGGTTCCAAAGGGGAGGGGGTTTATTCAGAGCAGAGGGCAAAGGTAGGGAGAGAAACGGGAGAAGATGATGGAGAAAGAGGAGAGAGGGAGGAAAGAAGTGGAGGCCGGCCATGACCACGTGGAGAGAAGGGGAAGGGAAGGGGGGAAGGGCGAGGGGACAGAGAGAAGCTAGAGGCAAGAGAGCAAGCGAGAGAGGAGGAGGCAAGCAGCCCCTTTTATAGTGGGCACGCCTACTTGGCTGTTGCCAGGTAACTGTGGGGAGGAGCATACCTGGGTGTTGCCAGATAACTGTGGAGGTGGAGTTTAGACAGAATACTAACACACTCTGTCCAGTGGGAACTGTTTCTCACCGCTACTGTACAGACAAGAAAACTAAGATAAAGGTTAAGTAACTTTTCCAGGATCACATAGCTGGTGTCTTCATCACTCATAACTCATTTTAGGGCACTGGGCTGTCATGGGGCAGTTGAACTAGTCTAAGCTCTACGGGAATTAGCAGCAATGCCAGAGTCAGATGCTGTAGCAGTACATTCCCTTGACCTGAAGATGAGTTTGCAGTGTCTAACTTCTTCACAGTGCTCATTTTGAGTGTTAAAATGAGATGGTGTGCATAACATATTTTGCTATGCTTTGACTATAGATAAATAGCAGCTCCAACGCTTGTGGTGATAATGATTCTGGGTGATCTAAGAGCCAGGCCAGCTCTGGGTCTCTGCAGTTCTAAGAAGCACCAGCAGGCCCTGCCTTATACCATGGCAGTCCACACACAGGCACATGTCTGTAGGCGCACCGTCTTGTAACTTGTGGTGCAAAGTGGGCAGTCCTGGCTACAGGGGTGAATGGCGACCAGAGTCAAACTGACTTTGCTTATCTTCACATGGCTTCCTAGAGGAAGGAGCTTCCTAATTTTCACAGAGTTCTAAGTAGGCTGGTGGGGTTCCAGTGGGGGCTGTTAACGTCCTCTGTGGTGGTGTCCTGAAGTCACTAGAGACTTTGAACTCAAACTTTGTAGGGTCAGATCCCAGCCTAACTGCTAACTGGCTTTACAACCTTGAGTTAGCTACCTAGCATGCCTGAGTTTTTGTCATCTTAAAGTAGAGAACCACCCTAAGTGGTGAGGGGAAAGATGAAATGACGCAAATACGGTGCTGAGGCCATCATAGAAGTGAGTAAAAGGGGCTGGAGAGACGGTCCGCGGTTAAGAACACTGTCAGCTCTTCCAGAGGACCTGGCTTCAGTCCCCAGCAACCACATAGCAGCTTACAACTGCCTGTAATTCCACTGCCAGGGGATCTGGCACCATTACCCAGACATACAGAACACCAATGCATATTTAAAAAAATAGAAATAGAAGGGAGTAAGAGACAGTGACTCCAGACAACAGGTGAGGAGGATCTCTGTCCCCAGGACTCTTGTGGTACCACAATGCAGCAACAAATGGGGCAGTCCTGGGGCTCTTACTCTGCACCTGGCATGGTGGTCACAACTTTGGTTACAACTATTGCCCTGATTACCACCATTTTTTCCTCCTGCCCAGAAGAGGTATCAGAGCCGTATCTTAGGGCATCTTGAGGTAAAGTATAGTCTTTAGATAATATGGGTAATCAATAAGGAAGGAGCGTTTGGGGGTATTGAGATTAGATGAGAAGCTTTGGATGGGACACTGGTGATTGTGTGGCCCGTGGCATGTGGAAGGGGCCAGAGCTTCCTGGGTGCACTGAGGGTAGATGAGAAGGACCTACACCATCTCTGCTGATTGCTGCCAGACTTTGGATAAGGGACCTGAATGGCTCTGGAACTCAGATCCTCAAATGAAAAAATGGGAACTTGAGATTCTGCAGTGGCCGGCCAGCTGTGAATTGCTCACTTGTGACTGTCATAGCTCACTTTTTGGTCTCCTATTGTTCCATTTGGATGAACCTCTCAACAAGAGGTGAGGTGGGTTACATGTGTCCCCTGTCCCAGCTTTAAAGACAAAATCCAGAAGCCAAAGGTCTCAGAACAGAGTGGGACCCAAAGCCCCTCACTGTATGTCTGGTTACCTTCCCAGTGTCTCCAAGAGACTAGAGCAAGCAGGCATATATGCATGTCACTGGTCACCTGGTACCTAGAACACCCCCTACACACACACACACACACACACACACACACCCCAGGGTAAGATTTCTGGGTATGTGGTGTATATGAGGAAGCACTCTCCTAATGCAAAAATCTAATCTGGTTAGTCCAATAGAAAAAAAAAAGCTCTTTTTGATATGTAAATAAGCCCACTGAGATTTAAAAAAACAAAAAACATGCAAATTGTTGATTTCTTTGAGTCCCAAGACTGGGCCAAAGGGATTAGAGCGTGAACTGAGGCTAAGGCTGTCCTGAACCTGTGGGATTGAAGTGTGCTGCTGTGCTATGCTGAGGTGAATTGGGGATATGCAAATCATCTTGTCGTACTTCTTGTGGCTGGCAGAGCAAGCTCAGCGATAATCTTGTGGCCTCCTTGGTCTGATTGGATTTGGCCAAGTAGCCTGACAGGCTCCTGGTAGGGATCAGGGTTTGCAGAGCAGCCAAGGTGTCTTTGACTGTTGGACTGATGCCCACATCCTAAATCCTTTCCTTGTGAGGACCCTCTCCTGTCTCCTCTTGATTTCTGACACAATTTCTGTTTCTCTGCAGAAGGAAAAGGCCAGGCTGCAGGGACTTGCTGAGCTACTGCGCTGCTCCATGCTGGCTATGCTCTCAGGTGAGAGAGTGCGCGAAAGACTACAGCTGGGAAGAAAGTAGACCCCAGAGGGGAAGGCAGCCAAGGCAGCCATTTTGTTCAGTCTCCCCCCACCCCCTCCAATGGTTGGGTGTGGAGAGCTTCCCCCTTCTATTGCTTACTGTGAATCTGGAGGTCATGACCTCTTGCCCTTTGCCTGAGGTATCCTTGGCCTCTGCTGGCACAGATGTTAGACATACTGGTCTTGGACACTGGTTCGATTCCGAGTGGCCTAGTGTTAACCCATGACTTCTGTGACCCGAATTATTCAGCCTTCCACCAGATTCTGACCAGCAGCCTCTAACTGCTGTCCTCCATTTATCCCCCTGGTCTCAGAGGCTCCTGACCCCTGCCTAGCCTCTGAGACTCTCCCTGGCCTCTCTTCCCTATGTCTAGGCTGGCATCATGCCACCCCCTGCAGAGGTGACGGACCCGTCCCATGCCCCAGCTGTCCTGCGTCAGCTCAATGAGCAGCGGCTCCGTGGCCTCTTCTGTGACGTCACCCTCATAGCTGGAGACACCAAGTTCCCCGCTCACCGCAGTGTCCTGGCTGCCTCTAGTCCCTTCTTCAGAGAAGCTCTACTAGCTTCAGCCCCGCTGCCCCTCCCACCAGTAACTGGTGGCTCAGCCCCCAGCCCAGCAACCACCACAGCTGCCTCCTCTTTGTCCTCCTCTCCTCCAGCCTCTCCTCACTCTTCATCTCCTCCCCGGGTGCTAGAGCTGCCCGGGGTCCCAGCAGCTGCCTTCTCCGACGTCCTCAACTTCATCTATAGTGCCAGGCTTGCACTCCCTGGTGGTGGCGGGGATGGGGCAGCCGTGGCAGAGATTGGAGCTCTGGGCCGGAGGCTGGGTATCTCCCGTCTACAGGGCCTGGGGGAGGGAGGTGATACTTGGGTACCACCTGCCCCAACTTCCATGGTCACCTCAGAGCCTAATGAGGATGGTTTGGGGCCAGGGGCTAGGACAGATGGAGGGTGGGTGGGTGACAACGCTGAGGCCCTGGCTCCTGAGTCACAGCCCCGGAGACCCTTTCCCTGCCCTCGATGTGGAAAAAGCTTCATCCATCCCAAGCGACTGCAGACCCACGAGGCTCAATGTCGACGAGGGTCCAACACTCGGGGGTCTGCAGGGCTGGGACCTGGGGGCTCTGGCCCTGGGGGTCCTGCAGGAGTGGACGCCTCAGCCCTGCCACAACCAGTGGGCTTCAGAGATGGCCCTGAGCATGTGGTGAAGGTTGTGGGCGGCCATGTGCTCTATGTGTGTGCAGCCTGTGAGCGTTCCTACGTGACCCTGTCCAGCCTGAAGCGGCACAGCAATGTACACTCCTGGCGGAGGAAGTACCCCTGCCGCTACTGTGAGAAGGTGTTTGCCCTGGCTGAGTACCGCACCAAGCACGAGGTGTGGCACACAGGGGAGCGCAGGTGAGTGACCTGAGGTAGACAAGGGAGGGGTGGGCAGAGGGTCTAGAAAGCGGGCTATCTATACTGGGATCTGCTCTCGTCCCCTCCCTACTTACCACCTCCAGGACTGCACGTGCCTCCTTTCAGCCCCGGTTCCTGGATGCCAGCATCTTGCCTGCCCATCCAGGCTTGGTGCTGTGGGAAAGGCTAGGAAGGGAAGAGAAATGTGCCCTCACAGGAGAGGACTCTGGGAGTACAGGCCTGCCCACTGGATTTTAGACCACACAGAACAACACCTGGTGTTTCCTTAGCATATGCATTCTGTCATTTGTACCACAGAAAGCATTTTGGGGCTAAAATATGTGACTATTCCCATTTCACAGCAGAACAGCCGAGGCTGAGAGCAGAAGCTGGCAGGAGTCAGGGTGCTGAGCTTAGTCTGGTCCCAGTCCAGAGGATGGCAGGGTGCAGCAAGCAGCAGGAAGGGAGGATGAACAAGTTGCTGGGGAGTTACAGGTCTGAGGGCTGCAGATGACAGGGCAGGATGAGGCCCTGCCTTCAGGGCCTTTAACTCAAGTGGCTCTGTTCCTGCCCTATTCCCTGCTGTCCTGGCCCAGGTACCAGTGCATCTTCTGCTGGGAAACCTTTGTCACCTATTATAACCTGAAGACCCACCAGCGAGCCTTCCATGGCATTAGCCCGGGCCTCCTAGCCAGTGAGAAGACACCCAATGGAGGCTACAAGCCCAAGCTTAATACCCTCAAGCTGTACCGCCTGCTCCCTATGCGGGCAGCCAAGAGGCCCTACAAGACCTACAGTCAGGGAGGCCCCGAGGCCCCTCTTTCTCCAAGCCTCCACACACCGGCCCCCGCAGCAATGCCAGCCAGCCCCCAACCCCTACCCCCACCTGCCCCAGAACCTGGTCCTCCCCCCTCTGTCATCACCTTTGCTCATCCAGCTCCCTCTGTCATTGTCCACGGGAGCAGTAGTAGTGGTGCAGCCGGGGGTGGACCAGCCGGCACAGGAGGGTCCCAAGCTGCCTCAGTCATCACGTATACGACTCCCCCAAGACCCCCCAAGAAACGAGAGTACCCACCTCCTCCCCCTGAGCCTGCAGCAACACCCACCAGCCCAGCCTCCACCGCCATCAGCCCAGCCACAGCTGCAGGGCCAGCCACAGCCACAGAGGAGGCCAAGGGCCGGAATCTGCGGGCTGGGAGGACTCTGACTTACACAGCCAAACCCGTGGGTGGGATGAGTGGGTGTGGGGGTTCCCCCACAGGGACAGGCCGAGGCTCTTCTCAGCTTCAGGCTCCACCTCCACTGTGTCAGATCACTGTGCGAATTGGGGAAGAGGCCATTGTCAAGCGCCGCATCTCAGAAACTGACCTGCGTCCTGGAGAGCTGAGTGGAGAGGAAGTAGAGGAGAGCGAGGAAGAGGAGGAGGAAGAAGAGGAGGAGGACCAGGAGGACCAAGAGGAGTCAAAGGCTGGAGGGGAAGATCAGCTTTGGAGACCCTACTATTCTTACAAGCCTAAGCGCAAGGCTGGAGGTACTGCCAGCGGGGTCAGTGGGGTCGGCGGACTGCCCCGAGGACGAAGACCACCACGCTGGAGACAAAAGCTGGAACGAAGGGGCTGGGAGGAAACCCCATCAGTGGACGGCCCAGGAGGACGAGGACGTGGTGAGCGTCGGCACCGCTGTGGGGACTGTGCCCAGGCCTTTGCCACTCTGAGGAAGCTGAGAAAGCACCAGGAAGCCCATAGTGGGGGCTCCCACAACTCCAGGACTGGGAGGCGGTCTTCCACCCGCTTCACCTGTCCCCACTGTGCCAAGGTGTGCAAGACGGCAGCTGCCCTGAACCGACATGGGCAGAGGCACGCTGTGGAACGGCCTGGGGGCACTCCCACACCCGTCATTGCCTATTCCAAAGGCAGCATTGGAACCAGGCCCACTGATGTCAAGGAAGAGGCCCCCCAAGAGATGCAAGTGTCCTCATCCAGTGGGGAGGCAGGCGGTGGCAGTGTTGCTGCTGCTGCTACTGCTGCTGCTGAAGCTGCTGAGTCTGCCTCACTCCAGGACCCAGTCATCTCCGGGGGTGAGGAGCCCCCGGTAGCAGGTGGGGGCAGCTATGTATACCCACCTGTGCAAGAATTTCCCCTGGCCCTGATAGGAGGCAGTGGGGAGCCCGGTGCCGGCAAAGGAAAACCTGGGAATGAGGGGCCAGGGGGAGCTTCCGAGGGAGACCGGATGGAGGGGATGGGGACTGCCAAAGTCACCTTCTTCCCTGAGCCCTACCCACTTGTCTACGGCCCCCAGCTCCTCGCTGCCTACCCTTACAACTTCAGCAACTTGGCTGCTCTCCCAGTTGCTCTCAACATGGTCCTACCTGATGAAAAGAGTGGTGGGGCCCTTCCCTTCCTCCCAGGGGTCTTTGGCTACACGGTGAATCCTCAAGCAGCACCAACTACTCCAGCAACCCCACCTCCCCCTCTTCCTCTGCCAGTTCCCCCTAAGGGAATAGGGGAAATGATAGCGGTTGAGAGAACCCAAAAAGGGGATGTGGGGTGAGCACCAAGGCCAGATCCCCCTCTCACCAGATGCCACCCTCCCTGGTTCCCCCCCCCCCATTCTCAGCTCCTGGCCTCCCTGCCCTTCGGGAGCCCCATCACACTCTTGTGCAGGGATTTGGGGGCCCCTGGAGCTCAGGAGTCAGGCTGCTTTGTGTGATTGTAGTTTCCCCACTCTCTGAGAAGGGATTTTTGGTGGTTCCTCTCTCAGTCTCCTCCAGGGAATGGCCCCTGTGAGGGGAAGAGCCAGCTCCCATCCCTTCTCCAGCCCTTGGGGCAACTGAGCAATATACTTCTCTGGATCTCTACTTACAGCCCCACCAACTCTGAATGTCTAACCTGCTCCCCTGATTTGTAAGCCTGGGGAGCCATCTCTCTCACCTAATGATGCCTGCTCATTCTGAAGCTGTCTCTAAGCCCTTCCCTCAGATGCTTCCTAGCACAGTCCATTCTTTGTGGCCCAAGGCCTGGACCAGACCATTGTGATATCTGACCCACTAGCCTGGAAGCATGGCTTTGGATTCCGTTCTTCCCAAGGGTGGGTTTCTCTGTCCTTGTTTCTTTCATATTGAGACGCCATGCCTTCCTTGGCTTCCATGCCTTTGGATCTTCCATATTCCTTCCTGTGCTCCTAGACTTTGGAGATGGCTCACCCATTCCAGGTCAAAAGGAGGTGGGAGGTGTCCTATGGCTGAGCACTTTTTCAATACGGGGCAGGGAAATCTTGGGCCCTACCTTTACCCCCAAGCCCAGTGACCCCAGATTCTTCCAAGACAAAAGAGGTGAATAGATCATAACTCTTCTGGCCTTTATCTGTGGCTTCTGTGGGGCTAGCCCAAATTTGAGCAGCAGGTATGAAGCACTCCATAAAGGATGAAGAAGAGAATCTATTTTCTCCCCGTCAGTCAACCCCTCACTATGGTTTCTCCTAGATTAGACCAAATAGCCAGAAAAATGGTTGGGGGGTTGATGTGTGGGTAAGTCGAGGATTTGCACATAACCTCCGTCCTTACCTTTATTCCATCTTCTCTGATGTCAGTGTTCTCACCAATCACTCCAGATGGTTTTGAGGGAACCATCTTCCTCTTCTGGTGGGCTTTGGGGTATTCCCACCAACTTTGCCTCCAAAATAGCACCTTATACCCCATCTCTGACTCAGTCCCCCACACCCAAAGATCCCAGCCTAGGAATGGGGTGCAGGGATTTGAAATAGTCCCTAATCCCTAATTTGCACTAGTTAACCCTGGTCAGGGTTCCTATGTTTCCTTCCAGTAGGGACTATAGAGAAATGTTTGTTCCTAATCCCCTTTGAAAATGGGGCCTCCCTGATGTGTGATTAGATGGATATTTCCAATATACACACCTCCCCTCCCCCACAAAGAAAGAACCAGCTCACAAAGGGAGAGCAGGTTGGGGGAACAAATTTGCTGTGGGAGTTAGAGGAATAGTATAACTTCAAAAGGAGAAAAACTGTTTTAATCAAATGACAGTCTTTCTCTCAGCTACTGTTTTCTGGGGCCAAGATGGCTGCCCTCTGATCTGCTGTGGAGAGGGCAAGATCATGGCTTTTGGAGGGAGGTGAGTTTAGGAAGGCCAGGAGCATCCTCTGCCCCTCCTAGCCTCCAAGTATGTAGAAAGGGGGAGGTTTTTGACAGGCTTCCTGAATGTTAACTGCGGAGGGGGTCACTCCACCCCTCCACTGTCTCTTTGCACTTTTCTTGGTCTTGGCTACAGCCTGAGTGAAGAATTTCCTACTGAATGTACCAAGTTCCAGTTTTTAAGGGGGAAAAAGTTTCAAACAGGGAAAAATGGAGAAAAAAAAAGAAAAAGAAAAAGAAAAAAAATCACTAAAAATTCCCATAAATCTTGTTTCTGGCACTTTAGAAAAACTGCAAAAAATACATAATAAAGAATACATATATATATATCTACACACAAATTATATATATAAATATATCTATATACACAGCGGAACCACAAGAGAGGCTGAGGAAGGCCTGAAGGCAGGGGGCAGATATGACAAGAGTCCCCTCTCCCCTTCACTGCCCTCCTTGGAGGAAATCAGGAGAGAAGGAGTAAAATGAACTGGGAAATTTGAATTTCAGAATAGATCGAAATTCCGACCTTTCAGAAGAGTTGAGATCATAAATGTTTTTTGTTTTTGTTTTTGTTTTTAATAAGAGTAAAGAGAATAGCTTCCAGAATTTGGCAACAAATAGTTGTGGCAAAGCAAAAGCTTATACATATGTATTTGAGCTGGAAGGTCCCACCATCATGAGTTTCAGGTGTTGGAAGTTTGGGATTTTGCAGTCTTGTCATTTGGAGGTGACCAAGTCTTGTCAGTTTGTGCCCTCTTTCCCCGTGTGACCTGGGGAGGAGGGAGGAAGTGGGAAGCCACTACTGGTTCTGGGCCACAGCACGCACGATTTAGACTTGCACAGGCTCTAGCTCCGTATGTAGTGATGGCCCAGATTTAGAGAATCTGACCAATATTTATCTCCAGATTTGTGTGTGTTTCCAATTCTCTAGGCCAATAAATCAACAAGACAAATGAACTCTGCTCACAGTGGGATGCCAGATGCGCTCATTTGTGTGGCTGGTGGGTAGTGGGCAGGCATTGTTTTCTTTGCTTGGCAGGGATCCTGAGACCTGTGGCCTAGTCTTTGGACTCCAGGTGCTTCACTGGAGTTGTATAGCTCCTGGACTCCAGCTCCCTTCTATCTGACCTCTGGGTCAGACGTGAGCCCCTGGGGATGTAGCTCAGTCGGTGGAGGGCTGGAGTCCAGTGCAGGAAGTTTGTTTCTCAGCTCAACATGATGGCACACACCTCTAAAACAAGCACGTGGGAGGTGAAGGCAAGAGGATCAGGAGTTCAGGGTCATCTTCAGCTACACATAGAGTTCCAGGCTAGCCCCTTTCTCACAAGGGCCTTTCTTAAAAATGCAGTGCCTCCCCCCACCCTTTCAAACATATCCTTAATGAGTGCAAGTACTAGGCTCAAGATTACTATGTCCCAGAATAACCTTTGCCTTAAACTAGGTCCAACTCTTTTGAAGCTACAGTCGGGCAGAGACTACATAGTTGCAGTAAGAGCTCTTCCTCCACTCCTGTCTCCTTGACTCCATCTTGCCTGCTGGGTATTTTTATGGAGAAGTAGCTGGGAGCACAAGTAAGGCTGGTCAGGTAGATGAGAGCTTGTCTGGTTTGAGTACCCTGACCAGAGTGGGCAGCCACTGATAAGCCCTGGCAAGTTGCTGTCAACAGCAGTATTGGGCCTCATGTCACTATAGCTTTCTAAATGTTTTCAAGAGAAGCCGAACATCCAAATGTCTGTGAGATACACAAATTGTAAAGGGACTGAGCTTCAACTACTGTTTTTCCTTTGAGTGGTTTTTGCTTGCATGTAGATCTGTGTACCACATGTGTTCAGTGCCAGAGGAGGTCAGAGAGAGGGTGTTCGATGCCCTGGGGACTGGAGATGCATATGTGAGTGATTGGAATCCTGGTCCTGAAGAAGAGCAGTCAGTGCTCCTAACCTCGGAATCATCTCTCCTGAGTCCTTAATTCAAATTTAAAATTAGACACCTTTAATTCCAGCACTCATGAGGCAGAAGCAAGTGGAGTTTGAGGCCAACCTGGTCTACGCAACAAGCTCTGGGCTGGCCATAGTTTCATACATGTCTCCAAAAAAAAAAAAAAAAAAAGACATGGTGGGTGTGTACCTATAATACGAGTTACTTCAAAGTCAAGAAGATAGACAGTTTGAGGTTGTGTAGTGAGTTGAAGGCCGGATTGGGCAACTTACTAAGACTCTATTTCTAAACCAAAACCAAAAAAAAAAAAAAAAACCAAAACAAAAAGAAAAACCACCAAACCAGGCTTAGTGGCATATGTCTGTAATCCCCAATTCTTGAAAGAGGCAGAAGGATTAGGAGTTTAAGTTGCCCTTAGCTCTGTAGTGAGTTCAGCTAACCTGGACTGTATGAGACCCTGTCTCAAGACAAAACAAAAATTAAAGCTGCACATAGTGGTGAAAAACTGTGACCCCAGCATTTGAGAGTGTAAGGCAAATGGGCTGAGAGTTCAAGGCCAGCCTGAACTATAATATCAAGACCCTGCCTTAAGCAACAATAACAAAATCATGAAATCAAAAATGAAGGAAAAATAAAGTCTGTTAAGTAGCTCAGAGGTAGACTACTTGCCTACTCTTTGCAATTCTGGGTTCAGTTCCAACTACTCTAAAACAAACCAGTAAATACTGTACAGCCCAAGAACACAGGCAAAAAAATAAAACAAAAAACCCAAACCAAAAAAAAAAAAAATCCACCAGCTTGTAAACTCTGATATGTAGTTAGGAATTCTCTGGGCATATGCTAGTATCTGCTTCATCTTACAGACAGAGAAACAGACTGTGAGTAGTTTAGTGGTCTGTGTGCCAAAGCTAGCACTTGAATAAGGTTGTCTGTGAGACAAGGTCTAATTCCATATCCTAGTCTGACTGAAACCCACAGCAATCCTCCTCAGCCTCCAATGCTGGGATTCCAAGTATGGGACATCATGCTTGACTTGAATGAGATCTCTCTCTCTCTCTCTGTCTCTCTGTCTCTCTGTCTCTGTCTCTCTGTCTCTCTCTTTAATATATAGCAGAAGTTGGCCTTGAACTTGTAGCAATCATCCTGCCACAGTCTTCCAAATTCCGGGATTACAGGCATTCACCACTACTCTTTTTTTTTTTTAATGTTTGTTGCAAATGCTGACTTTTAGAAATAACTTTTTTTCAGTCTAAAGGTGGTAATGATTGCAAAAATAAATTATAGAAAGTTAAAAATAGACAAAAACGATTAATCACTTTTATATATTTTAATTTTAATACATGCAATTGTAGGCGGTATTATTTTATATCTCCTTCCAGATTTTTGTCTCTCTCTCTTTAACAAATGTTAAGCATTTATGGACGAGGACCTGTGCACATTGCTGGGGATGTTACAGTAGCCAACAGATTTCCTGTCCTCAAAAGACTTATGATCTACTACTTGCTTATAATTCTAGTTCACTTGCGATCTAAGCTGTGACATTCAGTGTAGTTTCAAAAAACAAAATCCAAATTCGCTGGCTTACCAGGTCTGTAATCCCAACATTGGTAGGCTAAGGAAGTAACATTGTTGGGAGTTTGATGCCAGCCTGGACTTCATAGTTCCAGGTTAGCCTGGACCAGAGTGAGACACTGTCTCAAAACCAAAAACAAAGCCGCAGAAGAACAAAATTCTATTAAGTAGAAACGCATTTTGGGTGGATCCAAGGGAAGCTGTTCAGCCCCCAGGTCTCTCTTCAACGCCTTCCCAGAAACTAGATTCTTACAGGAGCCAAGCGCTATAGAGTTTGAGAGTACCTGCAGCACTTGGCAAAAATGACCTGAGTGTCCTCAAGGAAAAGGTTCTGGAGGGGGCAAATGGTACGTGGCATCTAGGAAAATGACTAGGGTCCCGACGCTTGTGAAAACGATGAATGTCCACAGAAAAAGACGGTCCACAACCATGGCCACAAACTGCCAGTCCTCCTTCAGCTAAGGGTACGCAGAAAAAAAAAAATGAGCTCCAGGGCCCAAGCCCTGGAAAGCCCACCCCTTTCAGTTTTCTGCCAAGGTCTTGTAACTTGGAATGTGAGAAAAAGACAAGTAGCGCAAAAGCCGGGCACCAGCTAGATAGGAAAGTAACGAACCAGGCAGAAAGCAGGAAGAGGGACAAAACCAAGCACACTTCCAATCAGAAACAGAAGGGACTGCCAGGGGCGGAGCTTGAAGTTAGGGGTGGAGCCGAGGTCCCGGAGCCGCGGGCTGCAGACTCTAGACTTACTGCGTCGTGGTCCTCCTGTTCCTGCAGCTGTCCGGCCATGTAGCTAATTGAGGAAATAACCTCGCGTAGCTCCCGAGGCAGACCTACAGCCCGAGTTGGACCATCGATAAATCGTCGCAGGTCCAGGGCAGATGATTCAGGCTGAAACCTGTGTGTGTAGGGTGGGAACTGTTTGACCACACCTTGGGTTCAAAGAGAACACGCAGTTCCGGTTGATCTGTCGACCCTGCTCCAGCTGCCTCCTCCAACAACCTAGTACTTCTCAAAACCTGAGAGAGCCCTTCCGGATCTCCCAGGCAGCACCGATTTCTCCAGACATTTGCAAGTTTCTGGCTCTTTAAACTTTAAAATGCCACCTTTTTGCAGTTCAAGCACTGGCAGGGTTACTACAACTCCCATAATGCTAGGCCACACTACCTTCCACTGTCTTCTGAGAGCTGTAGCTCTCCCTTGCCCAAGTAATTGATGAGCTTAGGTCTTACCTGTTAAGTTTAGGGAAAAGAAAATCACACGAAGGCTTCCGGATGAAATATTCATCAGTTCCTCGGCCCCAGCCACTTGTTGGAGGAAAAGAGTGATGTGGTTCAGGTAGTTGGTCTCTCTCGGGTTTGGGCCTCTTCAGACCCAGGTATGGAGGGAGCTTGTGAATGAAGATCTATAGAGTAGGAGTGACATATTACAGAGGGCTTTCAATGCTTTCAGACCACAAAGGAAGCAGCCAACCATTCCCGCTCTGGGTGTCCATTCCTGTTCTCCTGAGCCGCACCCTGGCAGAACCTCATCTGCACAGCTTAATAAGGGCTGGACAGATGGCTCAGAGTTAAGAGCACTGGCTGCTCCTCCAGAGGATCCTGGTTTCCAGCGCCACATGGTGGCTCACAACCATCTGTAAGTCTAGTTCCAGCGTGTCTGATGCACTTCGGGCCTCAGGCACCAGGCACAGGTAGTATATATACATATACACAAAACAAAAACAAACATTCATACATGTTAAAAAATATATATATATCACAACACACACACAGACAGAATGTATACACACTTTTTAGGTCAGGTCAGACACATAATGGTTCACACTTTAATCCCAGCACCACTTGGGAGGCAAAGGCAGGTGGATCTCTGAGGCCAACCTGGTCTACAGAGCAAGTTCCAGAACAACCAAGACTACACAGAGAAATTCTGTCTCAAAAGTAAAAAAAAGGTCTTAACAGGCTGGGAGGCATCTTGAAAATTTTAGGGTTCAAAGTCTTCTACCCTGATGGCATCTAAACCTGAGAATGTTTCCTTGTCCTCCATATGAGCCAAGTGGATGAAGAACATGTCGGGCCTATGACATGATAAGGGTGGGAAGGATAAAAGACTGTGAAATGCTTCGCCACCCAGCAGGCCCGGCTGTTGCACTATGCCAGCTGCTGCTCTCCTTAGGTCTGAAAGTCAACCCTGGGTTGATGGACGACAGGAGCAGGGTCTGGACACAAAAACCAAATGCAAGGATGGCTTTCCTCCCTTCTTTTACTCTTTCTGTCATTTGCAGATGGGATCGTACTATGTAGCCCAGGCTAACCTCATCTTCTCCCACACCTGATTGTAAGATCAGAAATGTAGACAGACTGGATGCAGAGGGCTCTCTTACCTGGCGGACCCAAAAGGGCATTTGATGGGTGTGGGGTGAGCGATGGTGCAGGTTGAGGACCACAACACTAAGGATAACTGAGAAGGTGACAAGGATCATGGTAAACATGAGATATTTGATGATGATGGGGACCGCCAGGGAGGTCTCAGGCACTTTGTCGGCCAGCAGCAGCAAGAACACAGTGAGGGTCAGCAGGGCGAAGATGGAGAGACCCATCTTCTCTCCTGGGAGGCAGAGGAGAAAGAAAGATTTGTCTTTTAAAAGTATTTTATTTTATAAATAAATATTTTAAAAATATTTATTTTATTTTATTGAGACAAGGACTCCCTGTGTACCCCTGGCTGTCCTGGGATATGCTGTGTAGTCCAGGCTGGCCTCAAAACACAAAACCTGCCTCTGCCTCCCAAATACCGGTATTAAAGGCATGCACCGATACCAGCAAAAGGATTAATCTTTACCAGAAGGAAACCTTTATGGCATAATCAATTGTCACGTCTCCAACCTAAGGGCAGGCTTTTAGAAAAGTCATTTGTATGTGAATCTCTCTGATATTTGTTTCTCCAGCCCAGATGTCCTCTGAACTTTAGGCTTACATTCAAATGCCTACTCATTTTTTTCTGTTGAATATCTAACAGACATCACAAACTTAACATGTCTACAACCAAATTCCCTCATCACTGAAACTATTCTAGCTGGACCTGGCACAGTTCTGTATCCCAACTGCTCTCAAGGCTGAGACAGGAGGGTTGCAAGTTCAAAACTTGCTTCTGGGCTACAGAATAAATTCAAGGTCAACCTGGACTACTTAGGCAAACATAGGGCTGGGAGAGGCTGGGAATCCAAACGAGCTGGTGAAATGCTAGCCTTGCTTGCATGCTTAAGACCCTGGATTCAATTCTCAGTACCAGAATTTTTTTTTTGAATGGAGTTTGGAATATAGGCATCATGTTATTATCTTACTAACATATAAAGCACATTAGACCTGGCATGGCATCACACCAGTCCTAGTGCTTTGGTGGTAGAGGCAGGAGGATCTGGAGTTCAATACTAGCTAGCTTCAACTAGATATTGAGCTCAAGGCTAGCCTGGGGCTACTTGAAACTCTGTCTGAAAATGAGACAAACACATATACATACAGACAGAGAGAGAGACAGACAGACAGACAGAGACAGAGATGCACAGAAAGGCTGCTATCCCTGTGGTCTACAAGCTCTGTCATTGGCTTCCTAACTTGATCTCCCTTCCCCCTTTACATTTTGAGGTAATGTTTGTTTTCTCTCTTTTGTTTTCAAAAGGTATTTTGATTAATGTGTGTGTGCTGTACACACTCTTTCCTAGGGGAGGGGGGCAGAAGTTGATGTGTCTTCTGCTTTCACCCTCCACCTTATTTAATTTATGTATTATTACTATTATTATTATTACTATTATTATTATTACTTTTTGGAGACAGTCTCTCACTGGATCTGGAGCTCAGTAACTGGCTAGGCAGGCCAATGAAATGAGTTCTAGGGATTCCCCCTGACTCAGCTGCTCCCACTTGTGCTGGGGTGGAAGACAGGAGCTACAGCTGCTGCTGCTACACACACACACACACACACACACACACACACACACACTAAAGATACAGTTGCACTATGTAGCTTTGGCTGGCTTAGAGCTCACTATATAGACCAGTTCAGCCTTGAACTCGGAGATCCACCTGCCTCTGCCTGGTGGCAGGATGTGTGGGGGTGGGGGTCGGGGGGTAGGGGTGGGGAGCTGAGATTAAAAACATTGCCACCACACTTGGCTTCAGTATGGCATCAAAAATGCAATGATATTTCATCCAAAGAAGTTCCCTTTGTGTTTGGTTTTGCGGTGTGTTACTGTCTGCTTTGCTCAGGCCGTTCTTGACCTCAGGGCTCTCGTTCAGGATTAAAGTTGGTGCCACCGTGTTTGTCATATTCTTTTGAGACAGGGCTTTACATCAGACTGGCCTGGAACTGACTTACTATGTGTATTCCAGACTGGACTCAAATTTAAGGTGATTCCCCTGCCTCAGTCTCCTGAGAATTGGGTTATAGGTGTGCACTCCCATGCCCACCTTTATCTCTGTCATTTCAAACCTCCCTATTTTGCCAGTGTAGGTGACAGCCTCTCACTGGAGGGCTATGTGCTTGCTATCTTTCCTACCTGGCATATTCTTCCACCAGAAACCTGGGGGCTACTCTCTACCCACTTAAGGCCAAATACTTGCTTTTCATTGAGGCATTTGCTAACATCAAATTTTACTCATTTTAAACGTTTTTACTATATTTAATTTGTGTATATGTTTGTGCACACATATGCATGTGCACACACATGTGCATATATGGCAGAGCAAGAGCCATGCCCAGAGGACAGTTTTCTTTTTCTTTTCTTTCTTTCTTTTTTTTTTTTTTTTTTTTTTTTTTGGTTTTTCGAGACAGGGTTTCTCTGTGTAGCCCTGGCTGTCCTGGAACTCACTCTGTAGACCAGGCTGGCCTCAAACTCAAAAATCCGCCTGTCTCTGCCTCCCAAGTGCTGGGATTAAAGGCGTGTGCCACCACCACCGGGCTCAGAAGACAATTTTCAAGAGTCATTTCTCTTTCATCATGTGGGGAATCAAACTCAGGTCATCAGGCTTAGCAGCAAGCACCTTTCCTGGCTGAGCCATCTTGCCAACCCATTTTGGTTTTTGAATGGTCTCAGGCAGCCCTGACTCTTACTGGAATGTACTATTGTAGCCCAGGCTAGCTTAAAATCCACTGAGATTTGCCTCCCTCTGCCTCCTGAGTGCTGAGATTAAAGATGTGTACAGCCATCCCCAACTTTACCTGCCCAGTATTTATTAATTTATTTACTTACCCATCCCTTTTCATTCTTGGGGACTAGGGACCAAACCGGGGATACTGTTCTGAAACTGCAGCCTCTGAGGCTGAGAATAGAGTTTGGTTGGCACAGTGCGTCTCTAGCATACAGGGAGCTCTGGGTACAGCCCCCAGCACCCCAGAAACTGGTGCAGTAATACATGCCTGTGATTCCAGCACTCCTGAGAGGCAGGAGGATGAGAAGTTAAAGGTTATCTTAGCTACATAGCGAGTTGGGGTCACCTGGGATACATCAGACCCTGTATCAAAAAAAGCCACAGAGTCCTGGCCCTGTTGTCATTTGATTTTTTAAATCATATTTTAACTTATTTTGTGGGCTTGTGGGGGGGGGGCACAAGTGCCGCGGCACACACAACTTGCAAGAGTCCATTCTCTCCTCGTGTCACGTGGGTCCCAGGGACCAGACTCATGTTCTCAGACTTGGCAGCAAGTGCCTCAAGCGGCTGAGCCATCTCTCTAGCTCTGTTTGATTTTTGAGACCATATGTCACATACTCAGTGGCCTTGAGCTCACTGTGCTCAGAAGGTGACCTTGACTTTCTGATCCCCCTATCCTCCCTCCCGTCCCTGGGACTAGAATTGCAGGGTTTGCTACTGTGTCTAGTTCATTCTGTGATAAGGGTACAGCTACCTCCCCAGCCCTTTTTTGAGACAGGATCTCACTCTGTAGTCTTGCATACTCCCTATGTAGCCTGGTAGCCTCAAACTCTCGATTCTGCTACCAAACTCTCGATTCTGCTATCTCTGGTGCTAGCATAACAGGAGTCGACTCCCATCTTAACGTTTCCAAACCCCTTCCTGTTGTACTTTCCTCTTTAAAACTCATCCAGAGGTGCTGGGTGGTGGTGGCGCACATCTTTAATCCCAGCACTTGGGAGGCAGAGGCAGGTGGATTTCTGAGTTCGAGAGTTCGAGGCTAGCCTGGTCTACAGAGTGAGTTCTAGGACAGCCAGGGCTACACAGAGAAACCCTGTCTCGAAAAACCAAACCAAAAAAAAAAAAAAAAAAAACTTTCAAAACTCATCCAGAGGGCTGGAGAGATGGCTCAGAGGTTAAGAGCACTGACTGCTCTTCCAGAGGTCCTGAGTTCAATTCCCAGCAACCACATGGTGGCTCACAACCATCTGCAATGAGATCTGATGTCCTCTTCTGGTGTGTCTGAAGACAGCTACTGTGTACTCATATACATAAAGTAAATTAAAAAAAAAAGCCTTAGCTAGGCAGTGGTGGTGCATGCCTTTAGTCCCAGCACTTGGGAGGCAGTGGCAGGCGGATTTCTGAGTTCGAGGCCAGCCTGGTCTACAGTGTGAGTTCCAGAGAGCCAGGACTACACAGAGAAAGCCAGTAATGAAAACAACAACAACAACTACTACTACTACTACAAAAGCAAAACAAAACCCTTGTTCTTTTCTATCATACAATGGTAGACATCAGTTTATTGACTAACTTCCCCACTAGAAGGAAGTCAGGGATTTTATTTACTTGTTTGTTGTGTGTTTATAGATGGGTTCTGGAGATTGAACTCAGGGCTTCACGCAGGCATACAAGGGAAACAGTAAGCCAACTAAACCACATCCCTGCCAGTCCTTGTCCTACCGCCCAATGCCAGGAATGGAATCCAGGGCTTGGTGTACGGTAGACTAGCTCTACAGAGTGCTCTACCACTGAGCCACAGGCTCAATCCAGCTTTACTGTTTGTATTCCCGGATACCTTTTTAGTGCCCAGCATACCACGGGATTCCCATAGACACAGTTACATAAATGGATAGACAATCTCTGAAGCTTTTTCAAGAACAATATAGCAATTTGAAGAATCTAAAAATAAAACAGTATACAAAAGTGGCTGATTCTTCCTGTGTCACACAAGAGACCTGACAGACTTCATGAAAGCCACTGAAAGACATAAGCTAGACAGTACACTGTATTTTGGTCCTCTAATACTAGGTTCCAAGATTGCCCTGTTCTAGAAGGAAGTGATTGTATTTGTAAGTAGGTTCTTTTTCCTTTTTAACATTGTGTGTGTGTGTGTGTGTGTGTGTGTGTGTGTACACAAGAGCCTACCACACAACACCTAGAGATGTCCAAGAACAACTTAAGGGTTTCACATTAGACTCAGGCCCTAGCTTGGTTGCAGGTGTCTCGCCTAATGGGCCATCTTACAGGACCTGGAACTATGTTCTTGAACAGTGTCCCTCACCCTTTCTGGATGACCAGATGCCAGAGGTGAGGAAAATACAGGCATCTGTTTATTTGTTTTCATATTCGCTTTGTTTTTTGGAATTTTATTTGAGGCAGGGTCTTGTTTATGAAGCTCCAAGTAAGCTCATACTCATTGGCCTCAAACTCTTGGCAATTCTCCTGCATCAGCCTCCCAAGTGCAGAGGTACTGATCTGAATGTGATGCCAGGACAAATGACTTTAACTCCTTCAACCTCTTTACCCTTCTTTATAAAAGGAAATGACAATTTGGCACTTACCTGAAAGGTTATTATAAATTTGAATTTATACATATAATTTAATTGTATTACCTTCCAGCAATTGTTCAAACATAGCAAGCAAACAAACACATCTACATAGATCCAGCTAGGTACCAGGTATAGTTTTATTAACCCGGTCAATCTTCAACATCATTCTATGCAGGAGAGACAGTGACTGTCCCATTTCCAGATCGGGAAACTCAGATACACAGTCATTATGGAACGAGTCCAGGGTTACCCTGTTGCTGTATTGTACTTCCTTATAGAGAAAAGTCAACTGTCATTTCCTAGGGAGACAGCCAGATAAGGCACCAGTTGGTGTCTGGAAGGTAGGAGGAAGGTGGTTTGCTAGGAATGAGAAACACAAAAAGTTGGCTTAGCCTGGAATTTGGTTTGTCATAGACGAGGGAGCTCCATGAATGGGAGGCTGGGACTCTAAAGGAAAGAGTGAAGATGCTTCTGAGCAAGGAGAAGCCAGAAGCAAGGGGACGCAGAGCCTGTAGTTGGGTCTAATTGTGCATGGGGAGAACCCAGGACTGCTGATAGCCAGTTCATGATGATTCAAGTTGGCAAAAAACCTAACCTGGAGGCTGGAGAGATTGCTCAGTAGTTAAGAACACTTACTGCTTGTCTAGATGAACTTCAGTGTGTTCATTTCACATACCTGGGAAAAGGAGACTTCAATAGGAATGACCTCATCAGACTAGTCTGTGGGAGAGTAGGGGACAGTTTCTTAATTGCTAATCGATACCGAAGAGCCCAATCTACTATGTCACAGTGCCATCCCTGGGCAAGTGGTTCAAGTAGCTGAGCAAGTCAGAAAAGGCAAGCCAGTAGGCAGTGCTCTTTCATGGTCTGTTTTTCAGTTCTTACTTTGAGCTCCAGCCTTGTGCTTATCTCGATGGTGAACTGTAACCTGTAAGCCAAATAAAACCCTTTCCTCCCATTAATTGGTTTTGGCCAGTCTTTTATCGCAGCTACAAAAACAACAAAACAAAACAAACAAACAAAAAACAAAAACAACAACAACAACAACAAAAAACTAAGCTAGTGCTCTATTTGAGGAGTTCAGATCCCAGTACTACTTGCCTCGGGAGGCTCAGGAATGCCTGGAACTCCAGCCTTTGTGTGTGTGTGTGTGTGTGTGTGTGTGTGTGTTCGTGTGCATGTGTATGCACAAATCTTTTTTTTTTTCCAAGTCAGAGTTTCTTTGTGTAGCCTTGGCTATCCTGGAACTCACTCTGTAGACCAGGCTGGCCTAAAACTCAGAGACCCACCTGCCTCTGCCTCCCAAGTGCTGGAATTAAAGGCGTGCGCCACCACCACCTGGCTCCCGCACAAATCTTAGAAAACAAAAGCTAACCTGGAGTAAAAGGTGAGAAGGAAGAAGCTGGGTTAATGCCCTTGTCCTTTACCTGCATCTGGTGGAAGGTAGAAAACAAAGATGGCAAGGATCGTGATGAGGATGCATGGGGCAATGACATTGACCAGGTAGAAGAGAGGCTTCCGTCGAATGATGAGATAGAAGATAACTTCCTCACGATGTCCTTTCTTCCCTCCTCTCCAAACCCCTGGAAGTTGGATTAACCTAGAGGGTTTGTGGATAATCTCCCATTGGCCATTCTCTGGAGGAGGGAGACAGGATAAGTAAACCCAGGTGTGGCAGCTGCCCTACTACGTGTCTGATATGGCACACTGCTAGGCAGCAAACTTCTAATAAACAAGCCTCCACTTCCATATTTGTTTAGTGTGTGTGTATGTGTGTGTGTGTGTCTGTGTGTGTGTCTGTGTCTGTGTACATGCCAGAATGTGAATTCAAAAGCCAGAGGACAACTTTTGGGAGTTCTTTCCTTCCACTGTAGGTCCCCGGGACTGAATTCAGGTTGTCAAGTTTATATTTCAAGAGCTTTTACCACTGAGATATCTCATCTTCCCTGTGTGTGCTGTATGTGTTTTTTGTTTGTCTGTTTTAAGAATCAGGGCCTCTGAATGTAGTCCAGGCTGACCCTGAATATACAGCAATACTCCTGCCTCACCCCACCCCTTCAAGCACTGGCAATTAAAAGTCTGACTTACCAAGCTTGGCTTCCTTTTCCATATTTGCAGTATTGATCATCATCCCCAAGTTGCTAACCCCACCAGGTTCTCCGAGCATCAATAACCAAACCTTTGTATCAGCCTTGGATGCGAGAAGCATGCCCACTCACCAATGAAGGTCCCTTTATGAATGTAGATTTCCCGTCTCTCCTGTCCATTAGGATCTAGGCCTGTCTTCAGGCTGACCTCAGAGCTGTCATAACTGTAAGAACTAAACACCATGGTGCAGTTCTGCCAGTCAAAGGGGAAGTAGGTGACCTGGATGGAGGGGAAGACACTGGAGCTGCCAAAGAACTGGCAGGGAAGGACTAGGGGAGTTTGGAAGGTCATTGGACTCAAGTTACAAAGGAGAAGGGATCATCTGAAAATGGCAGCCGGCCTCTGAAGAAGATGGAAAACCAAAGCAAGTACACAGGGCAGTGTAAAGTCAGAGCAAAGAAACAAGAGGTTTGGGCCAGGAGGAATTGGCACAGGACTGGGAGTAGGTGGGGAGTGAGGAAGCTTGAGAACAGACAAAGTTTAAAAACCTGGATGCTGCAGCTGCTGCGATACAGGCCAGGGGGTTGCCAGCGCACAGAGCCCTCAGAGGATACCACGACATTAATGTCCAGGGCAACGTCAAAATTTCCGTCATTGCTAAAGGGAAGAGATCTCTTCATATGGGATCTGGATCTGTCCTCCGGAGACCCTGCCCCCTCCCGGATGGTTCATCTCTCCTCCTCCTATGGCTTACCCTAGTCCCCTCATGCCTCAACCCCGCCCAGACTTTAGAAAAAGACCCTACTTGTTCAGCAGCACCACGTCAGGGAGCCAAACGGATTCAGCAGTGATGCGGAGAGAATCGATGCCGTCGTGTTCTGCGGGGTCCCAGCTTAACCTGTAGTCGGTCCACTCCTAGGGAAGCAGAGGCTAAAGGGCTGTTTAGGCTAGAGGCCAGGGAGAGGCTTGAGGTGTCGGAGAGTGCCAGGAAGAGGGTGAAAAGGGTAGTAGCTCAGGGCTGACCGGTGGGTCAAGGGGAAAGGGTTCTGTCTCTGCCTTCACTCTCTGGGACTCACATCAACTATCCCCTCCTACTACTACCTCCCCCCTCTTCTGGCACTGAACTCTCTTTTTTCAGTGTCAAACCGAAGAGGGGTCCTAAAGAGATACCTCAGTGGTTAAGAGCACTGACTACTCTTCCAGAGGACCCAAATTGGATTCCCAGCACCTACATGGAAGGCCCAACCATCTGTAACCCAGGATATCAGAGGCCCTGGTCTGGCTTCAGAGGCTACCAGTTCTGCATGTGGTTCACAGACATATGTAAGCAAAATACCCATTCACATAAAATAAAAAAAATAATTTAAGAAATAACTGAAGAGATTGCACTAGCCATCCTACAGTGATGTTCAACCTGAAGTTCACGACCTTTTAAAGGATGGGAATTCAAATTAGTGATCCTCAAACTTGTGTCTTAAATAATCGTTGATCGAAGCTTCTGTTTCAGGTTTTTTTTTTTTTCCTTTTTTTTCGAGACAGGGTTTCTCTGTGTAGTCCTGGCTGTCCTGGAACTCACTCTGTAGACCAGGCTGGCCTCGAACTCAGAAATCCACCTGCCTCTGCCTCCCAAGTGCTGGGATTAAAGGCGTGCGCCACCACCGCCCGGCTCTGTTTCAGTTATTATATGTGTACATTATGAAGTTACTATTTAAAAAATTCTTACTGGGCTGAGCATTCCAGGAGATTAATATAAAGAAGACGGGGTGCCTTTCCCTAACCCACGGGGTCTCCATACCAGGTCTAAGTACACCTTTGTGCTCATTTCTTCATCCTTCTCGTTCTAGAATGGAAAAATTAAAAGGCAGAAGTGAAATGACGTGGGTAGAAACGAGGGCTCGGCGCGTTACTTTCTTCATGGAATCTTTAGCCCCTTTCTCTAAGTTACACCTTCTTGGGTACAAACTCCATCAACCCGAAACACCAGACCCGGATGCCTGCTTTCCTCTCTTTTATCTCCTGGTTAAGTCATGGGCCACGCCCAGCGTCTAATCGCTACAACTCTGAATCTTTGCTCAGGGTTGTTTTTTGACTGCTTGGGCACCAAACTCTGCTGGACTTTGCTAGAATATTACACCGCCCCGCCTCGAGGTCCTCCTCGTCTCAGGTCCTTCTCCCCAGCTCCGCCTCAAAACCCGCCCACAGGCGGGTTAGCAGAACAAAATTCTGTGCCTGTCATTGAAGCCACGCCCACGAACTAGTTCATTGGTCTGATTCTTATACAATCACCGCCAAAGGCCTGTTCTTCTCTTAGCATAACCCGCCCCCAGGCTGTCGATCTTCGGGGCCTCGTCTAAGCCACACCCCAGTCGGTCCTGCCCAGCAACCTCCACCCGCAGAGCCGCTCTCACCAGGCTGATGAGTTGTGCCAGGGTGAGGCCGATGCTGACCCCGACGCGGTCTCCCACCTTCCGCGCCGGCCTCACCGAGCTATCATAGTTCGAGAAAAGTTTCTTAAGCAGTTGGCCTTCGGCTTCCGACCCGCGGGCGCCTGTCGAAGGAAAGCACTAAGTGACGCTCGGGGGGTTGTGGGGAGGGCTGTCCGTGACCACTGCTCATCACTGCCTCTTGGGGTCCCAAACTGACTTACCTGGGACGAGGGGCGTCCCGAGCACCCCCAGAAGCAGAAGCAGCGCCCCTAAGGCCATGGCTCTGCCGTTTTCGCTCAGTGAGTTTGTCCGGAGAGCGGCCGAGGCCGCCAGGCCAGGGGAAGTGACGAGGCGCCCAGGAATGTGCACCTGTTGTCGGGGAACCAGCCGCCAGCCCACCCGCCCCGCCCTCGAGACTTGGTCCCGCCCGGAGCAACTGCAGTCGCCCTCCACTCACAAATGTCAGATAACACTCCGGTTGTATAAATCATCTTTAATTACAGAAAGCATGAAGTGGAGACCCAGTCCCCTGAGAGCAGAGCCAGGAGATGGGCGGAGCCTGAGCGGGGTTTGTATGAGGGAGAGGGTCATCTCTTGCAACAAGCCAGAAGTAAAAGAGCCTGAGGAAAAGTGACCTGTCTTTGAGCACTAGCCCCTCCCTTAGGACCTCCAAAGACGTTTCCACCTACATCTGCTAGACTTGGATTCTACCCCCTATTTCACTAGAGGTTCCCCATGGCTTTCCCCGTTCTCAGGTCCTTTTTGGGTACTTAAAACCCACCTGAGGTTATAAGCTGTAAGGTAAAGTAAATTCTATTTAGTTAGAAGCTCTGGGGATACTTATGAGGTCTGGGAGCCCAAGAGGCTCCGCATTTCCTAGGCCTGACCTGTAGAGGACTCGGGGAAGTTGAACGTATTGCTGAGTTGGGGGGTCTCTTTTCTGTGAGGGGGAGTCAAGGCTGTGTCTTTATTTGTCTTTTTTAATTCTAGAGTTACTATCGCTATAGACCTCAGCTTTCTGTTGTTTGAATCAGGGTCTCACATAGCCTAGGATGCCTCTGAACTCACTATGTAGCCCAGCTAGCCTTTCCCCCTCAATTCTCACCCCCCCAACCCACATCCCCTTAACCTCACAGATGCACCACACCATATCAGAAGGAAGGACCTCAGCTTTAAAAGGGATCTGGAAGGAGCTCCTGCTGAGGTAGCTAAGGGTTCAGACACAGGCTCAGTCATACCATGGCATTTTCTCCCTCTCAGCTTCCCTGCTAGGAGCCAGGTATATTCTTCCAGAATTCCTGTATCTTTCCCCAGACTCTTGCTTCCCTGGCAGAACCCCAGCTGAAATGCTGAAACTAGAAACCATGTAAAAGTAAGGTTAGTATTCTGGAGTGACGATTTTTAGAAAATTATCTAGGAAAAGCAAAAAGTGGTTCTTGATCCATTCAGTACTGCTTAGTAATTCATTCTCTCTCTCTCTCTCTCTCTCTCTCTCTCTCTCTCTCTCTCTCTCTCTCTGTGTGTGTGTGTGTGTGTCTGTGTGTGTGTGTGTCTGTGTGTGTGTGTGTCTGTGTGTGTGTGTGTCTGTGTCTGTGTGTCTCTGTGTGTTGGCTTTTGAAACAGGGTTTTGCTATTGTAGCCCAGGATGGCCTCCAACTCAAAATCCTTCTGATTCAGCCTCCCAGGTGCCAAATGACTGGCATGTGCCACCAAGCACAGCTCAGAACCAATTAGTTCTTAATTAATCATAGCTGAGTCCTATCCATAGCTCACTCTTATTCAATAACCACTAGAGAAAGTGGAAGGGTAGGTTTAGAACTTATTCTAGTACAATAATATGGCTATACAGGCTCTAGTTCCATCCTGGAAAAAAGGGCTGAGAGTCATGCTCTATGTCCTAGAGCTGAGATTCAGTAGGAAGTATGGCTCCAAAAAGGTCTAGAATACCATGCTCTAGAATTGGGTGTCTCTGGGATAAGAAGGTTTAACCTGTGTCGACCCGAGACTGGTTCCAATTCAGACCAAGGCCAGTAGCTACATTTGGAGGCTCAAATTCAGCCTCTTTTTTAAAACCAGGGGTGGGAGGTGCCCATCTAGGTCAAGGATAGAAGAATAAAGGATCCAAACATGGGTTCCAACACAGAACATAGGAATGGCCCTACCTGGCTGGGGTGTCCAGCTATATCAGAACCTGTCCAGACCAAGACAGAAGGCAGAGCAGAGAGAGGAGGAGATGAAGTCTGAGTGCCAGTGGACCAACCTAGAAAGCTATGGCTTCGCGGCAATGGGAAGGACATGGCTTCAGAGACTGGCTCAGTCAGGGCAAAGAGTATTACTTCCCTTGCCTTGTCAGCGTTGGAACCCCAGTGCCTTTTAGGAAAAACTGGGGTTCTCTTAAGGGGCAGGAGTTAGTGTGGAAAAACAAAGGAGAAGTGATCAGCCAGGATCATTTCAGGCACCCCCATCTTGGAACCTCTCCTGGGCCCCAGGATCTAAGAGCTCAGCAATTCCAGAGGTCCCAGACAGTGACTGAGCTCCCACAGGGTACAGCACCTGGTGAGACCTGGCTGCTCAGGGCGTGTGTGTGGCAACAGGGGCTAGAGCAGCAAGGCCTGGAGCAGGGCTGGGAGACGGGGTGTGGCGGTGGCTGGCACACTGGAAGTGCAGAGAGCCTCCAGTCCACGGACTACATCTCAGTGGGCAGGAGGACTGGAAGGGGAGGTCTCAGGGACACTGTGGAGAGAAGGCTCCCGGTACATGGCCACTGTGAAGGGGAAAGAGAGAGAAGCAAGGAAGGAGAATTAGGCACTCAGAGAGCCAGGAAGAAGCCGAGCTCTGAGAGGCTTCCCTTCTCTTACACCCACCCTTGGAGAACCCCAACCCAAAGGAAGAGAGCTTCCCAACCCCCAAAGGCTTTAGCCTTCCTGTCTTGGCCTGACATAACAACATCTTGTTGAACATTTATGGCCCAAGCTATGTGTCACTAAGTCTTCCTGTCAAGGTCAATACCCTCCCACATCTCCCACATGACCCACCTTTTCTTGAGCCCATACCCACCCTCCAGGAGCTTGGGCACAAAGTGGGCAGCTGCCTTGGTCTTCTTGACTCGGTTTCCCTTCATGACCCGGCCTTCCTTGTCCAGGCCTAGGTACCAGGCCCTGCCAGAACGACGCTGACGATAGAGAGCAGAAGCATACAGGACATAGTAATTCTCAAAGACGCACTCCTTAAAGCGACACTCCGCTGTGAAATGCGGCTGAGGAGACACAGATCCAGAAAGAGGCATGGATACACCACACACACACACACCACACACACACACACACACACACACACACACACAGAGAGAGAGAGAGAGAGAGAGAGAGAGAGAGAGAGAGAGAGAGAGAGAGAGAGATATCACTGCCAGAATGGAGCCCTTGGGAAGAAGCAGCAAAGATATAATCCATACATTATTTGGAAAGGAGGACGGCTGCTACTGAGTCCATGCAGAAACGAGAACACAGAGAGAGTAAGGAAGAAGCTGGACCACCCAGGGGCAGGAAATAGATTTATAGGGTCACTAGAAATAAGATTTCTTCTCCTCATTTCCAACTTCTTGTTTATCCAGAGGAAAGATGAGGCTGAGAAGTGCAGCCTTAATAGCTGAAAGAGTCAGGCATCCAAAGAGCAAAAGAAAGAGCCTGGGGACTCGAGGGTGAGCGGTGCCAGTAGACAGAGATGAGTACACTCTAGGGGAGGAGTTCCGGACTAGGCCCTGATCAGCCAAAACAGGAAGGACAGAGTCCTGGGTGTAAGTCCTGTATGTGGCAAAGAACTGGTATATGCTGAGGTGTCCCCAGTATTCCAGGCCTCTTGGCTTCTTTGTCTTACCGAGCTGTACAGCAGCCCCTCAGAATTCATGGCCATGTAGTGACCCAGCTTGGCACTCTGGATGGTGACCACACGGAGCCCCACAGGAATCAGATTGAAGTGGGCTGGGGGCAGAAGCAAGCATCAATACCTAGGTACCTCACTTCCATCTGAACCCTGCCCCCCAACTCCAGCCCCACTGCCTCCCTTGGGGCTCAGGAAGACAAACAGAAGGTAGCAGAGCCTGAAAAGGTGATAGGATTGTCATCTCCTGTCCCCATCTTCCCACTTCCCACCCTGCAGCTGGTGTCCCTTCTTACTGAAGGAGCTGGTGTCCTCTGGGGTGCCCTGGATGCTCCCATCGGGATTCGCCTGGAGGTAGAAACCCTGGCGGCAGAACAGTTTGGTGACGATGCCTTTGAGCTGAGGCTCTGGAGAGAGAGAGACATTTATCTTTAAAAATGACATCTCTGTTCCCAGAAACATTCCTACACTTGGCGGGATCACAGGAAAGAAGGAAGGGGAACTGAAGAGAAGAGGGTTCCAGGGCCCCACCTCCCTTATCCTCCAAGCAAGCTTCCTTCCACCTCTCTTTGATTCCTGAGGAAGCTGGAGTGTGGGTCCCTTCCGCTTTCTTTAATCATGAGCGCCAGCTTAATTTATTGAAATTTATTTAAATGGTTTAATTCCTTCTCCCCACCAGAGTTGGGGGAGGGGGCAGGGAGGAGGTAGAAAAGAGAGACATAAAGACAACCGACAGTGCCAGAGACGCAGGACAATGAGTTTGGAAATGTCGGGGTGAGCAGCAAGGTGACCACCGCGAAGGGGCTCCCCCTCAGAAGCAGGGGTGGGACTGGGGTTGACTGACGCTGACTCAGCACCTGCTGCTGCAGCTGCCGCTCGCTTGGCGCGGGCCTTGCTCTGGCACAGCGCCGGCCTGTCTGACACTGACCCATCTGTCTGTCTGTCTGTCAGTCAGTCGGCTGGCTCACGAGGGTCCAGTTTTCCCTGAGACTGAGCCTCTACCCTTCAGCCAGGTAACTGGCCTGGGATGGGGGACATTTAGACCACATCAAGGAAAAGGAAGAGGGGACAGAGATGGAGAGGCAGGCTGCATCACGTGGGGGCTGGGTCCCACTCAGAGGGTGGGCTGCGGACTGTACCACTACCTACTGTTGGTGGTGGGGGAGTAGGGCGCAAGGGGCTACCCCTAGGAGAACCGGCAGCGTCCTGGAGCGAGGCCAGAGGGACTCCCTAACTGTCGTACCTGGACGGGAATCACATACCAACCCTTACATCTCTCCTTTCCTGTGGCTTGCTCTCTGCCGATTTCCCTGTTCCCCCTTGTAAGTGGTACGACCCCCCGCCTAAGTCCCTGTGCAGGTCTTCAGCCTGAACTGTGTGTGAGATCCTACTGGCAGAGGGTCCCCGGAGCCTGTAGGACTGGATTTCCGAGTCACACAGGAGTAATGGGAGGGGGGTGCCCAGCACTCTTCTCGAAGCGCAGGTCACAGAAGGAGGGCGTACGGAGGGGGCTGGCTGACGAGGTAGCAGCAAGGACACCCGGGGGAGAGCAGGAGAGATTGGCTCCTGGCCAGGTGAGCTCGACCAGGAGGAACAGAGCCAAAGCGTGGAGGGGCGGGAGAACTGGAGCGGGGGCGGGGCAGCCAGGGCTGCAGAAACCCTCGGGGTGACCCAAGCGTCCAGAACCCCCCAAGCCCCGCCACTTCGGATGGAAAGAATCGCGAGAACCCGCACGTAGGCGAAGAACCGTGGGGGGTGGGGAGTTCTGTGTTGAAGGGGGGCCGACAGGAGCTGAGAAGCTTGGGACGCCAGACTTCGCCCCTCAAACCTTCCCCCTGCCCTCGAAAGGAGACTCGGCATTACAGGCAAAGAGGACGAAAACTAAAGGATAGTCCCGTAGATTTTGTCGTTCTGGCCCACCTCTTCCACTTCTGGGACACCCCCTCCTCATCGGGTTTCATTCGTCAGGGTCCCTGGCCTCAGGGAGGACTTCTGTCCGGGAGACCCCGCCCTAGCCACACTCACCTGGGCCGCGGTCCTGTCGTGTGGGCCGCCCCCCGCACAATCGCACCTTGGACAGCAGGATGAGGAGCTGCTTCTGGCAAAGTGACTTGGTACCGCGGGGACACACGCGCCGCTGCGCCGACACCGGCCGGCTGCCCCCGGGCTCGCGGACCTCCCGCTTCTGTCGGATCAGGCTACTGGCCAACGCCGCCATCGTGCCCCGGGAGGAGGCACCCCCAAACCAGCAGGCTCCCGGAGCACCCTGGGCTCCCCAAGAGGAGCCCTTTCACCAGGTCATGCTCTGGACCCAACCCACCACCCCACCCACAGGATCTGAAGATAAACCCCAGACCCCCGTACGTCACACCACCAGCTCCCACCCTTGGGCCCTGACTTCAGCGGCTCCAGCAGCCTATGCACTCCTCAGCTGACCTCACCCATGGATTTTGTCCCCTAATGAAAGCTTTCCCCTTCCCTCCTCTCTGGCCTCTGTATGAGATAGAGGGTACCTCCTCTATCCTAAAGTCAAGACCCTCCTATATTTCTAAGCTGTGTTCTCAATATCCTGAGGCTTCTTTCTACCCTATTTTGGGGCGCTCCTGCCCAACCTACTCTTATAAAGGGTGTGGGTCCTAAGCTTTGTGGACATTAGCTCACCCTAGGCTGCTGTCAATGTCAAGAGGAGCCCAGCTCTGTCTTTTCCTTCGCTAAACTCTAAGTGGAGTAGATCTCCCACTTTCGTCAAATACCCCCCCAGCAAATATGACTCACTATCCAGGCTGTCTAGGTTCAGTGACAAGGGCTTTCCAGACCCTCTAGCTGGATGATGTTTTTTCTCATTGTCACCTCCATGTCTAGTACCACAAAGTTGCAGCTGCTGAGACCATTTCCTCACCTTGCTACCCTCCACTCCTTTTGAAGTCACCTCCAAATCAGCCCTTCCTAGTGCATACACCGGGTGGTTGTCTGGGGGACCCTCAGTCGCCCCGAAAAAAGGAGCATCAGTCGTTTCTGTTTGTTTTCTAATGCCCCTTAAATTTCCCGAGGAACAACTGGCATTGCTTAGATCCCACACCCTCCAATCTAACAAGGCCCCCAAGAGAGGAGTGCACCCACGTTGTCAACACTCCTCAAACGTGAACAGGCCCTTAATAAGTCATAGCGCGTCAGAGCTTCCTGCGCCAGGGCTTTCTCGTCCTTCCTGGGACTGCTAAGACACCCCTTCCTTTCCCCGACGCCCCTCAACCTGTCCTGTCCTGTTGATCCGGGCGACGGATGCCGCGAGCTTCGGCTCCAGGCTCCTCCCTCCCTGTCACCCGCAAGCGGAGGTTTCCCCCCCAACGCCGGCCTAAGCGTCCCGGACCCTCAAGAAGGAGTAAGGATGTCTCTGCAGAGCGCCTCGGTTCGGCAAAGTCAGAGCACTGGGCCTGGAGGTTGGACCAGGCAGAGCGGCGGAGGCAGCAGCAGCGGCTGTGGGAAGCTGAGGCGGCGGCGGCGGCGGCGACAGAGGCTCCCCCTCCTCTGCGAGCCGGCCCGGGGGCGGGGCAGGGGGCGGAGACGCTGGGAGAAGCTGGGCGGGCGGAACCCTGGGGTTCCTTGGAAGCTGTAAGTGGGGATTGTCACAGAGGCTGGCGGAGTAGAGGCAAGGCCCGGGGTTCAGAGGAGACCAGACAAGGAGCCTGATATGGCGGGGCTGGGGGCAGTGGGTAGACGGAATAGCCGACAGAGAGAAAATGAAAAGGGACTTTACTGCCTGGGATGGAAGTGAGGACAGAAATTAATTGGGGGGGGGGGAGTGGAGAAACGGGTGGCTGTGATATCCAGTCTGGGCTGTGATCCGGCCTTAATATCTCTCTGCTTTGATATGAGCCAAATTGATCAGAACCAGGTTTCCAAAAACCAGTTCCTTCTCTCATTTTGTCAGTAAATACATTCCTCCTGGTCCCTATAGACTCTAAAAGAATCGGGGAGAGGTTCCGGAAGGCAGTACCGGGATAGAAGGGGCGCCAGTCAGATTTAGAGAACTTGGGCCTCAGGCAGGGCAGAATACTGGGGAAACCTTTTAGAGAAGAGACTTTGGACCCAAGCACACACTGTCTGTCTGCGAGGGGAAGCAGTCTCCTCCATGACCCTCTCGCCAAAGGCAACACTTTTCCATTCCCTTAGAAGAAGAATCTTTAATGGGTCCCGCCCCCTACGCCCGCTAAACCGCCCCCTTTGCGGGCAACCTTGGCTTCCTCTACAGCCTCACGCAAGGCCTGTGCAGGGTCCCCGCGGAGCTGGGCCAAAGCCCCGCGAAGAGCAGCGGAGCCATCTCCCACACCGAGCTTTCGGTCGTTCAAAAAATAATGAGGCAGCGCCCCGGCCTCTAGCACTCGGCTCAGCTCATCCAGTAGCCCAAGGCAACAAGCACCGGCATTTTCCGGCCGCGCTAGGTAGAGCGCCGGGAGCCGCTCGCACGCCCAGTAGAGCAAGGTCCGCAGGAGGTAGGGCGCAGCGGCTCGGGTCCCCGCCACCAGCGGGCGCAGCAGTGCCTGGGCCGCCGCATGTGCCTGAAGCAGCGGCGCGGGGATGCGCGCTTTGAGCGCCAGCTCCTGGCGGGCGAAGCACAGCTGCCATCCAGAGGTGCCCTGCTGCTCCGGGAGACTGCCCGGCACTAGGTAGAAAGAGGCCGATTCAGAGACCAGTGGACCCGCCCACGAGTGGCTCCGAGCCGTGTCAGGCCAGCCTGTCACGGTCACCACCGGGATCAAGTCGAAGAGCAGGAGGTGGCGTGGGGGCTCTGGAGTTGCCAGGAGGACCGTGGTGACACCCGCGTGGCGAGCTGCATGAACTAGCCGCGGGGCGCCCGGGACCGGGATCAGGGACTCAGCAACCTCAGCCAACTTAACGAAGAACCATGAAGCTACTTGTGTCGGGCATAATGTGGGCCATGCCTTTGGAGGCTCCGACGGCTTTGGGACTGGGCTTTCGTCGGCTTCCAAGGCGTCACTACTCGATGTTTCCAATGGTTCAGGAGTTTCAAGATCGGTGACGTCATTATAAGAGGATTGAGACCCTAAACGATCACTAGATGATTTTTGCAAAGACGTGTGTGGCTCAGGTTCAGGGACACAGTCATGTGACTGATCTACAGAGTTTTCCCGGTCGGTGGGACTCTCTTTGCTACGGTTTTGGTGAGTCATATCACTTTCTTCTGGGACAGGCGGTCCTAGGCAATCCTGCCAGGCCTCCCGGACCAAAATTCCACGCATTATTTCTGGAAGGCGGAGCCATGCAGAACAGGATTCCAGATCCAGTAGCAGCTCGGGCCCAGTGCCATCCAGAGAAAACACAGGCACAAGGAGTGTAAAGCCGGCATCATAATGAGGTCCCCGGGAGTAGGGACCTAAGGGGGCGTGTCCTACATCTAGGGAACCTTCACGAATCCCACCGCGAAGCAGCAAGAGTTCTGCCTGGGGTGGAAAACGAGGGTCCTGGCGGTGAACTAGACCTAAAGGAAGAGAAAGGGTCATGGTTCAAAGCCGGGGCGGGAAATGGCGAGGCTGAGGTCTGCAAATTCCCACAGTTGATAATTACTTACCGAGTAGAGAGAAGATAAAATCCTTGGCTCGGAGAAGATCAGCTCCAGGCTTGGGCCCTTCACTCCAACTCTCCTGGACACCCAGCTCCTGAATCAACTGAGTGAGCTCCTGCAGCTGTGCACCAGAGCAGAAGTCTATGTCTGTGAGAGGCCGGGCTGGGGCTGGGGGCGGTGGGCCCCACCAGGGGGCGCCCCCCCAGACGGTAGAAGCCATGCTTCTCTATCGTTTGGTGCGGGGAGCAAACAGATCCCAGTTAGCTTTGGCAGGCCTTTCTTTTGCGGCCCCCAAGTTCTCCAGTTTCCCCCTCCCTCTGAGGCAGAGCAAGGGACAGTCCACAAGTGGGTCTTGTAGATGATGTCCTCTGTGTTTAGTCTTCGGAATGAACAAATGACTAGTTCCTTCGGTTTTTTTCTCAGCAGGTTGCCCCACAGTGAATCGGTTCACCTGACTCAGCAGATGAAAAAAAAAAAAAAGGCTATTTGGCCCCTCCTGGGAATACAATTGCCAATCTTTGCCACGAACCTTTGCCCACCTCCCTTTACCTCCTTTTGAGAAGGGGTTATTGGTCCGCGGCTTTCCGACGAAGGGGTAGCTGGAAAGGTGGTAGACAGAAAGCAACATAAAAGATTCTACAGGTAACTTCCTGGTGGTCACATGTCCACGCCCTTTTCTGGAAGCTGTCTGGGTGGCTCCGGACTGGTTCCCGCCTCCTGTGAGAGTTCAGTCACGCCTCTCACCCTACTGAGATGTTGCTATCCTGGGAGTTGTAGTTTGTGTCCTACGATACAGGTTCAGCGGTGCCTTCACGTCCTTTCCGTTGTTCTGAAGTAGTGTCTACTGGAAGCTGTAGTTTCTTTTTACTTTATTTTTATCCCTTAAGTTTGTTTAGTTATTTGAGACTGGGTTTCACTGTGTAGCTCTGGATGGCTTGGAACTTGCTATGTAGACCAGGCTGACTGGAACTCAAACAGTTCCGCCTACCTCTGCCTCCTGAGTTCGGAGATTAACTGACAGACAGCACGTTTTATACAAAGTCTTGTTATGTAGTTCAAGCTGGCCTGGACTCACCATGTAGCACAGGCTGACCCTGAACTCACAGCAAGCTTCCTACTTCAGCTTCCTTGGTGACAAGAGAAGTTATAGGCTCATGCCACTACAGCGAGCTGGAGACAGTATATTATTCTGTCTAACCAGTCCTACACATACACTTGTTGGAACTGGAGAAGGATAATCGGTTGGATCCGAATAGTAAATAATGAACGTACCCTCCATTCCATTTTTGAAGCTCCACAGTCTCTTAGATGAGGCTCTTTAAAGGAAAAACTAAAACTTTGTTTTTAGTTTTATTTATCTAACTTGAGATAGGGTCTCACTGTGTAGCTATGGCTGCCCTACACTCACTATGTATATCAGGGAGGCTAGCTTTGAACTCACAGAGATCCATCTGCCTCTGCCTCCCAGGAGTTAAAGGCCTCTGATCATTTTAGAGAGACTATGGCCTGGAAATGTTGTGCTGGGCTTAGGAGGTGGAGCACCTGGGCAACTTAGATTTTTTTTTTTTAAGATTTATTTTATTTTATGCATATGAGTGCTCTGTCTGCATGTACACATTCGTGCCAGAAGAGGGCATCAGATCTCATTACAGATGATCGTGAGCTACCATGTGGTTGCTGGGAATTGAACTCAGGTCCTCTGGAAGAGCAGCCAGTGCTCTTAACCGCTGAGCCATCTCTCCAATCCTTTGACTCTTTTAAAAGAAGGAAAAAGCTGAGAGTAGCCTTTAGTCTTAATGCTTGGGGTGCAGAGGCAGGCTGATCTCTGTGAGTTCAAGACCAGCCTGGTCTGCACAAAGAGTTCCAGGTAGTGAGGGGTGCACAGTGAGACCTTGTCTAAAAAAATAAAATAAAATAAAATAAAATAAAATAAAATAAAATAGGAATAGTGCATATGAGTTGTCCAGGATCAGAGTTGAGGTAGGGGACTGGTGGGAAAGCATCTTCCTGGAGTCAGTGGTCATAATACTAAGGCAGGAATACATAGCTGACATGGAACTAGACATTTGAATCTTAAAAGGGATTGCAGCCAGGGATGCTCACGTCAGACATGCAGAATTGTGACAGGAAAACCACTTGGGAATTCAAAGTTACATGTACACAGAAGCTATTAGGACTAAATTGAAAGTCCAGAGGAAACTCCCAGCTAGGTTAGGTCAGACCACAAGAACTAGGGCAGGGAATTACATCAGTAACCTATGTTACTAGAAATCAGAGTAAAGGATCAGAGTATAGCACAGACACAGGATGGGATAAAGAGACAGTAAACCCGTAAACACGAAGGAGGTTCACAGAGCAGACCACCACCAGGCCAGGCCTTCATAAACTCCATCTGCTTCTGACCTCTCTTACATTCTCAGTTAGATAATTTACCTGGGACATCTTGAAAAACTAGAGGATTGTGGGAGGGTGACAGCTCAAGTTCATAATCTCAGCACTTGGGAAGCTGAGGCAAGATGACTACTATGAACCAGAGACTCACCTTGGATGCAGAATTCCAGGTGAGCCCAGCCTAGAGGGAGATCCTGCCCCAGAATTGGGGTAGGGTGGAGTCAATAGACAAACCCCTGGAACCAGAGCTCACCTAGGAAACCCAGACCTAAGGGGTTTCAAGTCACTGACAAAAGGGTACCCTTCCCCTTCATCCATGATGGGGAAAGCAGAGAACCAGGAACACAAGTTTGTATATCTGTGACCCAAGAGGCGAGATCAAGAGAAGTGAAGATGAGTTTTTTGTATTTGTATGGGTGTTTTGCCTGCGTGTGTGTCTGTGCACCTTTTGTATGCAGCTCTTGGAACCAGAAGATGGCCTCAAATCCCCTGGGACTAGTGTTACAGATGGTGGTGTTAGCCATCATGTGAATGCTAGAAATTGATCCTAGGTTCTCTTGACTGCTGAGCTCCCTCAGGTCCCATGTATGAGGAATTTTTGCCTCTGTGTGTGTGCATGTGTGTGTGTGTGTGTGTGTGTATGTGTGTGTATGTGTGTGTGTGTCTCTGTGTGTGTGTGTCTCTGTGTGTATGTGTGTTGTGTGTGTATGTGTGTGTATGTGTGTCTCTATGTATGTGTGTTGTGTGTGTGCATGTTTGTGTGTGTGTCTGTGTGTGTATATGTGTGTTGTATGTGTGTATGTGTGTCTCTGTGTGTGTATGTGTGTTGTGTGTGTGCGTGTCTGTGTGTGTATATGTGTGTTGTATGTGTGTGTATGTATGTGTTATGTGTGTCTGTGTGTGTGTCCTTATGTGTGTGTCTCTTTGTGTATGTGTGTGTGTCTGTGTGTCTGTGTGTATATATGTGTGTCTGTGTATGTGTATATGTGTGTGTATGTGTGTCTGTGTGTGTATATGTGTGTGTCTGTGTATATGTGTGTCTGTGTATATGTGTGTGTGTCTGTGTGTATGTGTCTGTGTGTGTGTATGTGTGTGTATGTGTGTTGTGTGTGTGTGTGTGGTGGTGGTCAGAGGACAACTTGTGGAAATCAGTCCTCTCCTTCCACCATGTTTATCCCAAGGATCAAACTCAAGTCATCAGGCTTCGATGCTTTACCCATCGTGCTATACTCTTCCTTATTTCCTTCCTTCTTTTTCTTTCTTGTCTGTCTTTCTTTCTTTGAATTGTTTTGTTTTTCAAGAGAGGGTTTCTCTGTGTAGCCCTGGCTGTCCTGGAATTCTCTTTGTAGATCAGGCTGGCCTTGAACTTGTCAATTTACCTGCCTCTGCTTCCAGAGTGCTGGGATTAAAGGCATGCACCACCACCCAGCTTTTCTTTTTTCTAATATGTTTTTATTTTACGTATGTGTGCATGTGCACATCCGTCTCCTCATACCACAGTTTGTGTGTGGAGCTCAGAGGACACCTTACCATAATCGACTCTTTTAACCCTGAGATCAAACTCTCATCAGACTTAGCAGCAAGTGCC
Source organism: Grammomys surdaster (assembly GCF_004785775.1). Lineage (NCBI taxonomy): Eukaryota > Metazoa > Chordata > Mammalia > Rodentia > Muridae > Grammomys > Grammomys surdaster. The sequence continues at coordinate 3,431,278 of NW_021604783.1, forward strand.
CCGACCTTCTGAGCAATCTCAGCAGACCCTTCCCTTTGTATTGAATCAGGGTGTCTTATAGGTAAGATTGGCTTTGAACTCTTACTTCTGTCTCTATCTCTCAAATTCTGAAATTATGAACATGCACTGCCATACCCAGTCTTTAAAGAAAAGAATGATCTGTGATCCTTAGGTGTGGTGGCTCATTGCCTATAATTCTAAGATTGAGACGCTGGGGCAGCAGAGGGTTGCCTCTGAATGTGAGGCCAGCCTGTACCTATACAGTTCCTTCAGCCAAAGTGTCCTCGATGTCTATGCCTCACAGATCAACAAACACCCCACTGCCCAGGACCAGGCATCCAGACAGGTCACATGGTCTCGGATTCCTACCAGAAACAGTAACTGGTGGGGAATCTCTCTTAGGCACCTTCACCAAGAGGCAAGTTACATACCTTATGTTGGAGTTGTTGTCATAGGACAGCCTGAGCTACAGTATTAGAGAATCTCAACTCCTTCCTTAAAAACGGCAGGCATAGTGGTGGAGTATGCCTTTAATCCCAGCACTCATGATGCTAAGGCTGCAGAATCGCAAGTTCAAGCCTAGCATAGACTATATAGAATGAGTTCATAGCTAGCCTGGGCTACATAACAAGAGCAGGTCTCAAAAGAATTTTTTTTCTTTGGTTTTTCGAGACAGGGTTTCTCTGTGTAGCCCTGGCTGTCCTGGAACTCACTCTGTAGACCAGGCTAGCCTCGAACTCTCGAACTCAGAAATCTGCCTGCCTCTGCCCCCCAAGTGCTGAGATTAAAGGCGTGTGCCACCACCACCCGGCAAAATTTTTTATTTTTTTGCTATGATAGAAATGTCCTAGCTGGGCAGTGGTGGCGCACGCCTTTAATCCCAGCACTTGGGAGGCAGAGGCAGGCGGATTTCTGAGTTTGAGGCCAGCCTGGTCTACAGAGTGAGCTCCAGGACAGCCAGGGCTACACAGAGAAACGCTGTCTCGAAAAGCCCCCCCAAAAAGAAGAAGAAGAAGAAGAAGAAGAAGAGAAGAACAAGAAGAAGAAGAAGAAGAAGAAGAAGAAGAAGAAGAAGAAGAAGAAGAAATGTCCTGCGTCTCTGCTGTCCAGTTACATGGGGTTCTCAGAACTTAAAGATGTAGAGCCTGAAGAACAGAATTTAAATTGACGTCTTTTTGAGACAAGCTTTTGCTATGTAGCTCTGTCTTGGCTCAACATACAAATCACCTTGCTTCAGGTTCCCACATTCTGATCATACAGGTGTGATCTACTCTACCCAGCTCAGATTTTTTTTTTTTGAGAGGCTCTACGTAACCCTATCCTAGAAATTATGTAGACCAGACTAGTCTTGAACCCACAGAGATCCACCTGCCTCTGCCTCCTTGGTGCTGGGATAAAAGGCATGCACCACCATGCCCAGCTTAATTTATTATAATCTTAATGAGTGGTTGCCGGCATGGATGCGTGCCACATGTGTGCAATGATCACAGGCCAGAAGATGGCTGAAGTTACAGACAGCTGTGAGCCACCTGGCACAGGACCTGCTCTTACCAGATGAGCCATCTTGTCAGGATTTTTTTTTTTCCTGAGACAAGGTTTCTCTGTGTAACACCCCTGGCTGTCCTGAAACTCACTTTGTAGATCAGGCTGGGCTTGAACTCACAAAGCTCCACCTGCCTCTGCCTCCCTAGTGCTGGGATAATTTTTTTTTTTTTTTGAGTTAGGATCTCCAGTGGCCCATGCTGACCTTGAGTTCATTCTAGAACTGAGGATTCCTTTGAACTCCTATCTCCACTTGCCAAGTGCTGGGATTCAAGTGTGCAACACAACACTTGGTGAGAATTTTAAATTTTAATTGACATTCTGATAGTCACATTTGGCTAGTGGTTAGTATTTTTTTTTCCCCCTGAAAATCACCTATGGAGCTGTGGAGGACGATAGGAACGTGTTCATTCTGTGACTGTTTAAGACAATCAGTATCAGTGGTAGTGCTGGCGTGGAGAGCCTCAACCAGCCACAGAATGCTTCTCTTGCCTCTTTATTCCCGACGCATATTTGTCCCCTCTTTGTTCAAGGTTCTCATCACATTTTGATATCCCCACTCCTTCTGGGTCTCCTCTGAGTTTCTGGGCGCCTCTTGACGAAAGCGCCTGGAAGATAAAGCTTCACACTTATCCCTTCCAGTTACTAACGGTTTCTGGCGGGAATCAAAGACCACGTGACCGTGTGACCGGGTGCCTGGTCCAGGGCAGTGGGGCTTCCAGTTGATTTTGGGAGGCATAGACATCTGGCGATACTTCTGGCAAGGTGGCGGAGCTGTATCTACAGGGTGGTAGACCCAGTCTTGGCTGTCTAACCGCCGTGGGGGTGACTGCAGCTCAATCAGTACAGGTACCGCTGAAAAAGTTTTTAGGTCCGCGGAGATCACTGGGGCCTTGGAAGGGCAGGAATTTTGATTGACAGGGACAGAAGTCCAGGGTAAGTGCTGCTCGGTATTGTCCTTTTGAGAAGCCATCTTACACACGAAGGATTTCACTGGGGAAGGTGTTAGCATTATTGGCTGAAGTGAACCTGAGATTTGAGCAGAATCTGTACCCGGAACATAGCTTTGTCTTTTGGTGAGGCCGGAGTCTAGGATAAGGCCTGAGTCCTTGCAGGGTCTAGCTTGCTGGGTAAGGCCTGGAGGCTTGAAGCCGGAGCCCGGAGCAAGCGCTAGGTCCTGATGAGGACAGGGATCTTGATCCGTTGCTGAGCAGTCCTGAAGGTTAGAGCTTTGGCTATGTTCTGAACTGTAAATGCTGACATCTTGGTTAATGTCCGATCTTTTTTCGGTTTCAGTGGCATTGATAAGGCTGCTACTCTTGTAGGAGTCAGAGTCTTGGATAAGATCTGGGACTCCGCAGATTCCAGAGTCTTTGATAAGGCCTAGATTCTTGTAGTCTCCTGAGTCTTGTTTGAGACCTGAGCTCTTATGGAGACAAGAAGTTTGGACAAGACCTAGGCTCTTAAGGGGACCAGATTCCTGGGTAAGTCCTGAACTTTTGCTCACTTCAGAATCTTCGGTATGGCGCTGACTCTTCTGTGGTCTAGAGTCTTGGGTAAGGCCTACATTCCTGCAGACTCCTGGATGTTGTATATTTCCTGTAACGTTACCTCCAGAATCTCGACAGGTGTCTGGCCTCTTATAGTTGGTCACTGAGAGGGGGTCTTTATTTTTGTTGATTACAGTATCTTGGTTTAATGGCGCATTCCTGTAGACCAGAGAGTCTTGCATAAAGCTCAAAGTCCGCTGGCCAGGTGTTTCATTAGGTAACCCATTCTTGTGGAGACTGGAAGGTGGGATGGCACCCAAGGCTGGACGATTCCTAAGAACACTAGCGTCTTGAATGGCAGCTGGACTCCTTAGGCCAGCATCTTGAGAGAGCTCTAGATTCTTTTGAAGGCAAGAGTCTTGAGAACTGTTTGGGTTCACGCAGAGGTAAAGATCTTGAGTATGATCTGGAAACTTGTAGAAACCCAAGTTCTTGTTGATGCCTGGGGTCAGAGTAAGACCCGGGTTCTTGTGGAGGCTTGAATCTTGGGTAAGGCCTAGGTTCTTCAGGAATCCTGGATTTGGGGTAAGGCTTGGGTTCTTGTGGAGGCCTGGATCTTGGGTAAGGCCTGGGTTTTTCTGGAGTCTTGGATTTGGGGTAAGGCTTGAGTTCTTCTGGAGGCCTAGATCTTGTGTAAAGCCTGTGTTCTTGGGAACTCCAGAATCCTTGGCAAGGGATGGAGTCTTTTGCAGGCCAAGGTCTTGGTTAAGGTTTTGATTTTCAGGGTTTGGAGGTTGGATTAAGGACTGAGAAATGGTGGAGAACTGAGAAGGGATAGAGGAAGCCGTCTGAGGAGAATTGGGAGTTGAGAGAAAGGAGGGGGCTTGTGTTAAATTGGAGAGCTTCTGATGGTTAGACTGAGACACAGCAAATGTTCTGGGAGAAACAAGCGGCAGAGAGAGAGTGCATGGTGGAGGGACGGTGGGCAGCATGCTCTGGGTAGGGCTGGGGGAGTGAAGGCAGGGTTTCGAGGGAGTGGCATCCTGGGCATAGACCAGGAACTGGTGGTAGAGCGGAGCCTGGGCTTCCCCAGTTTTCCTCTCAGAACAGCAAGGAGGAACGCTGCTGTAAGGGAAGGTCTTGGGCTGGGAGAACTTATCTTTGGCATTATCTGAGCCCTTCCATTCCATGTTCCCCAACTCCAGGTAGCCCAGCGTAGGCCCTGAAGGAGGCTCAGCACTGTCTCCACCATGCTGCTTTGGTGTTTGCTCAGTAGTACTAGAATTTACCAGGCCCGTCACCTCTTGAGGCCTAGAGAGGGTGTTCAAGTCCTTCCTGAAGTACCTCGAGTCCTGGGAGCTGTGTTTAGGGAACGTGTTCTGCTTCACTCTTCGGGCATCATAGACCATATGGCTAGTAGGAAAGCTGGGGCCAAAAGTAGCCACCATGGAAGGGACAGAAGACAGGATAGGGGTAGAGCTGGTGGTAGGAACTTGAGCAGGTGCTTGAGTAGTAGTCATGGTCATGGACAGTGCTAGGGCAGGGGCTGGGGCACAGGTTGGGACAGGGGCCAGGACACAAGTGGCGGGGGTGAAGGTTGAGGAAGGGGCTGGGGCAGAGGTTGGGTTGGGCGCTGAGTTACGGGCATACAGATGAATGGGAGAATGGGATGGGACATGTCCTAAGACTTGAGACGTTGTTTCTTTAGGGACATCAGCTTGGGCGCGGGTCAAGGTGTGTACTGGGATTTGGACTGGATCGTGGCCTTGGGACTGGAAGGAAGCATATGCAGGAGACTTGGTTGGGGGTTGAGGTGATGTATGGACAGAGTTTTTCTTGGGGCTGTGGGCTAAACCTTGGGCTGGGGTTGTGGTTGATAGTGGGCTGGAGGGCAGGGTCTGTCCCAAGGCATGGGATTGACTATGAGTTGGGGCCTGGGTGGGGGGATAGGGTGAGGTGGGTGCTGGGTGACGGGATGACGTAGGAGGTGGAGCCTTGGCTGGTTTTGGTACTTCACTGAGGGCTGGGGTAAACTCTGCTGCACGGGATGGCGGTGTGTGGGCCGAGGTATGCTTAACACCCTGTGCCCTGAATTCAGAGTGCTCCGAGGTCTGAGTCTGGGACTGGGTGGAGGGGTGCTCATGGGTGTTGGTTGAGGTATAGGTTAGAGCCTGGGCCGGAGCATGGGGTGGACTGTCAACTGTCGCCTTAGTCTTGTTGTCTTTGGGTGAAGAGGGCGGAACCATGTTCAGCTTGCTTATCTTTGGAATCTGGGGAGAGATCTCTGGCCTGGAAAAGGAAGAAGCTTGAGTCTTCGTGGCTGTGGCGGGAGGGGCTTCTCCAGCTCCTATCAGCCCTTCTTTCCACAGTTCCCACGGGGCTTCCGTGGGAGCCCTGCCATGTCCACACTGGGGTGGCATCCAGCAGCACCTAGAAATGTTCTCATCATTTGTATCTGGTATCCAAGAGTCAAGGTGATTGACATGCCCGGGTAGGAAGCCGGGGCGGTGGTGGAATTGGGCAGGGAGTCTTGAACACAGGTTCTTGGTATCTGCAGTATAACACATGCACATGGGTCGGGTTTAGACCAATGGGTTGCTTTCCCTGCTGTAGGGAGAGCAGGATGGGGAAGGACAGGGTGCCAGGGTGGGAGTAGGGGCTGTGACAAAAGGGACAAGTACATCCCCAGGAGACCACTCACCTTTGGGGAAATAGTGATGGAAAAGAATCCGCAAAGAGCTCTTCAGATGCTTCCAGAGCTGAGGGGAGCAGAGGAAGGAGAGCCCAGAGGTCAGGTGAGCCCTGAAGGTCAGTGTTCATCTGGCCGCATCCCAGCCGACCTCCCACTTTAGCCCCTTGGGCCCCCCAGAGCTTGGGCTGAGCCTGGAGGCACATGCCTATAACTACAGCTCTCAGGAGACTGAGACGGGGAGATTATAAGATTCACCCCAAGTCAAAACTAACAAGCAAACAGCCCCTGAGCCCCCTCTACCCCGTGCCCAGACCCTGCCCTGACCAGAGTCACCACATTGATTCCCACGTTGAGCAAGATGAAGGTGCCCAGAATCAGAAGAATTGAATCTCCTAAATCCTGGCATTTCCTGAGGTTGGTGCCAGAACAGGAATGGGCTCCGTGGTAGATTCGTTCACCCATGACCTGGGGTCCCAGGCCTACCTGGGCCCCATGGCCCCCACAAACTAGAAAACAGGCCCGCCCCCTAGTGGGGGAGGGGAGGAGGATTGAGTCACAATGGAGCAGATGGCTGGGATCACAATGAGATGGTGGAGGAGGTCCCAGGATGAAGTGCCCTGGTGACCAGGTCTGAGGAACTTAAGCCTGTAGGCCAGCACCCCTCCCTTTTCTCAACCACTCCACCTCACCGTGTTCTGATGCGCTTAACTCAAATACGCCTTACTCAAGAAGTTGAAAACCCAGAATCTTGCACCCCTTGATCACTCCTGAGATCAGGAATCCCCTTGACCTCAGAGACTTAGCTGGAATCTAGAGCCTTAGACTTCTTCCCACACTGAGTCTCAGGCTCTTGTCTGCCTGTTCTCTGGCCTCAGTTTTTTGCGTTTTTTTTCTCTGAATTTACTTTATGTATATATGTACACGAGTATGTTGCCTGCATGTCTGTGTGCCACAGTGTGCCTGGTCCACATGGAGGTCAGAAGAGGACATCAGGTCCCCTGGAACTGGAGTTACAAATGGCTGTATGGGTGCTGGGAGGAGAACCCAGGTCTTCTGCAAAAGCTGCCCATTTACTGAGTCTCCGCTCCAAGCCCTGACCTCACAGGTTCTTGAGCAGAGCTGAGTTCCTTTGGGAACAAGAACGGAGTGCACTGAGACCTCCAATCTGCAATGTAGAGCGGGTGAGACTCTCCGTACAGGATCACCAGGCACCTACTAGCAGGAACATAGCCCCCAGGGCAACAGGAACAACTAGCCAAGAAGAGTGGTGTCTCGTTTCAAGAATCCCAGGCCACTGAAAGGAGAACTTCCAAACAACAGACAACAACAGAGTTTTCTGGACTCTTTCTCTTTATTCCTTTCTCCATGCCTTGCCCCAGTATTCACGTTCACCTCTGCTCAGTTGAGTTTCCCTGTCCGGCTTCTATGCAGAGAGGGCCTTGAAGCTGAGGTGGAAGGTGGTGGCAGCGAGCTGGCCCGCCCTCTGTTCTCCTGCACCTGCCTCTTCAGCTCCAGGCTGTCATACACCTGGTAGTTGGCATTGCCGCCTGGATTCCGACTGAGCGGAACAAAGGTGGTTGGAGGTGGGGTTGGGTCAGAAATCTGGACTTCCGCCAAGCGCTGGGAGGAGTGAGGGATCATCAGGCCCGAGCTGGCAGTTGGGGCCCTTTGGTACGAAGCCTCACCCAGTGCCGTGAGGGAAGTAGAAGTGGTCAGAGGATGTCGAGAGGGGAAAACCTCAATCCAGTCAGGGGCTCGCCTGCGGACTTCGTGAGATTCCCGGGAGCTATAACCCACGTGTCCCATGGATTGTGGTGGGCTGTGGTTCGGTTGGCTGTGAGTGTAGCTAGGGAAGTTCTGCCGATAGGCCTGTGAGGAGTTGTGGTCCCGGTAGCCTGGGGCCTCTGGCCTGGGGTTCCTGGATACAAAGGCAGGTGGCGGCGGCTCACAGCCTTCTGTCCCACGGCGCCACTGATCCCTGGCATCATATGGTATGTGGCCCCCTGAAGGGAAAGGGCTATAACCCACAGTGACCCAGGAAGGGTTAGGAAGCAGCCGGCGTGGAGGAGGCGGTGATGAAGCCCACTGCTCAGCTTCCACGTTACCCCAAATCCGGGACTGTGAATAATGGGGACCGAAGCCCTGTAACCTCAGTTCTGATTTGGCTTCTACTCGCTTAGGCAAGCGGCGCAGCTCTGGTGACAGGTAGAGAGAGGGTAATGGGAGGCTGGCGAGGATTCCACCCTGGCGACCCCACAGTCCCACATTGGAGGCCAGACGTACTGGCTTACGCAAACCACCCCAGCTCCTACGGGGTTGCTTGGCATGCGGGCAGGACCGATCATCCTCCAGAAGGGAATCCCGGTCTTCCAGGTCAAAAAAGGGCATTGGCCTCATCTGTGACACCTTGTGGCTTTGAGGTTGTTTACGAAAGGTTGGGCAGCCATGGGGGAATTGCCTGTTGTTCCGAAGTCTCTGCTGGTGGCTGTGGCAGCCCTGTTGCTGGTTGCTTTGGCGAGTCTGAAGGTTACCCTGTTGGTAGAGGTAGCGCCTGCGGCTGCGCCTGTCATCAGAGCGCTTACGGAGAAAATGGGAAGAGGAAGAGGAACACTGTGTGGGTTGGGCCATCTTCACTTGTACAGGGTCGAGGACACAGTGGATGTGGACATCCTGTACGTTGGCTGGCTGGGGCTCTTTGGGGGGACATTCGGTAACCTGGACTTCATCTAAGAGGCAAGAGGCAAAAGAGTTCAGGGTTAGGAACATGTGGTCCCGGTTTTTTAGGATCAGGGTGTGTGTGTGTGACACTGTTGTCTAGCATACTTACTTTTCTGATTCATCCAACAGATCATCTTGTCTATGGCATTCTGGAGCCCATTCCACATCTGGAGGTGGTGGGAAGATGGGAGTGAAGACCAGCTCTCCAATCCCACCCCCGTTCCCAACAACCCCACCCATTTCTGCAAGTGAAGCAAGCTTGTAGCTGGCTTTTCTAGAGAGCCTTCAGCATTCCTGTAGGTCATCCACAGTAATCACTGACCACGGTTGTCACATTGAGGCTGATGTTGACCAGAATGATGAGGCCCAGCAGCAGGAATAGGATGTTCTCAGCATCCTGGGGGCTTTCTTGGTATTGATTGCAGCACCCCAGGGAGTTCTGCAGCAGCTGGTTTTCCATGGTGGGGGGGTCCTAAGGCCACCTGGGCCACCCCCCCACCCAACCCAACCCACACTGTTTTCACGCCAGAATTGAGAGATGCTTACTACCTGGGGGAGAGCCAGGTCATAATGAGGCAGGTTAGAGTCATAAAGCAGGGGTAGAAGAACTTTTATTCACTTTTGACCCACAACATGACAGTTTTTATCTTCGACTTCCATTTGACAGAACATGGCCCTCGGGTACTTGAGTCCAGTCTTCTCGGCCTCCTTGCTTAACCCCATATCTGGCTCCTGGTCAGAAAGTATGTTTGCTGCAGTCATGAGACCATCTTCATGGGGCCAAAATATCCATAAGGAATTTCATTGCTCTTCTGAGACTCGGCAACATCTGTAGCTGGTTGGTATGTCACATTTCATGCCTGCTCTGAGGGCAGCATATAAAGAGATAATGAATGGTACATGACAGAACCATGTCTTTCCCATGCTGACCATCTCCCTGTCATAATTTCTCTTGTACCAGCACCCATGCCCAGTGGTGGCTCATCTGCTTTGGCATCATACAGATGCAGAAGCATACCTTGCTGGGATTGCTGCCCCTGCCAACCGCCAACCCCAACTATGGTCTCCCAAGGAGACTGACTCCTTATTGAAAAACTAATAACCACCACCTTAAGAAAACCACAACACAGTACAGTAGCAATGGGTTTGGCAGCCCTCGCTGCTGGAGAGACTGAGTCAGGAGGGGCTAGTTCTAGGCCATCTGGTGGCTAGTGATACTATCTCAATAAAACAAACACACACACACACCAAATGTTTACTTAGCGCTAGAAAAAAATTACATACTACACACAGTATAAAGATGTAATGTTTGATATGACAGAAGGGGTCTGGGTCTTTTGATTAAACTAGGTTAACAATCACTTATCTATGAAAGAAGCACTGAAACCGCAAGGTTTTTGGTTTGGTTTGGTTTTTTTAATGATAGGGTCTAACAGGGGCTATAGAGATAGATGGCTCAGCAGTTCAGAGTGCCTACTGCTCTTGCAGAGGACCAAGTTCAGTTCCCAGCACCCAGATTGGGTGGCTCACTACCTAGAACTGCAGTTCTAGAGGATCTGACAGCCTTCTTCTGGACTCCATGGACATCACTCTCAGGTGCACATACCCACTCCACCCCCCACATAGACATCTAATGAAATACCTAAAACCTTTATTAAAAAAAAAAAGAGGGTCAGGTGTGGCGGTGCACACCTGTAGTCCAATCATCCCAGATGCAGAAGCAGGCAGATCTCTGAGTTCAAGGCCAGCCATGATCAACACAGTGACAAGGCCAGCCATGATCAACACAGTGACATCTAGGCCAGCCAAGGCTATGTAGTGAAACCCTGTCTCAAAAAACCAAAACAGGGTCTTATATAATCCTTCCTGGCCTGGAACTCAATATGTAGATCAGACTGGCCTTGGACTTGCAACAAAAATCCTGCCTTTGCCTCCAGAGCACTGAGGTTACAGGCATGCACCACTCTGCCAACAAATCATTTTTCATGCTATTTTCAGACAGGGTCTCTGGTAAGCCAGGCTGACCTTGGCAGACTACCTTGAACTTCTTGGTCCTTCCTTCCTCCTGCCAACCAAGCGTGTTTTTATATATAGGAAACTATTCAAAAATGGAGGAAAGGTATTTCCTATGGTCTCCAAACATACAGTACCTTTTCAGTATGTAACAATAAAATTAACATAATTAATGACTTCTTTTTGTTTGGGGGTTTTGTTTTGCTGATAGAATGTCTTGCTATTTTAGTCATGTCTAGCCCAGAACTGGCTGTGTAAGCCTGTCTAGCTTTGAACTTGCAATGAATGACTCTCCTGCCCCAACTTCCTGAGTACTGGGGTTAGAGGCATGTGTTACCAACCAACTTGAGTGTAAGTGAACAACAACAACAAAAAAAGAGTGATTTACAGAAAATTGTGTGTTTATGTGCATAGGAGAATCTCACCATCTAGCAGCAGGGCAGGGGATCGGTTTCTCTGCTGGCCAGTGGATGGAAAATTCGGAAGAAGTTACATGGTGAAGTGTAGGCTGGGATGGTTCACGGGCATTGGGAATTTATCTGCCGGCAGGAATGGCTGCGGGCGTTGGGAGGGAGGTGGAAAGTCTTAAGGCTGTGAACATGATCCCTGGTCACTTGGCCTGAGCCTCTATCTTTCCTTTGTGACATGGACAGGCATAAGATCACAGAAGCTAAGACTAATGGGAAGTCACCTCTTGAGCTGTTCCTATTGTATAACCTCCTGCTTCTAAATCTATTTTCAAAGGTTGCAGAACTTGAGGTTCTGCCTGGGAGATTGAGACAGCCTAGAGACCCTCCCTCTCTCAGCTATCTGCCAAAAGAAACCAGAGCATTAGAGGAACCATGTTTCTGCTAGACCTGTAGTCTAAACCTGGGCTCCGTAGACCTCTGGGTTAGGGCCATGGGGCCTGAGGTCTATCCTCTACTTCAGGACTGTCTGGGGATCTGGATTGACTTGGTGGCTCCTCTGGACACTAAAAGCAAGGTAGAAGCAGTTGGGTGACTTGGAACCAAGAAGGGCTTTAGAAAGGCTCAGGACAGGACCTAGGAGGGCAAGAAGTTGAGTAGGGTCCCCAGGGCTCTATAGGCTGGTCCGGGGAGGTCATTGTCTTAGTGATCAGGAATTCTGGGCACTGTGATGACCATTCTCTTCTATATCACCACGAACCACTTCCTCTCTATTTTATTTTTTCTTTTTGTCCCCAGTCACCTTCCCTTCAGGGGACGATACACCCAATCTTTGCCTGTCCCCTCAGCTGTGCTGGATCCAGAGACCAAGGGGTAACAGTGGGACAAAGCCTCCACCTCCCGGGTCAGTTCTCGTAACCTTCTCCTCACATCTCGGGCATCATAGACTATTCGGCCTGATGAACGGCGCCGGGGTATTTCAGGGACATTTGCTGGACCCAGAAAGGTTGGTGAGATAGGCTGGCCCTGTGCTTGCTCCCCCTCAGCACCTCCCCCTGGCCCTGCCGCATTGTTTTTATGGCTCAAAGCCTCTGGACTGGGAGGCGGGGGATTCACAGTATACACATAGGCCTCTAGGCCCTGCTCTGACCGGATTTCCGTTTTGAGAGGCCTTGACTCTACTGTTGGCTGGAAGCGGATGGTCTGGGGGGGTTGCTCTAGACCGTCTTGAGTCCAAGGTTCCCAGATATCTTGCATAGATTGGAAACTTTCCCAATCTTTAGGACCGTCCCAGTGGCGGGAGCAGATTGCTGTGTGCTGCTGCGGAGGCTTCTCATCATCAGTATCAGGGGCCCAAGCTACTGGGCGGCGGGCACGGCGAGATGGAGGTGCTCGATGGCGGTGACGACGACGAGTGGGGGGGGGGGTCACAGTCATCTTCACAGGGTCCATGGTACATCGAAGATGGACTTCGGGGTGGGTCTGCTTCCTCGAAGGCTGGGCCAGCTTCCCAAGTGAGGATAATTTACTGGTTTCTGTGGATTCAGGAGAGGTGAGGCTGTTGGAAAGGCTGTCTTCTAGAGAGGTGGGATGCGGGGCTTTGAGAGAGAAGCTGCAATTCAGTCTTAAGGATTCAGCTTGGGGTCAGGTGGAACAGAACGCTTGGTTTCTGCCCCTCCTCGGCCCCAACCCCTAGCCTTCCTTACCTTTTTCACAAATGATATGGAACATTCGGTGTAAGAGGATGCGGATTCGGCTCCAGAGCTAGGCATAGGAGGACATGGTGACCACAGGTAGGTCCTTGTAACCAGGCCTGCCTCCCAGCCAACCCATCCACACCCTCCATCCCTGACCAGGGTCACCAAATTGATGCCAATGTTAATACAGATGATGAGACCCAAGAGCAGCAGAATGGAGTTTCCCATGTCCTGGCAGTTGTTGGTGTTGGGGTTTTGATATGAGGCCCACCCAGGCCGTGGCCGCTCAGCCATGGCCATGGCGGTCCCTAGGGCCACCAGGGCCCTTAGGCCCCCAGCCCACTACCCTTAATGCCCACTGGCCTGCCAGCCTGACCTAAAAGGTCCTGAGAGTGACCGGGTCACAATGATGCTGGGGCTTTCCCTCATAATGTACTAAGATGATACTCTCAAGGTGCAAGGCCCAGGGTTGACCCCCAGCTCTAGCCCAGGCCTCGGCAGGAGTCAGACCCTTTTCTTTGCATCCTTTCCTATAGCCAGCCTCCTGGGTGAGCACACTGGCTCACCAATCCATCGGGCATCTGCCCTCATCAGTTTCTACTTCTTCTAAAGCCCCAGGCTCTGGACCACACAGACATAGCTCCTGACCTTTTTGAGACAGGGTCTCATGTAACCTAAAATGGCCTCAAACTTTCACTGGGCGGTGGTGGTGCACGCCTTTAATCACTGCACTTGGGAGGCAGAGGCAGGCAGATTTCTGAGTTCAAGAGTTCGAGGCTAGCCTGGTCTACAGAGTGAGTTCCAGGACAGCCAGGGCTACACAGCCTGTCTTGAAAAAACAAAACCCTGTCTTGAAAAAACAAAAACAAAACAAAAACAAGGCCTCAAACTTTCTTTCTTTCGTTTTTTTTTTTTTTTTGGCTTTTCGAAACAGGGTTTCTCTGTGTAGCCCTGGCTGTCCTGGAACTTACTCTGTAAACCAGGCTGGCCTCAAACTCAGAAATCTGCCTGCCTCTGCCTCCAAAGTGGGCCTCAAACTTTATTTTTTTTTCTTTTTTTGTTTTTTTGAGACAGAGTTTCTCTGTATAGTCCTGGCTGTCCTGGAACTCACTTTGTAGACCAGGCTGGCCTCGAATTCAGAAATCTGCCTGCCTCTGCCTCCCAAGTGCTGGGATTAAAGGCGTGCACCACCACTGCCCAGCTCAAACTTTCTATGTAGCCAGGATTGACCTTGAATTCTTAAATTCTCTGTCATAGAATTACAACATGCAGCATGTCCAGCATTTGCATCTTAAAGAACGGGTCTCGGATTTAGCTCAGGTTGGCCTTAAGTTCCTGAACCTCCCGGCAACAGCCTCCTGAATGCTATGATTACAAGTGTTTGGTAACTATTTGCCCATCCTGGTCTCTACCTTAACCATCCAATCCCATCATTACAGCTTTCCCCTTGCCATGTCTCCTCGGAGCTCAAGAGTTATTCTGAAAAGGGCTGGGCACTTCTTCCCACCACCTTCTAACATGACAGGTACAACCAGAGCTGGGTACCCTCTCCCACCACTTGCTAACATGACAGGAGACACAACCAACAGTTAAACTTTTATATTTACAATATTCTCTTCATCTTTTGCCAGGTTTAAAAATGTGTACAGAGCCGCAAAGGGTTGGGGTGGGAACATGGGATTATTTGGAAAGGGGCTGGGCATTGGAGTCCGTGGCTGTATCATGGGGTCCCCCAGCCCCTCTCTCACACCCCAGCTCTGGGGCATCTGCTTACAGGGCTCAGGGCCCAGGTTGATAGCATTTGGAAGGCATGGCTGTTCCAAGAATTGCTAGACCAGGCAGGGGAAAGGGCCAGAAAAGAATTGCATTTCCATGGGGGTTGGGGAGGGGGGATGGAGAAAGGACAGGGGACTCAAGACCAAGGATTCTGGATCCGGGTGTCAATGGAAGACAGCACCCCACCCCTATACAAGTTTGGCACTAACATCCCTCAGAAAGCCAAACAATACATGAAAATCCAGCCACACCTCCACTGGTGTCCCTTAAACCCTCCTGACATCATTCTTTTCCCCAAGAGGTCCAGATTCAAAGACCTCTGGGCAGTTGTCTCTCACATTTCTTTTCAAAATCTTCCTGCTGGTGTCTGCCCTGTTCCCCACGGCCCCCTCCATCTGCTCCTTGGTACAGCTGACCTCATTCCCTCCCCAGCCTGTCCATGTAACCTTTTTCCCTGACTCCTCCCCTCCCCCTTCCTTGGCTTCTTTTCTTCTTCAACCCAGCCAATCAGGGAGGGGAGACAGGTTAAAGAAGGTGAAGAGAGAAGGCTGGTCTGACCCTGAGATGGGGAGAGAGCATCAAAGAAGGAGCCAGTGATGGAGAGAGAGAAACCAAGGCAGAGAAGGAGAAAATGACATGGGGATGAGACACAAGCATGGGGGGTGCAGGGGACCACCTTAGCTGCCACCTGCTTCTGGCATTTCCCTTCCCTGGACTAGAACTTAGGGGATCCTTGGCACATTGTAAGAGTCTCCCAACCCATCTACCCAGTTTGGCACGGATGAGCAATGATCCTCAAGGACTGAGAAAAAGGCTGTCCTCAGGCCCCATGAGGGCTTAGGTTAAACATGCATGGCCTCTTGTGTGACATGTGCCATGCCCCCCACCCTCCCACTTCTCCCTCGAGGTTTGTACTTCCCACTGGCTTCTGTCAGTCTGAAGTCTGTTCCCACCTGCTATGCAAGGAGGAAGTATGTGATGGGTCTGAGGTGTGGGAGAGTGCAGGGGAGCGGGACCCTCTGCCTGGGAAACACACAGCCACATGCAAGAACATGTTTCCATTCGATGAAATGTGTCCTGGGCCATGGGAAGGTAAGTTTCCAGGCAGTACTGGGATGCACAGAGATCCTCCCTGTCCTCTAGTGGGGAATCTGTGTTGTCTGTGGAAGGTGAGGGCTTCCAGGGAGAACGTGCTTCACCTGACTTGTGCCATGGGGGAGAAACATGCTTTTCAGGGGTGGGTGGGGAGCGGGGTCCAGGGTGTCTGTGATTTCCTTGCTGCTCCCCAGGTACCACCCTGTATTGTCTGGTGGCCAAGGGTCACCATATGCGCACACATCACTTCCAGGGTCTCCAGGGAGTTGGACGGGGAGGAGAAGGCGAAGGCATGGGGTACAAATCCCCGTAGAAATTCTTTGAGGAGGCCAACATGTGTCCAGGGCGGCAAAACAAACAAAACAAAACCCCCAAATGAACAAACAAACAAACAAAAAAAACAAACCTCACCCTGCACATGGGAAAACACCCCCACCCCATGAGGAAAGCATGTCTTCACATGGGCAAAAAGACTTCCACATTTCCACACACCGAAGACTGGTGTCCCAACGGAAGGCAAAAAATACCCCCCAGGTGTTCAAAGGCCCAGGTCCAGAGGAGATATTGGGGCTCACTGCATGGGAAAACCACGCTTCCCACTGAGGAATCCTATGTCCACCTTAACACTGCTCCATGAAGTTTGACAAATCCACAGGGGTAAAGCCCAGTGCCAAGTCCTCCTCCCTGCCTTCAAGTGGCCTGGGCTGGGGAGGCTAGGGAGGCAGACCTCCCTAAGCCACCCCCTATACCCGAGTGGTGGAGTGGGGATGGGGTAGCGTGTTGTTGTGGCTGGTAGCAGTAGGAGGTGGTGGTGGGAAGGGCCCAAAGGGATGGAGAGAAGGAGGTGGGGGTGGGGGTGGGGGCCCCAGGCCACTGGGCAGCAGGGTCAGGGCCCCAGGGGCCAAGAGAGGCACATCGTCCGGTGCCCGGCGCAAGGCCAGGGTATAGTCGGGTGGACAGGCAGGGCGCAGGGCCTCAGCAGGGTCCGCCCCAACACCACCACCTCGCTTCAGCTGCAGTGATACCAGCTCCTCCTCAGGGGGTAGCTCGCGGCCAGCAGTGGGAAGCAGGGGGCCCCCACCAGGCACACCTGAGCCTGAGCCTCCTGGTGGGCTAAGCCGCCTGCACCGCAGCTCCTGGCGCCGGTCCCGCTTGTAGTAGAGGGCGGCAAAGGCAAGGATGTTGAGGAAGAGGAGGGAGGCGCCCACTGCTACAGTCACGCTTAGCTCCGTGGAGTAGTCCCTCGAGTCACCGGGGAAGCGGTCATAGGCCCTTGGGCCTAGGTCAATATCAGACTCAGGTGGCAGAGTGGCGGGTGGGGGAGGACGGCGTGTGCCAGAAGTGCCAGGACCGGGTGTGCGAGGTGGCCAGCGTGTGGCATAGGGAGGCAGGCGAGTGGTGGTGGTGAAGAGCTCTGTGTGCAGGTTGTGCAGGTGGGGCACGAGCTCCAGCCAGAAGGCCACCTTGTTGGCACGGTAGTTGTCGCGCACGCGTGGTTTCAAGCCTATGTGCAGGTACTGCTTTTCCTTGCTGTTGAACTTGCTCCACACCACCTCTTCAAAGCGGTTGGGCTTGGTGTGGATGAACTTGGTGTCCTGTGGCACAGGCTGGTTGGGGTCACTGTGGGCACAGGAGGGCAAGGAAAGGAATGAGGGCGAGGCTCGGAAGGAGGATGGAGCAGCAGAGGGGAGGGAGAAGTCAGAGATCAAGAGATCAGGAAACACCTACTGCTAGAAAAGGTTGGACATAGTAGCGCATGCCTACAATCCCAGCACTTAAGAGGCATGAGAAAGGGTTGGCCTGAGCTAGGTATTGAGGCCCTGCTACACACACATGCACATGTGCACACACACACACACAGAATCGGGGGGGGGGGGAGATGCGAGAGACACAGAGAAAGACAGAGATGAAGTTGAAGAGATATCCAGGGACACAGAGCTGAAACAGAAATGGAGAGACAGGCACATGAGATACAGCCAGGGTCCGGGAAGACAATTCTGGTGAAAACAGCCAGGAGATTAAAAAAAAAAAACAAAAACAAAAACGAAAACAAAAACAAAAAAAACCAAAAAAACAAGAAAAACAAAGAAGGCAGAGAAGTCAGAAGACCTCAGGAAAGAGACAGAGACACAGAGACAGACAGACAGAAATTCTCTATACTTAGATGCAGACCAAGCTGGACAGACAGCAGTCACACCAAAGCCACCTAAGAAAGCCTACCCTCAGAAAAGAGAGACCTTTCTAACAGTATTGAATCTCCAACCCTCAGTGTCTGATACAAAGGTTCAGCAGTTTGTCTCAGGAGAGCAAGGGCATATAAGAGCCTGTGTCTTCCTAGAGGAATGACGGCCTTGTGAAGGAAGGTGGAAGGAAAAACCAGTAAAAGAAGGCATGGGTACCTCAACCTACAAGGGTGCCCCACCCAGCCCCACTAGGCCCTCTGGCCCTCACCCAGTCTTGGCGAAGTTGGTCCAGTAGGTCATGACTACTGCGCTGAGCATGACATCATTCTTGGAGAAGTTGCAGGGGAAGAGGTCGGTGGCACCCACCATGGGCACACCAAAGACGTAGGGCAGCTCGTCCCCATGCGCCGCATCTGCCCACTCTGGCCGGCCCTCAGCCTGGCAGTGGTGGTAAAAAGTGTAAAAGTAGACAGGGGACTGGTAGTCAGCATGTAGCTTGGCCGTGGCCACAGCTGGGGCTACCCACTGGTGGTCAGTAAAGAGTGCCAGCAGGGTCTTACGCCGCATCTCGCCATTGTCCCGGTCAGCCCAGTCTGTATACATGAACTTGATGGTCTCTCGAAGCACATCCTTGCCTTCTGGATACCCATACAAGTTGTCCACAAAGTTGGAGACGGTAAAGTCAAAGGCGCTGGCAGATACACCATCCTCACTCTCTGCAGAGTCCTCCACGAACTTGAGACCCTCTCCCTGGTTGACACCAATGAGCATGTCGTAGTTGAGGAATTCTCCCTGTTGCATGAGGATCTCAGGGTCATCTGGAACCACATCGCCGTCCACCACAGGCCCAAAGGCGATGTGGTAGCTGGGGAGAAGGGGGCAAGGTCTCACCATCCAGTTGCTGGACTTCTCTGCGCCCATGGTCTCCTAAGTCACACACAGGTGCCTCCCTCTCGCTAGAAGACCTTTCTTCATGACTTAAAAGACTCATAGAGTCCTTCAGGGCATGTTGGCCCCTCTGGACATCCTCCTAAAGCATTTTGTGAGCCCGTGGGCTTGATCTATATGGTAGGGTGGCCTCCACATAAGGGTGCCTGCTAACGGATGGCCACTAGGGGTATCTGAGGCCCACTTCTCCTTGCCCAGTTAGATTGCCTCTAAGAACCTCTCACCTCCACCTCCTTGGAACCAGTTAGGAAAGCAGAGACCTGGACCCAGCCCTCTCCCACCCCCATACCGGGCAGGCTGCACATCCTGGTCCACTAGCTCCCGGGAAGACTTCCGGCGAAGACACTCCACAGCTTCAGTGCTGTCCTCTCGGTCACAGCCCACTTTGGCTGCCAGCAGCCGCGTGTACTTGAGCGGCTGGTAGTTGACGGACCAGCTGGAAATGGCAGTGCCACTTTGAGCAATGGCCTTCTGGAACAATCCTGGTGGAACAGGCAGACCTCAGGCTAGGCTGTTATCAGCCAAAGGAAGGAGAGGATTAGTAGGGTCCAGGCTTTGGGAAGGGAAGTCAGGTGAGGAGGCTCCTAGTACCTTCTGAATGGTGGGAGAGGATCAGCAAGTTGACACAGGAGGCCCCTGCACCAGACCCAAAGATAGTGATGCGTTCAGGGTCACCTCCAAAGTGGGCAATGTTTTCACTGAGCCAGCGCAGGGCCTGGATCTGGTCCAGGAGCCCATAGTTGCCTTTTGCAGCCTGGTCACCAGTGCTGAGAAAACCTAGGGGTAGAAGAAGGGTGCTCCCTGGAGGTGTCACGGAATCTTTGCCCCTCAGCCAGGAGCTTAATGCAGTGTAAGTCTGTTGGGTATTCTGGCATACTCGAGAGGACCCTGCCCACCAGGACTGCTTCCCAGACTTTGCCCCCCAAGAGTTGACTGCCCACCCTCACCGAGCACCCCAAGACGGTAGTTGAGTGTGGCTACGATGACATTGCCATAGGCAGCCAGGACTGAGCCGTCGAACATGTTCCCAGTGCCTTCCATGTAGGAGCCGCCATGTAGAAACAGCATGACCGGTTTCTTCCCCGAGTCCCGGATATCTGCGAGGGGAGGGGGTGGCAGGTGGGCCAGGAGATCGGGGACAAGGACACAGTCAGACCAGAAGCAGCACTTTGGAGCTCCCAGGCCTTCTGAGGACCAGCCTGGGGCTCAGGGGACTTGTCACTAACGTCCCTGGCGGGGGGCAAGACCGGATTCCCCTTCCTCCCTCCCCAGCTAAGCCTAGAGGAAGGTCCCTCCTCATCATTGGCCAGCACGAGTCCAAGCACTTCACCAAATGTTGGGCACACTTTCCAAGAAGCCCAACAGAGGCCAAGGGTAGGAAGTGGCCCTCCTCAGGGCTTCTCCACACACACAACAAATCTCCTTCCTGCTCCTGGGAAGAGCGGACTAAGACTGGGACTAGGGCTGGAGATGCTGGGAGGGCCCTGGCATCTCCTCAGACTCAGGCTTGGGCCTCAGCTCCACATGGCACCCTAGTCTGTGGGTGAGGGGTGCCAGGCCTTAGGGTCCCTGGGGGCTTGGTCTCCTCCCCGCCCTAATTCCTTTCTAGGTCACCTCCCCAGTTACCATGGCAACCCCCAGCCTAATTACTGTGGCAGGAGGAGGCAGGGTGGGAAAAGAGCCTGCTTAATGAAGTCATGGTAAAGCTCTGACTCTTGGTCTCTCCGTCCTCCAAACTGGCCTCTCCTACACTGAAGTCCTGCTGCCATATCCAAAAGAAGCCTTTAGATGGCTGCCACATGTAACAGGCCATAAAGCTCTGGACTGGACGATGGAGTGAAAATTCCTAAAGAGGGTGGCTGGGAGTCCAGGAGGGTTTGTCAGGGTCCTCAAGACCATAAATATAAATATAAATATAAATATAAATATAAATATATATATATATATATATATCCTGCTTCTCCACTGCTAGCCAAGGACTTCTCTAAAGTCCCGAGGCTGGGGTCAGCTCTAGCTCTCTCTGTACTCCCAGCATGCCCTTGGGCTCTAGCTCACTGGTAGAGAGTTAACATCTGCCATGGGAGCCAGCTGGTATCCGGCACCTGTGCCATCTCCCGCATCCTGCCAGGTCAACCTGCAAGTCTTAGGACAGGCCCTTGCTGTTCCCTGCTCTGGTCTCTGAACTTCTTTGGACAGAGTTCTCTCTATGCCCATCCCCAAGATGCTGTTCCTTCTTCCAGCCTTAAGCTGACAGTGCGCTTCCTTCCAGGGGCCTGCCCTAAATGTCCTCCTTCTTTCCCACCCTCCCCCAGACCTCTCCCTGTGGGGGGAGGATATTAGAAAGGGAAGGAGCAGGAAGAGGGGCAGGGGCAACAAGAATTCAAAACCAACAACAAAAACCAGGATCAAGAAAGAAAGAAAAAAACGACAACCAAAAAGCAAGAAGATCTTGGGGCAGATTCAACAAGAAAAGAAAAAACAAAAAAAGCTCCATTTGGGAAAAAAAGAAAACAAGAAAAAAAATTCTTTGCATTATTTCAAAATTTTGTGGTGAAACTTCAAGATATTGGGCCCTGTTTTTAAAAATTTTCAAATCCTTTGATTCATTTCAGATGTTCACATTTTTTTTTTTTTAAATCTGACAGGCTTTGGTTAGAAATTGTAGCAGGTTTCTAATGTTTTGATTAATGTCATTAATTTGTCTTTTGTTTTTCAAATATTATTTTGCTTCAGATTAAAACTTTTTTTTCGGTCAAATGGTACATTTTACATGTTGCAAAACAGTCCAGATTTCCTTCAAACTCTCGGTATTTTATCCATTTTTTTTCTTTCTGGCAATCCAATTCCCTTTTCTCTTTCGACCCTAGCTCACCATGGCACGCTTTTCTCGCAGGTTAACTAGTGGGTCCAGCATTGTTCAAATTTCGTTTGAAGTTTTCATAATTCTTTTTTCCAATTATTAAAAATTTTTCTTTTCTTTTGCATTTTTAGTCAGGAGAACGACTGGAGGGAGGGGCCTTGAGAGCTGTCGGGACATTTAGTTAGGGACAGGGCCATCAGAGTCCTCTTCAAAGCAACCACATGCATCAGCGGGATTTTTAAATCTACCTGTGTCTGGCGGATTGAGCGTCGCCTCGTCACGTTTTTTTGTGAGCGGACCTAAGACCGGGAACACAAAACAGAGAAAAAAGGACAATTTTGTGGGGAAAGATGGGGTCAGGGGAGGCGGTAGATGGGGAGGGGAGGAGAGAAAGCAGAAAAGGGGAGGGGGAGAGGCAGAAAAAATAAGCCAAAAAAAGCAAAATCTGTTTGCAAGAAAAAGAAACCAAGAAAAGAGAAAAACGTTTCTATAACCCAATTTTCCCCTCCCCAGAAAAAGTCATGCCCCAAAGAAAAGGTGGGTTTGAGGGGTGGGGTGCCTGCGTGGCCAGGGCTGTCTTGAGACATAGTGACTTAATTGGAAAGGACTTGGTTTTTTGGTGTGTTTGCCACTTGTTGGAAATGAAATAGTGTTAGGGACGGGGGTTGGGGACCTAGGGACACCAAGGCTGGCTGGCCACCCAGACCGTCTTTCACACAGACTCCTTTCAGGGCCAGCCACATGCTATGGGCTGTCCATTTCAGGCTGTAAGAGGAGGCTGTACAGAAAGGACTCTACTTCCCTCTGGATTGTTCTGGAGGTCAGAAGTCAAGATGGGTTTGGGGCAGACCACCCCACTGCTCATTGATTCCCGAAGCCCCTGCTGCCAACTGAAGGGCTCTGGGGAGGTTAACTCGGGCTGTCCACCTGCCCCCTATCCAGCCTCCCCCCGCCCCAGCACTTCTCTTCCATCCACACTCACAGGCCTGGCTTCTCATCCACTTCCCCAATGTGGGCAAAGCAGGGAAAGGGGTCATCAGGTCTTGCCCTCCACTCCACCTTATCCCTCCATACTCCCACCCACCTCAGCCCTTGCCCAGGCCTCTTCTCCTCCCCACCAAATTGCGATTTTCCGTTAGGATCACCAGCCCCACCCTAGGTCCACTGCTAAAGAGCCCTCCTCCCCTCTCGGGGTATTCATTCTGCCGACATTAGGAACCAGTGCCTTGGGTCAGTCTGATACATAAAGAGGGTGTCATGTTGGGAGAGGAAGTGGGGCTAAGGTCAGCAAAAGTCCCAGCAGAGCCCAGAGACTAGTGTCAGACTTCTTTTGGATTTGGGAGTTAGTCAGGGGAGAGCTGAGACTGAAGAGTCTCAGGGAGTTCCCCAAGCTGACTGGTTCTCCCCAAAACTCATGGAGGGATGGGGTCACCAGGGCTCAGACTAGTGCTCACAATGCTCGTCCCCTTGGTGGACTTGGGACCAGGGCCTCTATTCTGTGAGAAGAGATGGATGGGGATGGAGTCAGCAGGGTATTCATGACCGGGAGACTGTGAAGTGTGTGTGTGTGTGTGTGTGTGTGTGTGTGCGTGTGTGTGTGTGTGTGTCTGAGTCAACCACTTCCTCCTAGAGCTGCTGTGAAGATTTAGTGAGATCACCTGAATGTGTCAGGCCCCAGTCAGGTCTGCAATATGCAATGGTTAAAAATACAGAAGGTGTGGGAAGGCGTGGAATGGAGGGGGAGGGAGGGAGGGAACGATCTGTGTGCAGATGGAGTGGACAGTCCAGCGGTGAGAAATGTTAGATGGTTCACATAGGCGCGACGAGAAAGTCCCCATGGAGGAAGCCATGGGCTCGATAGCTTATGTGAAAGTGTAGGTGCTATTGATCATGGTGGCTTATAAACCCAGCACTCAGGAGGTTAAGGTGGGAGGATTATCAAGAGTTCATGGAAGATCCTGAACTCCATAGTGAGTTCTAGACCAGCCTAGGCTGCAGAGTGAGACCCTGTCTCAAAAGCACATGCGCAGCTCTAGGAGGAAGTGGTTGACTCAGACACACACGCACGCACGCACGCACGCGCGCACGCACGCACACACACACACACACACACACACACACACACACACACACACGGTGATGGAGAGTCAATGAATAGCAGGGGTGAGATGGGATGACAGGGCACTTTAGAGAGATAAGATGCAGGACTGGTAAGGGAAGGGGCTCTGGGAGAGGGCAGTAGAATCTTGTGCGTAGGTTGTTAGAAGTCATGGTTTTACCTGGGGAGGGGTAGTTAGCTAGAAGGCGGGGCTGGAAGGCGGGGCAGGAGGTGGTCCATATGGGCGATATTAGCATGGACATGGGAAGGTTAAGGTACATGAATCATCCTGTGATTGGCAAAAGAGCAATCTTGGTGCAAGGTAAAGGGTGTTAGTATTGGCCCTTTCAGGAGGGTGATCTCAAGATAATGTGGGTATAAAAAAACCGCACATGGGGAGGAGGGGCTCCAAAGCATCCAGGGATACAGGATTGGCATCCAGGATCAAGGGAAGGTTGGGGCTCCTGTGGGTAACGGGAATACCATTTCAGGGAAGTATTGGGCATGTGTACTCTGTGAAGGAGTTGAGAGCTGTAACTTGTAAGATATTGGAACACATGGCCAGCTGGACAAATGGTCATTTTAAGCATTTGAGTCTCAATTACTGTAGAACTTGAGTACATAGTAAGGAGGTATGGGATTCATTCAGGGCTCCTGGTTGCCAAGCCTGCACATAAAGTTTCCAGAAACTAGCCGGAGGAATCGTGCAGCAGACAGATTCAGCTCTGTGGACGTGTTGGGATGTTTTTGAGTGGTGAGATTGTATGTCAAAAAGGGTAATGTAGGAACTGTTTGTGATGCTGGTTTTCGTGTGTGTGTGTGTGTGTGTGCACATGCCCATGTGTGTGCGTGTGCATGCGTGTGTAGCTCGGAAACATTCTGATTAAACTTGGTGTGCAGAAGGTTGGTGAGTGGAAAGCTACCTGGAGCAAGTGCTGGGGTACAGAGTTGTCATACAGTGAACAGGAATTCATTCACAAAAACAACATCTCAAACCCAGTGAGGATGTCCTGATGGGGGTGGGCTGCTGTGTTGTGAGTGGAAGGGCCTTTGCTAAGAAGCTTCCCTGGCCCTTCGGGGATGTGGAGGGATGTCTGTATAGGAGACAGAAATCTCCCATAAGAAGTCACTGAATACCACTGACAAGGGTACTCAACTCAGTTAAGAGACTGATAGGTGCTATATGACAGAAGACAGGGCAGGTTGGCCTGAGGATGGGGACTCTAAGTGGCTGGAACTCAAATGTGGAGGTGGTTGTGTGGGGAGGAAAGCAGGAGGTGGAGGCAAGGCTGGATGCCTTGGAGACATCCATCACCTGACCGCCAGCCACCAACATTGAGATTAAGTGACTGACTGCGTGCCTTTTTCAGGGGAGGATGGGTGAGCCTGGCCTAATGCCAGCTACCCTTCCTTCTAGAGCACAAAGAGTTTCTGCTGCGAGATGTTTATGGGATGCTCCTAGGACTGCCTGATAAGCAGGCACCCTTACCTCGGAGGATCCGCAGAGGCTTGCAGGGACATACTGCCCCTCACTGCCCATCAGGGCCCAGCTTAGGGGCAGAAGTCGGTCCTGTGCTTGAGGGTCTGCGTGTGCGTTTGTGGGCTGTGTCCACAGGGTGCCCGGCCTTGTGCCCGTGCCCTTACCGTCCTCAGTGGGCACGTAGAGGTTGAGGTACAGGCAGTCCTCGCTCTGGTTCTGCACGTAGGTGGCGGCCGCCTCCAAGTTGTCGGTGAACCACACAGGCAGCATGATGGCCGGCAGGGCCCCGTGCAGGTTCTGCGGGCAGGCGGGCGGCAGGGTGGTGGCGTTGCGCACGCCGGGCCACGAGGCAGGTGCCTCAGGCGGCTGGAAGCGGCGGGCGCCCAAGGGCGGCGTGGCGTAGGGCACGCCCAAGAACTGCACGACCGGGCCCAGGATCTCGTTGTTGAGCTCGCGCCGCACACCGCGCACTCGCCCGTAGGCTGTGTTCACCACCGGGAAGCGCTCCTCCCCGAGACTGCCGAGGCCCAGGCCTGGGCCGCCTGGGGCGCCGCCGCCGGGACCCCCTCCTCCCCGTTGAGCCCCAGCCAGCCCCACGAGACACAACGCCAGGAGCCACATGCTGATTGGGGGACCCCCCCTCCCTCCCCTGACCCCCCCCTCGGAGAGAGAGAAGGGGGGGAGAGGGAGGGAGGCCCCCCTCGCCCCAGGAGGGAGGAGGGGGCGGGGGAAAGGAAGGAGGAGGGGGACGGGTAGGGACCTGGGTTAGAAGGGACAGAAGAGGAGTCTATTTCTCTCCATGGAGGGGGTAAGGGGCGGGGAAGGGGAAGAAGGTAGAAGAAGATGCTGGGAGGCCCGACCTGCCCGGTGAAGGGGAGAATGGGGACCCGGACGGGGTGTGCAAGATACAGACAGACAAACAGACAGAAAAATACAGAGAGGTGGAAGAAGGGAAGGGAAATTGGATGGGGAGGACAGAAAGGATGGGGAAACAAGAGACAAGTGGTTAGTGGCTTGAATTTCAGATCAAGTTACCCCTTTCTTCCACCCGCAGGCCCCCTGACACCTACCCCCTTCCCCCAGCTACCCTCTTCCCTCCGCAGAGACCCAAGTTGGGGGTGGCGTCAGATGTAGTAAATGTCCAGGGTAGGGTCAGAGGAGGAAGGGTCCTAGACTCAGGGTGCCCCTTTCCTGCCTCTATTCCCCCTAGGCAGGCTCACCCTAGGGACTCAGGAGTCCCAGTCCCCACTTCCCTGGGAGAGAATGAGATAGACAAGGAAGAGAAAATAAAAATACCAAGTCATTAATTAGCAGGAAGTGGCGGGTTTGTTTATACGTGTTAATTACTCCTGAGCTGTAATTTCATGGCGCTGAACCCCCACCCCAGGCCAGACTCTGGGCCTTCTCAGGACTGTACAAACCCCAGTACCTTCTGTCCCCATCAGCGTACCATTCCCTAAAGATCTGTGCACCTGGGAACCCTATTCTCCCCAGGCCCTTCCATGTCTTCCCTTAGAAGTTGGGGTGCCTAGAGCCAGGGGTTAGAGTGAAGAGGGGATGCTGAAGGGGCAAATCCAGGGACAGATGCATGATCCTGCAGCCGGTTGCTGGGCGACAGGATGCTGCCCCGCAATGTTACCTCGGCAACGGGCTGCAGCTTTAACCCTGGAGGGGGGTGGTCTAGAGGAAGAGGGGAAGGGGCTTGCTTGGTTGCTGAGTCCATTCAGGCCATGAGAGGGAGGACAGAGACATGAGTCAGAACGCTAGTTTCACCCAATCTTATCAGAGAAGAAGAAGTATAAATGAGGGGAAGGGTAGTCTAGGAGAAAAGAGAATCCTAAGAGACATGCCCCCTCCCCCATCCTGCTTAGCCCCATCAGAGCCTAACCCTACTGACCAGGTCTCTGGCAGATGGGGGGGGGGGGAATAGGCAAAGCAGTACTGAGGTTGGCTTCTCAAATAAGCCTACCTCCCATAGTCCCCCTCCCATAATCTGGAAGATCTTTGGACCCTGGATGAGGTCTTCTTTGCAAAGCATTTTGACCCACGTCCTGAGGCAAACCTCAGGTATCTTCTCATCCCAGGAGTTCCCCCCTCCCTTTCGCCTTCCTCTTGCTGGCCCCCAGTATTACTGCTTGGATGCCTGGGTGCCCAGGCAGCAGGGGCAGGACCAGTAAAAAGGTAGGCAGGACAGACACCCAGGTCATTTCAGTAAGCCCCCCCTTAGCACCCCCCCTTCAGGACTGTTTGCTGACGCCGGGCTTTTCAGAGCCAGGCGCCAGCCCGCGGGTGGCTCTCTGCAGGTGTCAATTTATTCCAGAGATGAGGACACAGGAGTCCTCACCACTCACACCCAGTCATGCCCTCCCCTTTTCAGGTCCTTCTAGGCTCCTGTTCTCCATCAGCTGAAGGGGGGTTGTAGTTGACCCCCCCATCTCTTCTTCCTATGCCAGGCTGGGCCTTGCTGTCTCTTCTCCCTTCTCCCATCATGGCCTGTCTCAGTCACCCCTTTCCCTTAAGGTACTTTGGGCCCCTTGCCTCCTCTCCTCTAACTAGCTTTTCTCTCTTCCCCTCCCACTAGAGCCCCCCCCCCCATCTCTCTCCTCTGTACAGGGTCCCTCGGAGCATCTTTAACTGGCTTGCTCCAGCTCTTGCCTTCAGTCTCTCACCCCTCGGTCTTTTCTCATTTCTGTCTCCTTGGTGTTTCTCATCGCTCTCTCCTCCAAATACCTTCCTTCTCTGATTTTCTCCCTCAAGTGCTCTCCCTCTCTCTCTCCTTTTTTCTATTACTCTCTCCCCCATTTTCTCTCTTCATCTCTGTCTGCCACATCTTGCTCCCCCTTCTCCCGATCCCTCTGCCTTCCTCTTATTCCAGCCCAGGCCTCACTCCCCCAACCGGGGAGAGTTGAGGGACGGGGGCTCAGGCCGCAGCACCCCCCCCTTCCTGCAGTGGGGAAAATGGCTTGGCCGGGAAGGGGAGAAGGAGGGGGAGGGGGAGATGGGAACACACGGGGTCTGTGGGCCCATTCAAAGGATCATTCATGGACTGGAGAGAGGCAGAGACAAAGAGACCAAGACGCAGAGACACGGCGAGAGCATCCTTAGGCGGAGACACGCAGATAGAGCAGGCTGGGGGAAACCAGGCGCAGGGAGGAATATGGGAAGAGAAAGACCCCAATGGACCGCCGCGCAGCCCCCTCCACCCAACATGGCTTAGCTCCTACCTGGATCAGCCCTGGGGCCGTGGTGCCTCCATCCAGGGCTCCGAGTAGGGGGCGGACAGGCTTCAGAAGGGGGGCGGCGGCCTCTGAGCCCCCGCGGCCCCGCAGGCCCAGCCCCCGCCTGCAGCGCCTCACCCGGCGGGGGAGGGGGATCGCCCCAGCCCCGGGGGGCGGGGCCGGGATCCAGTCGATTCCCCAGGAAAAGGAAAGCTAGGGTATAGGGTCAGAGGGAGCTCAAGAACAGGGAACCCCGCAGTGGGGAAGGCTGAGCCAGGAGGGAGCAATAGGACAAGACTGGACTGGAGATCCACTGGCTCTCTGGGATGGCTTCGAGGGACCAGGAGGCGGTTCAGGCGGAAGATCCTAAGGGATCGGGTGCTGGAGGAGGAGTCCACAGCAATCCCTAGGGGCCCGGAGCCCCGGAGCGCAGAATCCGCGGTGCAGGGGCAAGGATCCAGCCGGAATCCTCGGGGAGGGGGGAGGGATCTAGTCGATCCCGAGGGCGGGCGGGAGAGGGAGATCCGGGGAGTCGGAAGAGGGCGGGGGCCGAGTCCCGAGCCTCGAGGCAGAGGTCGGTGCGGCTCCTAGGAAGGAAGGCAAGGGCTAGGGGAGGCTTTGGGGAACGCTCAGTAGCCAGGAGGCCCGGACTCCCGGCTCTGCGCGCCAGGGCCCGCCCGCCCCGCGTCCATCCCAGCTCGAGAGTGATGATCCGCCGGCGGAGCAGCCGCAGCAGCCCCGCGCGTCACCGCGCGGCCGCCTCCCCCGCCCCCTGCCGAGAGAGCGGCGCACACCCCTCGCTCGCACCCGCCTGCCCACCCGCCCTCTAGAGTGTGGGGGGATTGAAGACAGTGAAGGGGGTGGGAGTGGATAGACGGACGGATGGACGTAGAGAACTAGAGCAGAGTGAAGACATCTCCTCCTCCCCCCCAACCCGGATCTCCCACCCTCGGGGCTCTCCGGGTCTAGCAAGGGGGAGACTATCTGAACTATAGAGGGCAGGGCATCACACTAAGAAGGCTGGGCCTATAGGCACTGAGGCGGGGCCATCATGGAGTGGGCGGGGTTTAATGGCAATGGGTGGGACTTAGAAATCCGTGGGGCCGCCCCTTTTGAGGAGGGGGTCTGGTTTGAAGCCGAACAGGAGGAGTCTGTGGAAAAGGGGGTGGAACTTTGTGGGGGACCGATATCTTTATAATTAGCTGGAGGTGTGGGGTTGGGGTGTCGAAGAGGCGATCAACTTGGAAAGTGGGCCAATCCGTGACGCAAATCCTTTAGTCCCACCCTCAACCCCGCCTCCCACTGATCTGCTCCTCCGCTCCTAATTGGTTCTAGTTTCTCCGCCCGCCAGACATCTTCTCCATTCAGCAGAAGTTTTACAAAGGCGTCTGCAAGGGAACCGGAGCTCTGAAATGAATATAGCCCTGATTGGGCACTTTTGTACCTTATTTGCATGGACAATCAGGATTGGCTGGCTTGTTGGGTGGTCAGGGCGGTGTTGGCTCCGCGCGTGACCACCCACAGCTATGGCCGGGGTAGGGGCCGCTTTTCGCCGCCTAGGTGCCTTGTCCGGAGCTGGGGCCTTGGGCTTGGCCTCCTACGGGGCACACGGTCAGGGGACGTGGGAAGCAGCTGGGCTGGGGGCAATCTTTGGGGTCTAGTGCGGGGAGGGACCTATAGGAAGTGTCCTGTCTTTTATGGAGTAGAGATCTCTTGGAACCCCGAACCTTCAAGTTTGTCATTAGGTCCAAAAGCTTCTCAGTACTTCATCTGTTTCCACCAATCAGAAGCTCCCAGGGATGCCCCTCTTCACCAGTGTCTACTTAGGTGCCCCGGGGTTTGAGACGGTCTAAGCCCATACAGATCTGATAGGTTTTGCTTCTCTTCACAGGCGCTCAGTTTCCGGATGCCTACGGGAAGGAGGTGAAGTAACAGCTCTGGGGTTCCGGGACTTGTCGCAATGTTTGGGTTTCCTTAATCTGGGAGCGGGTGAGGAGATGAATGGGAAGGCAATGAAGCGTAGGTCTCTAGAGAAGCAAGGACTGCAGACCTGTGGGTTGGAGACCTGGGGGAGCAGCAAACTAGGACTTCAGAGGTGTAAGTGTTGGGAGTGAATGGACTTCGATCCTGTGTACAACTTCAGGTACTGGGCTTCTGTGTTGCTTAGAAAATCTCTCCCTTCTCTTTTTCTTACAGCTCTTTGACAAGGCCAACAAACACCACTTTCTACACAGCCTGGCTCTGTTAGGAGTACCCTATTGCAGAAAACCTTTCTGGGTAATCTCTCCCCTTGCCTAATTTAAATCAAACCCCATTCACTCCCTCAGATTGTTTTGTTCTTAGACTCCTGTTCTCTGTCTCCTTCAGGCAGGGTTACTGCTAGCTTCTGGAACTACCTTATTCTGCACCAGCTTTTACTACCAGGCTCTGAGTGGAGACACCAGCATCCAGAATCTGGGGCCTGTTGGAGGGAGTCTGCTAATCCTGGGCTGGCTTGCCTTGGCTTTTTGAGGTCTCTTGATTAAGTGCTCAGTCCTGGCCTTTCTGGGTAATTGGTTGCAGAGGAAAGGGGGGGGGGAATGTTGATGCAGAAAATAAATTTAAAAAAAAAAAGGCACATAAAGAACTTTGGAGTCTTCATTTATCTAACCCCAAGCAAGGGAAGGTAGAGAGTCTACCTTTGAATTTGCATTTCTGGCTACACATCCACTCTGGTTCTGGAATCTGTACAGGGTGTGGTCATTGTGGCCAGGACTCATAAAGAACACGTGAACTAATGGAGCCGCTTACCTAAGGGGCACAGGGAATGTAGATTTTAGTAATTTCATTCATGTAGTTCGTTGGAATTCCCCTCCGCCCCGTGTTGAGGATTGACCCCAGAGCCTTGGGAATGTTAGGAAATCTTTCTTCCATTGAGTTGTATGTCCAGCTGTCTCCTGCTTTAGCCTCCTGGTTGCTGAGGTCACAGGTATGTGCACCCACCTTTGTTAGAACTTGGTTACTTGAGGATGGTGAGGTTTATCCCTCTATTCCAGGGATGTCCTTTTCAGCAGTGTCCACCTGGCGAAACAAATGTTTTCCATGCCCACAGCCTAGAAGTGAGAGCCATGGCAGTACTGAACAGGCATGCAAGTAGTTGTGAACTATGTTGGGATCCAAGACACAGATGTATTGGGCATCGAAAAATGTTTTGTAGTGCTCGAAATGACCCTTAAAGGAGCCCTAGTGTGTGGAGGACATTCAGTGAACAGAGACTGAGGTAGAACTGGGAAGGGTTTGGGGGCATCATGGATCTTCTACATGACTGAGTTTTGAACTAAGACAGAAAAAGAGACACAGTTGCAAAGCAGACTTAGTAAGCCAGTGATGATGGAGTGGCAGACACCAAGGAGGGCCAACATGGGCAAGATGGATGCTGTCCTTTCTCATGGAGCTCCTTACCTGGTGGGCTTAAAACGACTAAACACGGGGCTGGAGAGATGGCTCAGAGGTTAAAAGCACTGGCTGCTCTTCCAGAGGTCCTGAGTTTGATTCCCAGCAACCACATGGTGGCTCACAACCATCTGTAATGGGATCTGATGCCCTCTTCTAGTGTGTCTGAAGACAGCAACAGTGTACTCACATATATAAAATAAGTAAACCTTTAAAAATATTAACACACAAGCACATGGGTTGCTAGGAACAAAGGAAGAGAATAGTAGGACAGCTGGCCTGTGAGCACGCTCCACTTCACCAAGGAGGTCCTAGCAAGAAAGGCAGAAATGAACAAGATGGCCTAAAACGCCAGTCATTTAGGGAGAGTCCATACTTTTCTAAGTGCATACCTTTAGAAAATAAAGTGTGTCCCTTTAGGCTGAAGAAATGGCTCAGTGGTTAAGAGTTCTGGCTGTTCTTTCAGATGACCCAGGTTCAATTCCCAGCAACCACATAGTGGCTCAGAACTGTCTGTAACTTTAGTACTAGGAGATCCAACATCCTCACACAGGCATACATGCAGGCAAAATAATAATAATAATAGCCGGGCGGTGGTGGTGGTGCACGCCTTTAATCCCAGCACTTGGGAGGCAGAGGCAGGCGTATTTCTGAGTTCGCGAGTTCAAGGCCAGCCTGGTCTACAGAGTGAGTTCCAGAACAGCCAGGGCTACACACAGAAACCCTGTCTTGAAAAAAAAAAAAAACAATAAATAAATAAATAAATAAAATAATAATAATGTATGTATCTTCAACATATTATACAAATTGTGCTTTATAAAACAAAGCTACATGTGGTAGGCTGAGCAGTACTTGGGAAATACGAGGCTGGAGATCACAAATTTGAGGCTAGCTTAGGCTACATAACAAGACTCTCTCAAGGTGGTTTAGGTCCAGGATGATAGCAGCAGCAGTACCTACATCTACATACTGGGATGTCTTGTCTTGACCATGGCCAAAAGGAAGAAATGTATGCTAGGCAAAAGACAGCTAGCAAGACAGCAACCCCAAGTACTTAAGGTAAGAGAAAAATTGAATGAATGGGAGTAAGGACAAAACCCAGTGTGGCATCCATGAACTAAGAAATGCTGGGCAGTGGCTGCAGGCCTTACAAATGGCCATAAGCTGCTTAAACTCTTATGTGCAGAGTGCAGTACATAGCAAGTTAGAGTTTGAAGTCATCCCTTTATACTCTTTCTTTTTGTATGTGTGGTTTGTCTTTTTGGAGCGGGGGTCTCCTGCATCCAGGCTGGACAAGAGGAGAGTGACTCTGAACTTTTGATCTTTTTTCCCAGTGGTGTGTGTGTGGTGTGTGTGTAGAACATAGTGTTTTGAAACAGGGTCTCTTTATGTAGCTCTGGCTGTCCTAAAACTCACTATGTAGATCAGGCTGGCCTCGAACTCACAGAGGTCTGCCTTCCTCTGCCTGGGATTAAAAGCATGTACCACCATGCTCAGCATATCTGCATACTTGTTTTTTTATCTGCATACTTTTAAGACAAGAATCTCTGTTTCCTACCCTAGTCTCTGCCAAGCTACAGGTTCCTTTTTTTTTTTAACTTATTATTATTGTATATGTGTGGGTAGTGTGGAGATAAATGGACAGATTTCAGAAGCTGGTTCTCTCCTTCAAGCAGGGGCTCTGGGAATAAAAAGTCCTCCAATTTCCACAGCAAGTGCTCTTACCTGCTGAGCCATCCAACCAGCTCTGAGCTGCAGGTTCCTACGCTGACAGCGTTCGTCTGGTTTGTGTCTTAGTTACTTTTCTGTGGCTGTGATATGACACCATGGCCAAGGCAATTTAAAGAAGGTTCATGTGGGGCTTATAATTTCAGAGGCTGAGTCCATGACATCATAGCGGGGAGCATGGCAGCAGGCAGGCCTGAGGGCAGACATGATACTGGGGCAGTAGCTAAGAGCCCACATCTTCATCAACAAGTACCAAGCAGAAAGCTAACTGGAAGGGATGGGGACTTTTGAAGCCTCAAGCTTCCCTGCACTGAAACTCTGCCTCCAGCAAGACCACACTTTCTAATTCTTTCTGAACAAACAGTTCCACCAACTGAAGAACAAGTATTCAAACATCTGAGTCGAGGTGAGCCTCTCATTGAAATCACCATTGTTGGTTTTTAGTGGGCTCATACAGCCTATGGCGGCCTCAAATTCGCTGTGTATCCATGGATGACCTTGAACTCTTGATTCTCCTGCCTCCATCTCCCCAGCGCTAAGATTATACGCCTGAGCAATAGGCCTGGTTTGTGGAAATGTCTACGGCCCACACTGAACAAGGGTGTGCATTGGTGAGAGGATTCCAACCATGACAGAAATGCACAGGCATCCAGGGCATACATATGGAATCTAGAGGTGGGAACCAGAGACAGGGATCTGTGGGCTGAAGCTTTCAGTGGGGTCCAGGACATTTCCTATATCTGTTGGTTTCCCATGAGAGGCCTGGACTGCATAATTTGAAGATAACACAGGCCCAGAATTTGGTTCACCAGGTTTAAAACCACAATGAAGTTGTCAAATGCTTAAAAGTATTCATGGGGCTTCGTCTAAAATAGGATGGGGTTAAGAGTGCCTTCAACTATGTAGGTCAAGAAGATGATAAAACTTGGACAGGAAAACAAAATAGAAGCCCAGGGCTGGGACACAGCTGAGTTATAGACCATGCGCACACAGGTGCTTGAGAATACACACACACACACACACACACACACACACACACACACACACACACA
>NW_021604783.1:3465716-3574534 GCF_004785775.1 Grammomys surdaster
ACACACACACACACACACACACACACACACACACACACACACACACACAGACACAGAGGTAGGGGGAGCTGTGAAGATAGTATTGATAAGAAGAATCCACCACTTGAGTCAGTTCTTCAACATTGTGTCAGGGGCAGGTTTCTTTTTCTTTTCTTTGTTTTCTTTTGTTAAATGTTTGTTAAAACTTATTTATATGAATACATTGTAGCTGTCTTCAGACACACCAGAAGAGGGCATGGATCCCATCACAGATGTTTGAGAGCCATCATGTGGTGGCTGGGAACTCAGGACCTCTGGAAGAACCATCTCTCTAGCCCTTTGTTTTTCTAGACAGGGTTTCTCTGTGTAGCCTTGGCTGTCCTATAAGACCATCTGCAGATCAGGCTGGCTTTGAACTCAGAGATTTGCCTGCCTCTGCCTCCCAAGCACAGAAATTATAGGTGTGCACCTCCATACCTGGCTTTTTTTTTTTCAAACACCAGCTATCAGTGTGTAGCCTGGCTGACTAGAACTCACTAAATAGACCAAGCCAGCCTTGTCTCTGCCTCCTAAGTGTTGGGATAAAAGGCATGAACCATTATGCCAGGCTGTAGTTAAGTTTGTTATTAGCGGGGGCTAGAGAGATGGCTCAGCGGTTAAGAGCACTGACTGCTCTTCCAGAGGTCTTGAGTTCAAATCCCAGCAACCACATGGTGGCTCACAACCATCCGTAGTGAGATTTGATGCCCTCTTCTGGTGTGTCTGAAGACAGCTACAGTGTACTCATAAATAAAGTAAATAAATCTTTAAAAAAAAAAAAGTTTGTTATTAGCGGAATGAACAACATAGCAAGGCATAGTGGTCTTAGCTTTTAATCTCAGCACACCAGAGGTAGAGGCAGGTATTTCTCTGTGAGTTGGAGGCTAACCTAGGCTACATAGTGAATTCCAGGACAGCCAGAGCCACACAGTGAGACTTGTCTTAAAGACTACTAGAACATTCTTCTCTATCACCTCCTAGAGTTCAATTTTATTTTATTTTATTTTTTGGTTTTTTGAGACAGGGAGTTAAATTCTCCTAAAACCAAGATATTCAGATTCCAGGAGCAGGAGAGATGGTCCAGTGGATCAAAGGACTGGCTGCTCTTCCAGAGGACCTGGTTCGATTTCTAGAACCCACATGGCAGCTCCTAGCTCTCTGAAAGTCCAGTTCTAGGGGATATGACACCTTCTTCTGAGCATTGCATGCACCTATTATGGAAACATACATGCAGGTATGACATCTACATACATAATAAAATTAAGAATGCAGACTTCAGGGCTGGAGAGATGGTTCAGCAGTTAAGAACACTGACTGCTCTTCCAGAGGTCCTGAGTTCAATTCTCAGCAACCACATGGTGGCTCACAACCATCTGTAATGGGATCTGATGCCCTATTCTGGTGTGTCTGAAGAGAGCAACACAGTGTACTCACATACATAAAATAAATAAATAAATCTATTTTAAAAATGCAGACTTTGCCGGGTGGTGGTGGTGCATGCCTTTAATCCCAGCACTTGGGAGGCAGAGGCAGGCGGATTTCTGAGTTTGAGGCCAGCCTGGTCTACCGAGTGAGTTCCAGGACAGCCAGGGCTACACAGAGAAACTCTGTCTCGAAAAATCAAAAAAAAAAAAAAAAAAAAGGAATGGGATCTTTGAGGTGAAAGGTCAACAGAGAGAACAAGATACATGAAGGTGTTGGACTGTAAGATCCAAAACCAGGGGACGTGCTCCCACACAAATGCACACGGACAGGACTCGCTGCAATCACATGAGGTTTGGTTTAATGAAACTAGTGCACTAAGACTCTCTCGCATGCAGGTAAGAGAGTGTCGAACAAGAGCTGAGTACAGTACTTATGGGTACAGTATAGTTCACGAGGGCAAACCACAAAGTCTGACCTTTTCTGGTTCGGTCCCTAGATTCGGTCCCTAGACTCAGATTATGACAAGGAGTGTTCTCCATTTGCCCAGGTTTATTCCGTTAAGGGCTCAGCTTCCTGATTCCTGGAATGTATCTACGCTCTGGACCCTCCTAACCCACAGGTGGGTTCCCTCCCCTGTGGTCTGAGGAACGTTGTTAATCAGCCTCTTCTTCCTCCTTCCTCGGAATGTTAATCCAGCAAGTGTCCTCTGACTAAGGAATGTGCCCCTCCTGGGACGTGTCCTGGGACAGTGGGACTGTTTTCAAACCGAGACGCGAAAATCCTACATTTAGACCCAAAAGTCTTACAAAGGCAGGGATTGCATGAGGAGGGGTGTGTGCTGTGCAGAAGGGTCTCAGAGGCCAAGAATGACTCAACTTCCAATTCTCTTCTTACATCCTATCTCTGAGGCATAATGAAATCATGTTTCCAAAGATCACATCAACGCCACCGTCACTGTCCTGGTCTCTGGTGCAGTCCATCACCTTGTGACCAGATTTCTGTAAGAACCTCCAACTTACTTTTGCTTGCTTACAGTCTCCTAGGTTCTTCTAATACAGTAGTTCTCCATTTTGGCTAGAAACTAGAATTCTCAGAGTCCCTAGCCTGCATCCCAAGCACTAAAGTGTAATTGATAGCAAGTAAGACCCAGGCATAAGTGGAGGGCTGGTTTTGGCTTTTTTTCTTTAATGGCTCTCCTAGAGACCCAGGTCACTCCCAAGCTGACCTGGAACTCTTGTGATCCACTACACCTGCCCAGATACTATGCTTTCTTCTTTTGAGGAAGGGTGTCTTTTGAGAGAGTCTCCCTATTGTAGCCCTGACTTAGTCTGGAATTATGTAGAACAGACTGGCCTCATACTTGTGACAACCCTCCTGCCACCAAGCAGGGGAATAGAGGGCTTGTGCTGTTCAAGTGTTTTCCCCTGAGCCTTACCTCATGCACATTCCTTACTGATACCTTTTGAAAGCCTGTCACGCGTGTAATGGGCGGGCCTGAACTGAGAGTTGACTGAGTGGGTCAACGCTGTGACAGGGAGAGAACACAGCGAGGTCGCCCTGAGATAGAAGAACGCGGAGCCAACTCTGGAAGGCAGTGAGTGAGAGTGAATGGTGTTCCGCTGCGTCAGCGAGGCCCGACCCGCCCTTGGGAGGAGGATCTCGGGGTCCGGAGCGGCCACGCGGTGGGGAGGCAGAGCAGCCACCCGCTGAAAAGGCGAGGGTCTTGTCACTGGGGATAGGGCCGCAGTCACTCTCCAACAACCCAGGTCTCCACGCCTCTGCAGTCGGAGCGGAAGGGGCGGAACCACGGCGAACAAGGCGCACAAGGTCCAAGGTCCGCGGCCCCGCGGGAGGAGAAGCGCCTGCTTTCTGCGCAGTCGCCCCTCCCGGACTGGAGGCGGGACTTAGGCGACCTGGGGGTGGGGTCAGATCTAGGCCCGCCTCCACCAGCGCCTGTGAGCCCCGGAGTGCGTGGCCCCCCGGCTTATTCTGGGGGCTTCAGGTGAGCTGGACCACATAGGGGTTAAGGAGACTTTCCTCGGGGTCTGGTCATCTGTCTGACCTCAGGTCCGTCTGCCCTGCCATCTTCCAACAGCCATCTCCGCAGAAAATGGGAGAACAAAGGGAGGGGGCGGTCCTGGGGCCCCTAAGGCTATTCAGGGTCCTAGGTACCCCGCCCCGCCCGCTTACACTTTCGGTTTCTCCCCCATAGGTACCGCCCAAGAGACCCTGGGCACGTGCTGGGCGCAGCTGCCTCTTCACCTCTGCCTGTCCGTCTTTGTTTCTGTATCTGTCTGGCTGTTCCCAAGCTTGTCCCTACTCCAGAACTAATCTTCCCCTGCGCCAACAGCCCAAGACTCCCTTCCCCATTCCCATGGCAGGTACGTTGACGCTAGGTTGGGGTCTCCATTATCGCCCCCCACCACGAACTTGGGTGCCGGGTGTCGAACACATTCTCCAGGAATGTGCTCAGACTGGCTGCGTGGGGCCCTCCCTTCCTCCTGGGGAGCCACCGCCCTGCCCCCCGCCCCATCATTCTCTGCCTCTTCCGCGGGTGCTCCTGGTCCTTGGGCTGAGAAAGAAGAGGATGAGGCCACAGATAACTTTCTAATCTACCCCTGCTCCCCTACAGGCTACTTGCCCCCCAAAGGCTATGCCCCTTCACCCCCACCTCCCTACCCCGTGCCAGCCGGATATCCAGAGCCTGTGGCGCTGCATCCTGGACCGGGACAGGTTCCATTGCCCACCCAGGTGCCTGCCCCTGCTCCCGGCTTCGCTCTCTTCCCCTCGCCAGGCCCGGTGGCTCCAGGACCTCCTGCTCCCTTTGTGCCTTTGCCAGGGGTGCCTTCTGGCCTCGAATTCCTAGTGCAGGTGAGTGGGAGAGAGGATGGCTGGGAGAAGGACTGACTGATGATCGAAGTGACAGATAAGGTCAACGGTGTCTTAACTCTACAGATTGATCAGATCTTGATTCACCAGAAGGCTGAACGAGTGGAAAGTGAGTAGGAGATGGATCAAGTTGGGCTTCGTGATGTTTGTGGCAGTGGTGAGCTTCTGGGCAGGTGAGGCCCTTGGGCCTTAGCGTGTTACCCTTCACAGCGTTCCTAGGCTGGGAGACCTGTAATAGGTATGAACTTCGCTCTGGGACCGGACAGCAACTGGGTCAGGCAGCTGAAGAGAGCAACTGTTGTGCCCGTCTGTGCTGTGGTGCCCGCCGGCCACTTCGTGTCCGTCTAGCGGACCCTGGGGACCGCGAGGTGCTCCGCCTCCTCCGCCCACTTCACTGTGGCTGCAGCTGCTGTCCCTGTGGTCTTCAGGAGGTGGGCATGGCCTGTTTTGTGGTAGTTGGTGGGCAGTGTGGTAAGCAGCACAGAAAGAGGTGTGGCTTTAATAGGAGGGGGCGCGGTTTTAGCTGAGGGTCTGAACAGTCAGAAGACAGCTGGCACCAGTGAAGAGCGCTGGCCAAGGTAACCTGGCTTGACAGTAATCCTGTCTGCTTCCCTTTCCAGATGGAAGTCCAGGCTCCACCTGGCACCACCATTGGCCATGTGCTACAGACCTGGCATCCCTTCCTTCCTAAGTTTTCCATTCTGGATGCTGATCGCCAGCCTGTTCTCCGAGTTGTAGGGCCTTGCTGGACTTGTGGCTGTGGTACAGACACCAACTTTGAGGTATTATAAATTAGGGAGAGGGGTGATTTCTAGGCTCTTAACAAACCAAGATGGGGGCCGATGAGATGACTCAGAGGGTAAGGTACTTGCCACCAAGTTTTGACAACCTGGGCTCTAGCCATTGAGTCCCACATGGTAGAAGAAGACAATTCCTGCAAACTGTCCTCTCCACACACATGCCCTGGTGCACAATCAATCAATCAACCAACCAATCAACCAGTCAATCCATCAATGTAATTAGAAAAACAAAAAACCAAGACAGTAGTTTCCATGCTAATGGATGGCTTAAGGCCAATCATTCCCAATCTGTTGCAACCCCTACTGAGTTTTGAGTTTTCTTCCACTCAAAAATGTGATCCCGTAAAAGCACACCAAAAAAGATCTCATGACAGCACACACCTTTGATCACAGTACTCAGGAGGCAGAGGCAGGCAGACAGATCCCTGAGTTCCAGGCCAGTCTGATCTGTATAGTGAGGTCCAGGAGAGTCAGGACTACATAGAAAGATTCTGTCTGAAACCAAAAAATGTCTTCTTCAGTCCAAGGCTGAGTGTTCCCTACAGCCCTGTAGGGGCCTAGGGGAGCATCTGAGGCCAGCTTGGATCTAAAGTGGAAGACTGTTATCTCCCAGTCTTTCACTGCATAAGTGTGCCATGGGCTGGACCCAGGTATCCCCTGTGTCAGTCTATAAGCATAGACCCTTTCATAATTTAACCCTTGGGTTGTCCTGCAAACCTAGAAGTCCAAATGACCCATCCAACCCGAAGTCCAGATGATGTCTTTCTCCTGGAGGCTTCCTCTCACTGACCCAGAGTCAGAGGAGCCCAGGTTGCAAGAATTCCAGAGTGAAGCTTGGGAGACTCTCTGGCTCTTACAAGTCAGCGGCACTGCTTGGACTCTTGAGTTCTTCAAGGGATGATTCCCCGTTTTGATAAGGAAGAAACAACAGGTTTCATCCAGTAGAGGTGCTTCACCTGAGGTTGCCTTTTAAAAAGTGAGTCACCTTGGTAGTCAGAGGCAGCTTGTGTGCTGAGAACCGGTTGGAGAGGAGATAATTGTGTGATCTCTGATGGGAATGTGTGTGTTATGGGGTTCTCAGGGAGTCAGTGTCCCTTTTTCACAATCTTGAATGGTCCATACTTGAGCCACAGTCTTGGGACTGCAGAGTTGGCAGCAGTAGACTTTGCTGAGCCTGGGACTAGGCTGCAGGAAGTCCCCTGCAGCTGCAGGACGAGGCAGGAAGAGGATGGAACAGGATGTAGACGTAAATTACTTCAGTTCTAGTCACTGGACCAGGAAGTCACTGCGATGCCACTTAGTTTCACATGGTTTGTTATTGCTGAGCTCCCAGAGGCCAGTGAGAACCACAGTCGTCCGAGGCTACCTGTTGGCCTGTCAGCTAGGATTAGATAGCCTCTAGATGAGGCTCATCAGCAGTGCTGGAAAGGATTCTCTCCAGTCCTTTGCAAATTAAGAATCACACTTTTGGGAGGATTTGTGGCACCTCCCTTTGCCTCCTCAGCTAGGTGCCTTTGCATCAGGCATATGCTTTGCATAGGACACGGGTGTCGGGAACACTGACGAGCAAAGCAAGCTTAGCGAATACACACTTATCACCGATGTGCAGTTATGTTTATGCGTACTCTTTGGAAGACAACAGATCTGAATCTAAATCCCGATCTTCACCGTGTACTTATGTAACCTAGGGTATCTCAGTTTCCCCTAGTATCACATGGAAACCTAACGCTATTGCCAAGAGTCCCTGAGCATAGTCTACACACATGCACCTGTAGAGTGGGACAGAAGGCGCATGAGATTGGCAGCATCTCCCCCCGCCATTGAGTCCTCCATCCCTCCCACCAGGTGAAGACGAAGGATGAATCTCGAAGTGTGGGCCGCATCAGCAAGCAGTGGGGCGGGCTGCTCCGAGAAGCCCTCACAGACGCCGATGACTTTGGCCTCCAGTTCCCAATAGACCTCGATGTGAGAGTGAAGGCGGTGCTGCTGGGAGCCACGTTCCTTATCGTGAGTGGCTGCCCCGCCCTTCCCTTCCTGTTATTAGATGTTCTGTTCAGTTCCTAGACCCTTACTAGAAAGTTAGGGACATGTATGGTGGGTTGCAGGTCCAGAGCGAAGTTGGAGTAGCTGGTGGACACCCAGCTAGATCTCCCATTGACAGTGGCCCTTCCTTAGGATTATATGTTCTTCGAGAAGCGAGGAGGCGCTGGACCCTCTGCTATCACCAGTTAGAAGCCACCTCAGGATGAGGAGACCATCCCCTCAGCCAGAATTTAAGATGGTCGCCTGCCCTGGACTTTCCCTCCTGAAGCAACCCTTTCCTTGGTATACACTGCAGCGGACTGACGAGGGTGGGGTGGCAGAGTGCTTGGGAGCCATTGTGTCCCATCCGTTCCCTCCTTCACTCGTGGCCCTGCAGAGAAGCATGTTTGAGACCTGTTCCTCCTTGTGTTTACTATCTCCCAGCAGTCCCTGTGCACACATTAGCTTTTAAACTTCCTTTACCCACTCCTTCCAGCCTTCCTCCAGGGCCTCTGTACAGGATGGGGAGCTTCTGGAATCCAGGACTCAAGTTTTATCCTAGGGCTTGTGGGTAAAAAGCAAGCAGCACCAAAGACAGCAGACACCACCCTTCCCTTATGGCACTTTAGCCAATTAGTTTAGCTTCAGACTGTGGCACTCTGAAGGGAATCCCTGCCTCCTCACTAATAGCTGTAGCAGTTGGGACCCAGTGCCAGCTCCCTAACCCCCTGGGCCCTGCTGGTGCTTTCTGCAGCTTCCTGTGCCTTATTTAATCATTAACCCCTTCCTTCCCCTACTGTAGGAAGGAGGCTGTGTCTTTGTATGTTGTACTCATATAAACTTTGCAACTTTTTAAACAGTAGAAGACGGATGTGATGGGAGAGGGTAGGTACGGGATAACACAAAGGGAATGGTGCCTGCTGGGCTAGAATCGGCCAGCCTAGAATCTATACTATTTGGATTAAAGGAAAAAAACAAGTCCTTGAGTCCAAAAAGTTAGTTTTCATCACCCATGGTGATTCTAGACCAAACCAAAGCA
Source organism: Grammomys surdaster (assembly GCF_004785775.1). Lineage (NCBI taxonomy): Eukaryota > Metazoa > Chordata > Mammalia > Rodentia > Muridae > Grammomys > Grammomys surdaster. Next base: position 3,473,910 of record NW_021604783.1, read on the forward strand.
GTTTGGGCCACAGCCCCCAAGTCAATATCTAAGATGGTTGCCCCTTGGAGTCTAGAGAGGTAGCTAATGACAGTTCTGACAGCTGTTCCGTGATCCGGTATTGCTACTTGATCCTTGTCTGCAGTGAGTAGAGGCTTTCTCTGAAGCGTTTTCTTTCAAGTCCTATTCAATTGGGAATGTAGTAGGCAGAGTGGACTCAATCCATCTTGGTCCCTCAGAGGCCAAGGAACAGGGCACGGAGGAAGCACTAACCGGTGCCTGACCCCAGTCCTACACACTCCCTATACCTCCTCAGCAGGTAAATCTCTCTTAGTGTGCCTCTGTCAAGACCTCATATTCTGAGGTCCTTAGTCCTTAGTCCCTTAAGACCAAGCCCTAAGTGGACCAGGTATTCCATGCTGGTATCCATCCCCAAGGATGCAGAGTTCAGGACCGAGCTAGGACGTAGCGACTGGCTGCTGACAGGTCCCACTGGTGATGCTCCAGGATGCGACGACAGTCTGCTCTGGACCGGTTACTGAGGTGGAAGAGCTGGTCTACCTGTGTGAGCAGGAGGCAGGGCAGCTGACCACTAGTGGGCCAAGCAGGAAACTGGGGAACCTGCAGAAGGGGCTAGCTTTACCTTGAGGTTCCGGATAGCAGAAGCCACATCTCCTCCAGTGGTTCTAAGTGCCACTTGGCACTCCTGGTAGGTGACACCATGCACACTCAGCTCTACCTATGGGGGGACAAGTCTTTGTTTAGCCCTTGTCCCAACCTACAGGCCCTTTGAACATCATGTCATCTCGGTGAGCCTTCACCTCTACAATTTTCCTCTGCCACTCAGGGTATGACAAGGGGCCTCCAGTGGGGACAACGGCTTTGCTGGCTCCAGGTGCTCCAGTGCGGTGATTATGTGAGGGTTCTCTTTTCGGCCAGGCTTTGTGGGGCTGGATAGGCTGAGAAGAGCTGCAGATGATAGGTGGGCGTGGAGGCAGGTCTGGTGGGCGTGGAGGCAGGTCTGGGAGTCCGTGGGGCATAGCTCTTGCATGTCGAAGTTCGGGAGGACTTGAACCACCTCCTGTGGGTCTAGGGCCCAGGGACAGAACTGACTCCAGACTCTTGGAAATGCCTTCAGAGTTGAGAAAGAAATGGCATAAGAGGAGGCCCATCTTCCTGTTCTCTTGTCTATCTGCACTGAGCTGTGTGATTTTGCAAGGATATTTAGGTAAGGTGGGTGGCCTTGTCCTTGAGTGTTAGGTGGGTCAGAAGGAAGCTATGTAAATGGAATCAAGACACCTAGGGGCTCAAAGAACAGTATTTGAGAGCCAGAGCCAGGAGGTACTGTCCAGTGGGAAAGTCAGGAATACCTCTAATCCTAAGATCTTAAAGTGTGCCAAGAGGCGATAGCACATGCCTTTAATCCTATCACCTGGGAGGCAGAGGCAGGCTGATCTCTGAGTTCAAGTCCACCCTAGACTATAAGAATGAGTTTAGGACAGCCAGAGCTACACAGAGAAACCATGTCTCAAAAAGCCAAAACAAATAATCTGTCCAGAGATGGTATTTGGAGAAAGGAAATTATATATGCAAAGGTATGGATTCAGAGTTGGGAAGGGGAATTGGAAAGTTGTTCCTGAGACCCTGGGTACCACCACACCCACCTCTCATCCTCTGCAGGGGCACCTTCCTTCTCTGGCCCCGTGCTGGGGGTAGATCTTGTAACGTTGCCTTCTCTCTGTCCCTGTCAGAGAGTGATGTAGTTCATTCTCCACTATTCACCCACAGCATGGCCTCCTTCCAGAAAACCTGGGTCCCACACATGACCCACAGGGACAGCTCCAGCTGGGGGCCAGTCCATTCTCACTCTTCCATCCTGTGCCCAAGTTTCCTTCCAGAGAAGTTTCGCTATTTGGCCTTTCCCTCCAACCCAGCTCTTGTCCCCAACCCTTTCGTGGCCTCACCCATCCGTGCCCCCTCTGCATTTCTCTCCACGGGCAGGAGAACCTCTGTGGGCTGGATGAGTGACTGGTGAACCCCCCAAGTCTCCTAGTGTCACTGCAGAAGCCGGAAAGTTGCCCACTTTGAGGGTGCGACCATTCTGGCCCTTCCAGGTTGTGGTGTCCGGGCTGTGGGAAGAGGAGCTGGTGAAGGAAATGGGGTCAGGGAGAATGGCAGCTGGTCTCGGGCCACATTCAGCTCATCAAGCTGTGTGTCTTGTGGCCACATCTGCCTGGAGGAAGGGAAGCCTTTTTCTCTCCAACACAAAAAGGGCACTGTGGGCCAGGCTGGGCTCCAGCAGGGAGGGTGGGGACTGCGCTGGAGTGCAGGGCGCAGTGGGAAAACGAAAAGACCCACAAGACCAACATTCAAGGAGCTGGAGAAAAACAAAGGGACCAACCGGGAGTCAAGAAGGCTGGGAATACACCTCCCCTGGAGATGCTTAAGGGACATAAGGTTGTCACCTGCCATCAATGATAGTGATGGGGTCACCGGGCTCCATCCGCAAAGCACCTGGCTCTGTGACCTCCCTCACACAGCGCCCCTCAGAAAGCCAAGCCTGTGGAGACAGAAGAAAGGCTGGCTGAGCTTCTGGCCTGAGTCATAAGGGCAATAAGAAAGGACCTTCCTCTGTAGCAAATAAATACACACCATGTATGTCCTCCACGTGCCTAGCCCTCCCTCCCTGTTGCAGTCCAAAGTGGGGTGGGGTTGCTGACCTGAACTCCATGCCATGCTGGACATGGGATGCAAGAAACCACAGGGAGAACCTTGTCTCTGTTTAAGGGGCCAAGTGAGAAGCATCCTGCTCACTTCATTCCACACCAAGCTGAATGGGTCTGCCTCCCACACACCTCGGGGGCATTTCCACTCCTCCCCAGGCCCACTGCCTCAGCTCTGATCGGGAGCTCTTTCCCTCCCTCCTGCCTCCCAGCCGCTGCCCTTCGAGTGAAGACCAAAGGGCTTTAACAGTAGATAGACTGATTTAGGGCCCCCGGGCTCTGAAGTCACGTGGATGGCGCTACTCTTAACGCCTCCACTTACTGGGTGACTTTAGATAAGTCACTGACCTATCATCGGCTGAAGTGCCCCATCTGTTAAATAGAGATTAAGAGTAATTACCTCCTTGTTAAACAAGGACAGAATGAGTGACCAAGGATACCGGTAAGGCTCTTTATGGTCTATCACACTGGCCAAGTGTTCTAAATTCTCCTCTACAATGTTCTGTTAGCATCTGCAGCCCTATTGCTTCCCCTTACCCTACCACGCAGAACCTCTTTTCATTCATTTGTTTATTTAATTTGTGTTTTGTCAGGCACCAGTGAAAATCCACTACTCTCTTTTCTGTGCCTCTTTTGTGCACCAGAAGCAAACCCCACGTCTTCCAGCTACAACTTTGCAGCCCCTAGCTGCCGCGCCCCGGGGCTCTGCATTTCCTGCAGGAAATGATTGAACCTGATCCAGATTCCAGCCCAGGCATCAAGGCATGTTTGTCTTATGCATGGAACTCTGGGTGCCAGAATAAAGGGAAGAGGGGCTTTGTGTATCTAGAGAGACGGCGATTCTCACCTCTTGAAGCAGTCCTTCCAGGTTAGAAAAGCTAGGCCGGTCTGCAGGGCGAGGGGCCCAGCAACGCAAGGCGAGGGAGTAGAGGGCCCTGGAACACAGGGGAGGCTTTGGCAGCCTGGCTCGGTCCTTCTCCAGCCGTTGTAGGATGAGATACGGTGGAACACCTGCCCAGGGTTCCTCACCTCCAGAAAACATTTCCCAGAGTGTCACGCCAAACATCCACACGTCAGAGGCAGACGAGAAGGCTCCCTGGCGTAGGCTCTCTGGGGCACACCTGAGGAAAATGGAAGTTAAAAGTGGCTAGGTCTATGCCCAGCTCACCTTCCTTCCACTGCGCACCCACTCTCTCGATCTCCCACCCCCTCCATTAGCCTCAAAAATCCTTTCTGTGCCTCTTGACCTGATGACACCTCTGTCCTGCCTCTTGTAGAAGAGTGACAACCATTCCCTCCCACCAACACCCCAACCGTCCCGCCCCCTCTAATTCCAAGCTGGCTTCTGCTCTCTAGCTCTGCTCAACCCTGACTTTCCAGCCCTGCCTCAAACCGGACCATCAGATTACCCCCCTCACCAAGCATAGGGGATGGGACGGGGCCCACCCATGACGTAGCGACCCCTGGCGCCGCCCAGTGGCCGCACTAGTCCAAAATCCGCCACTTTAATCATTCGAGGTGAGGCCAGCAGCAGGTTGCGGGTGGCGAGATCCCGATGCACTAACCCACAGGACCCCAAGTACGCCATGGCTCCTGCCAACTGACGCAGAAAAAGGCACAGTAGGGCCACAGGCAGTGGGGGCGTCGGTGCTGGGGCAGTCAAGCGCGCATGCAGGGAGCCCAGTGGCGCAAGCTCCATTACCTGCAGGAACATAGAGCCCTGTAAACCAAAGTCTGGCCCCACCGGTATTTCTTGCTGCACACCAACCCTGGGGCTATGAGGAAAGCAGTGTCCTTATAGACTCACCATCTGTAGAGGCTGGCCCAGCACGAGGCCATGCAGGCGCAGCACGTGGGGGTGCTCTAACTTCATCATGACAGATACTTCCCGTAGGAAGTCTCCTAGTTCTGTGCCCATCGGACCCTCAGGACCCACACGGAGGGACTTGACAGCCACTGGGATCTGGATGTGTTGGGCGGGGGGGAAGGACCCAGAGTAACTGACCACAGCCAGAGCAGAGGGCATGAAGGGTAAAGAGAGCTCAAGGTACCTTAGATTAAGCCCCTTGCGGGTGGAACTGGGAACAGGAGAGGGGAGTGCAATCAATATAAAGTGAAGGGAGGAAGGAACAAAGGAAGGAAAGAAGCCCCTTAGACACTCACACTTTGGCCACTGGGTAGTGTCCATAGCCCTCGATGTACAACACCAAAGCAGCCCGAACCCAGTAGCTCCCCTCTGCACACAGCACCCTCTGGAATCAGACACTTGAGTCCCCCCTCCGGCTCATGGAGGCGTAGAAGACCGTCTGAGTGTGGAGGAATCTCTTTCTGTTCAGGAGCAAAGCCCCCAAGGATCTGAAACAGGAGTAGGTATTCAGACATAGGGAACCCTGATTAACCCTCCCAGGCACTCTGGCCCCTGCCTATCATCCCTCAACAAGCCCTCAACGACCACCACCGCCAACAGCAGCACATACCTTGTACACCCAGTTCTTAGACTTGACCCCTGAACGGTACCTCTTCAGGGCTTCGGTGAGTCTGCGCTGGGCTGGGGAAGACCGGAATTAGAGGATGAGAGTAGAGTGGGGGTGGTGTGAGGACAGACAGCCGGCAGTCAAGCCTGAAGCGTGGGGGAGCAGGGCCAACATGTGGTAGGCTGGGGAAGCTACAGGGCCATGAGGCAGGGGTTCCTCACCAGGCCTGCCCATGCCTATGTTGTCCAGGTCCTCAGGCCTTACAAAGTCAAAATGCTCTGGCCGAGTGACGTTGAGTTCCTCAAGGATGGGCCGGTAAAACTGGGCCAGCTGGACATCCCGAAGCAGCCGAAGGAGCCACAGGGAACTGGCTTCAGGGAGCATGTCTGGGGTTAGACCTCTCAGGAGGATGGCAGTCTGCTTTAAATGGATAGCCTAGGGCAGGCGCCAAAGACAGAGACAAAATCTCAACTGCCACCCTCAACACAGCAGAAACACCCAGGTATGCAAGGAGAGACAGAGATGAGACAGTGAGGAACTCAGCTGGCCACATACATGTAGACCTCCGGTAGCCTACCCCACATACATGTAGACCTCCGGTAGCCTACTCCCATCCCTAAGACTAAGAAATCTACTCCCCATACACTTGAGATTTCAGAATACTGCCTGCCCAGTCTACCATGTCTAACTAAGTCCTAACTTTAGAGCAGTGCTTTTCAGCCTTCCTAATGCTGTGACCCTTTAACATCAGTTCTTCGTGTTGTGGTGACCCACCCCACCATAAAACTATTTTCATTGCTACTTCATAGCTGTAATTCTGTTAGTTAAGACTCATGATGTAAATATTTTTTGGAGATAGCAGTTTGTCAAGAGGGTCACGACCTAAAGGTTGAGAACCACTGTGTAACACTATGGCTTCCTATCCTTGAACTCCAGACACTCAGATACTGTGCCCATTTAGTTACCAGCCACAGGACTGCACATACACAACAGGAACTTCTCCCCTCTTCACATATGAGACATTTTACCTATCATATACAAACTAGAGATGCCCTGATGTGCTAACATACCAGACATCAGGAGCATAGGTATATGAGTGCACTCCCACCCACTACTGTACCACCCACTACTGTACCTCACCCCCGACACAAACACACACACACTGAGACCTACAGATATGCTACAAACCATGCCCGAGACAATCAGATACATGTCGCCTCAAGTCCAGGACATTCCCACATACTGCCATGAAACGCAGGCATACTGCAACACGCCCTCACACAGGTGTACTTGAGATATAACACTTCTCTGCCTCCACAAAGCAAAGATACCTAGATATAGCACCACACATATCTGAAACACCAAGGATCACATAAACAAAACACATAATGAGGACATACCATCACCTCACCCCAGCAATGCCCGCGGTCATAGCTCCTTAAACACCAGAGACAGCAACACTGAAAATTAAATAGGGGGCTGGAGAGATGGCTCAGTGGTTAAGAGCACTGACTGCTCTTCCAGAGGTCCTGAGTTCAAATCCCAGCAACCACATGGTGGCTCACAACCATCAGTGATGAGATTGGATGCCCTCTTCTGGTGTGTCTGAAGACAGCTACAGTGTACTCATAAATAAAATAAATAAATTATATTAAAAAAAAAAAGAAAGAAAATTAAATAGGTATCTGTGCTGGGCCGTTAAGCAAAGACTAAGATGGGAACCAAACTTAGATACTGTTCGCAAAACCACCTAGACTGCTGGGTGTGTGGTCCTTCCACACCCACCTGAGCTCAGTTCCCGGTACAGAGCCCAGGTGTTCTCCTGCGTCATTCAGCCTAAGCAGGCTACCAAACAGTCCCACCAGCCATTATTAAATAAGGCTGTAGGCCTCTGTGTTCGGGCTGCCTGCCCAAAGACTCTCTTATACACACCTGTCCCTCTGTAGTTAAACCACGAGGAAGTCCTAGATTGGAGGTCGGCGGTGGGAAGGTGGAGGTGGGGGGCGCGGGGAGCTGACCACCCCAGGCGGCCTGAGAACTGAGAGCAGAAAGTTCAAGCCCAGCGAGGCCCTAGGTTGCACCATAGATAGGAAGGGAGGAGCGGGGAGAAGGCAGCCAAGAAGAAATCCTGAGAGAAAAGGGAAAGATCCGGGGAAAGGGATCCAGCGACGCACCCCAAAGGGAACCCGCTGGTCCCAGCCCCGGGCGCCCCTGCTAGGTGTGGACTCTCACCTGGCGAAGGCGGAAGAGGCAGCTGCGGGGGCCCGCCCCACTGGCCCGCATTAAATCCTAAGAAGGGCGGGACCCCAGGCTGTAGAGGGCGGGTCCTGGAAGCTGGCCCTGAACAATCGAGGACCAATTCCCTGGTGGCACTTTGTGGCGGACGCCCAGGCTGAGCTCCTCCCACTCGTAGGACAGGTGAGCCTCTAGGCCGTGGTGAACTTTCCTTCCGTTTGCCTTTCTTCACAGTCTTGGCAGTCTTCCTCGCTCTCCCTAGATCTCTTCCTCCCGGCCCTGTCCCATATGCTGTTCTTCCCCAAATCCTTCACCGAAATAGTAGCACCTTGTCGTTCCTCTGCCCAGGTATGGGACTGCAGGTTAATCAGGACATAGACACTGCCTTTAGGAGAAAAGCTCTAACAGGCATCTTGTGTCCCTGGAACGGAAGCTAAAAGGCACAGGAAGCTTTGGGATGGAGCCAGGTACTGTTCCCGATGTCAGCTCTGGTCCTAGACAGTCAAGAAGTGAGGCACTTCTTCTATAACTCAGCTCCCAGTAGCCTATGTCTGTGTGCCTGCATGGATGTATGTCAGTGCTCACAGAGGCCAGAACAGAGTGCTGGATCCCCTGAAACTGGAGTTAAAAGTGGGTGTGAGCCACCAGAGTGGGTGCTGGGAACTGAGTACTCTCTGAAGAGCATCAAGTGCCCTTAAATGCTGAACCATCTCTCCAGCCCAAACTCACGTTTTTGAGGTTACACAGCCCATTTTTGAACTTGCAGGGATCCGCCTGCTTTTGCCTCCCTAGTACTGGTACGAAAGGTGTCAGTCACCACATTTGGCATACAGCTGGGATCCTGGGGAATGCTTCGAGGAGAGTCATTCTTTCCCCCTTTCATTCCAGGGTCCCAGAGAGGAAGTTTCAAGGCTCAAATATCTGATCTGCCTCCTGTCCAAGAAAGAAAAAAAACATCGTGGCTGTCATCCCTTCGCCTCTGTATGTTGGGAAACACACGGACATCCCAGCATTGATGGGGAAATCACACTGCAATTCTACGCGTCTGATTTCTTACTGCTTCTCCTATCCTCCAACTAGACATGCTGTTAATTGTTCCCTCTACGTCTGTCATGTTTGTTACACTGTAGGCTCTGCAAGGTAGGAAGCTGGCCTGTCTTCCTCATCTTATTGTTTTAAGTCCCAGGACAGTGTAGGCATGTAGCAGGTGCAATGTATGTTAGTTGTAAAGCAATCTGTCAGTCCAGTCTGATCTGATCATTTCCATGGACAATCTATCATTATTCCCTGCTTTTAAAATAGCATTGGTACTTTTTGTTGTTTTCTTGTGTCGTACTTAGATAACGACCCTTTTCTATTTGTTCTATGCTCTGCTATATTTCTTCTTTCTATGAACTCAGAAATTTTTTTTACCAGATTTGGAGAATTCTTGGTAGTATGTCTTCTTATTGCCTACTAAGTGCTATAATTACGAGTACGCGTTGCCATGCCTCATCCACTTTAGACGTAGTAGAATACTAAAATGACCATGTTGCAGGGGTGATGACAGACTCCTGTAATCTCAGTGTTCAGAGGTTGAGGTGGGGTTTAAATTCAGCCTGTAGCTACATAGAAAGACCCTGTCTCAAAAAAACAAACAAACAAACAAACAAACAAACAAAACTTATGGGCTGTACCTCAGTGGTAGCTCTTTCCTGAGGTCCAACTTATATGCAGAACCTGGTAAAACATTTAAAGATGCAGAGCAATGAAAGTATAACACCTGTACACAACCATCACTGCAGACATGTGTATGTGAGTACACTGTAGCTGTCTTCAGACACACCAGAAGAGGGCATCAGATCCCATTACAGATGGTTGTGAGCCACCATGTGGTTGCTGGGAATTGAACTCAGGACCTCTGGAAGAGCAGTCAGTGCTCTTAACCACTGAGCCATCTCTGCAGCCCATAAATAAATCTTTAAAATGTATTTTAAGTTGTCAGAGAGACGACTTAGTGGTTATGAGCATGTGTTGCTTTTACAAAGGACCTGAGTTCAGTTCCTAGCACCCACATCAGGTGGCTGATAACCCACCTCAGCCCAGGGATCAGATGCCCTCTTCTGGTCTTCATTGGGCACTGCATGCACATGTGTACAAACCCACATGTGTACACATATATACACATAATTTTAAAACTAATAATATTGGGCTGGAGAGATGGCTCAGCAATTCAGAGCATTGGCTATTCTTTGAGAGGACTCAGCTTCAGTTCTCAGCAGCCATATGGTACCCCACAACCGTTTGTAGCTCCAGTCCCTCTCTTTTGGCTTCTAAGGGCACTGGACATCCGTGTGGTAGTCTGGTACACAAATGTGTGCATAAAACACCTATATACATAAAAATAAATACACTTTAAAATAAATAAATACTCTTTCTGGGAAAAAAGAGGGGGCTGGGGCTGTAGCTCAGGTAGAGCGCTGCCTTGGTAAACAATATCAGTGCAACAGTATTTCGTTTTTAAACATTTATTTACGTATTGTGTATGCACAGAGATCAGAGAACAACTTGTAGTTGTTTTTCTAGGTTCTGGGTTTGATCCTAGCCCTGTATAATCTGAATGTGGGGCTGTTCTCTCAGCCACAAACAACACAAGGAAGAAAGAAACAAAACCTATACGCTATACGTCATCTTTACCTGCTCATAGCTGTCTTATAACTAGAGTTGCAGGTCCAGCAAGCTGGATCAGCAGGTAAAGGCACTTGATGCCAAGTCCCGTGATCTGGGTTCAATCCCCAGGACCCACATAGAACAAGGGGAAAAACAACTGTGGTTGCTGGGAATTGAACTCAAAGGTAGAAGGGGAGTGTTGAGTCTTAAAAGCTGTCCTCAAATTTTCACATGCTTTTTGCCAGGCACCCCTTGTTTAAAGTGAAGAGCTTGTACGTTTGTCTGTCCCTCACCCCCACTTCCTAGTGGCTCGCTCTTGTTCTTATCACAGATTAGTAAATGATTTCTGTATTCTCTATATAAGTCCTCTGTTGAGTATGTGTGATTGTTCTGTAAGACAGGAGTTCTAATCCTCCCCTCTGCCCTCCCTTTGAGCTCCCATGCACACACTCACATTTACACATGCGCCCACACGTGCACACACTCACATTTACACATGCGCCCACACGTGCAGTCCATATGCATACAGAATATACAAATACCACACACACATAAATGTTTTAAACTTATATAATTTTGAAGCCAGGTATCCCTATGTAGACCAGGCTGGCCACAAACCTGTCTGTGCCTCCTGGGTACTGGGGTTACAGAGAAGAGCTAACATGCCTGGCTTCATTTGATGTTTAGATTCTAATTGTACATCCTTACAGATATATATTTTTGTTTCTGCTGACCCTCAATTATGATTAATTCATTCCTTGTGTGTTTAATGACTCATGATCTGAGGTGATGTACTATTGATCTTAATCTATAGGAATCACAGGGCCAAAACTTGGGATGTTTTTCTCCAGTGAGAAATTTCTTTTGTTTCTGCCAGGAAACAGAGCTTATAAGCGCCCTGAGTCATCTTTCAGGAGTTCCAGATTACTGCAGCAGCCTCAGTCTACCTCATACCTTGAAAGGAAGTTAACGAACTTGGTATGCAATAGCAATACTGCCTGAATTAAACACACAGGCACATGATAGCACAGAAGAAAGGACAGATGTGAATAGTCTTTTCCTTCCAGTGGCAGAGATTGAACCTAAGGCCCCATGCACTCTGCTCAACTACTCTTCCATCAAACTGTAGCCACGGCCCTGAGTGAATGCTTTCACTGGACTGGATAAAGCTATGAAGGGATGGTGGGAGAGCGAGTATGAGCTGAGCCCCAAAGTACCAGTTAGCTGTTGAAAAGCCATTCCAGATCAAAGAGACAGGACATCCATCCCATCAGAGTCCAAGATGGAGCAACGAAATGACGGTGGGGAGAGGTGCTCTCCTGTCAGACTTGATGGGCTTAGCTCAGTTTCTGGGATTTATATAATAGAGAGAATCAACTCTTACCACTGTCTCCTGACCTCCACAGGAATCCTGTGGAGCATGCACACACGTGCGCGTGCACACACACAAAATAACTAAACAAGTAAATAAACATAATTAAAAAAATAATGTCCATGTTCTCAGTGAGAAACATAATGGTTTCATGAGCTTCCTGAGGGAAAATATGATTTTTCTTTTGTTTTTTTTTGTTTGTTTTTTTTTGTTTTTTTGTTTTTTCGAGGCAGGGTTTCTCTGTGTAGTCCTGGCTGTCCTGGAACTCACTCTGTAGACCAGGCTGGCCTCGAACTCAGAAATCCGCCTGCCTCTGCCTCCCAAGTGCTGGGATTAAAGGCGTGCGCCACCACCGCCCGGCTATGATTTTTCTTTTAAACACTCAATGTCATCCACAATCTGATCATCACAGAGTTCCTCTGGGACTTGAACTAACACATAAGGGACATGTAGAGACATGTAAAGCAATCATGGCAAGAGACGTAAAAGAAAACTGGGTGTGCAACATGCCTGTACTCACAGCACTTGGTTGGTTTAATGTAAACTATATTGGTAAATTGGCATATGCTAGCTGGGCGGTAATGGTGAACACCTTTAATCCCATCACTTGTGAGGCTGAGGCAGGCAGGTTTCTGAGTTCGAGGCCAGTCTGCTCTACAAAGTAAGTTCCAGGACAACCAGGGCTACACAGAGAAACCCTGTCTCGATAAAGTAACAACAACAACAATATAAATAAAGCATCCTGCCCTTGAGAACAACTGGAAGGCGAACCATTTCCGGCAGAGATTACCATTGTTTGCCTCGTGTTATAGAAACACCTGCAATAGGAAGGAGTCGGTGGAAGCTAGAAGCTCACTGGCAGAACGCTAACCAACTGCTTCAGCTTTCCCAGGTGATTTCTGCTGGCAGCTTGTAAGCCCCAGATTTAATTGGTTTCTCAATTAAAGCTACTCCAGTCCTCCTTGCTGGATGTAATAAACTCCCGCTTTGATGTCTTGCTGTCCATCCGCAGCTTCCATCTATCTGCCACTCCACTCGCTGTTTGTTCTTTTACTTTTGCTTGCTATGTACTTAATAAGATTGCTCATTCAAAACCAAAAGTACAGCTATGGAGATCTTCCTCCAGACTATACCAAGTTGGGAGGTGGAGGAAGGAGAAGCTCCAAGGTCACCCTAGTCTACATAAATTAATATGTAAACATGTGTTGTATAATTTATGCAAATATATGCAAATAAGCAAATAGCACTATAAAGGATACTGATGAATAGTCAATCAGAAAGACACATCAGGTGAGGTACAGGGATGGAGCAGGAGTTTCCCTGTGATCTCTGTAGCAAGTATCCTCTCAGAGCCTTCCTGTGTTCACCAAGCCGCATGACTGCAGAGCAACACTGAGTTGTTCATAATGGCAGCTCTATTATATAGACATCATGCAGGCAGGCATCGTATATCGGCCTTCAGTGATGCACTCAGTCTCTGACCATCCTTCCCATCTCAGCAGCTGGGGACTGAGGCTGAAAGTCCCAACCATCTGGCCACAGACCCCCATTCTCCTGAGCCTCCTCATTAACATAAACTCAGGTAGGACTGAAAGGGGCTTAATCCGAACAGCAACAGATGTTCCTGGCGCTGCTATCACTCGGGGAAATTCCGAAGGTTTTAGGATCTCTGTGGCAGGAACTGGGACAAAGACCAAATATACATTTCTTATTATATCCCAACATGACAGATGGAGAGGAGGCTGAGAATTGGGGGCATTATAGCTTGGACTCCTGGCCTAGGTCTTCTACACTCCATCATGCCTCAGCAGGAAACTCAGACAGAGGCTCACCCCCCCCCCCACACACACACACACTTCCATCTTTAGCTTGAGGGGAAAAAAATCCAGGGAATTAGCCTCTTGGTGTGCCTACCACCACCCCCACAACCCCCACCCTGACATCCTCACCCTATTTATCTCTTCCTTTCCGACTTAGAATTTTTTACCCCTCTCATCCTCACCTTTGCCTGTAAAGGGGAATGGGATATGGAAGCTTGACCATCTAACCACCCTTAGGAAAGCTCTTCTCCCAGCTAGGATGGGCTTCCCGTTAACACCTGAAACCCGGAGTCTCAGATTGGGCACCACCCCTTCCTCCAGCCTCTACATTCCCTGCAGACCCACCGAGTAGGATGAACACATCCATCTACACCAGCAGGACCAACTTCTCCTGCAGAGGACAGAGATACAGGAAGAGTAACAGAAAGGGCCCTTGGATACGCCCATAAGCCCCTGGCTTGACTGAGGCAGGTTGCCGGAGGAACATAGCTTGAGTGGGGTCCATGCACAAGACTCTCGCTCCTGGAACTGGATTAGCACCGCTAGCTTCTTCTCTGCTCACTTCAGGCCACCTCACCCGTGGCAGTATCACACCAGGGACAGGCACCTCGGCCTACTGCCTCACCACTCTGAAGTCAATCCCCCTACTTGGAATAGTTTTTCCAGCCAGACCTTAACTGTGCGCCAAAAACCCGTCCCTAATTTATCATATCTCTTCCTTTGCAACCCAAGACCTTTGTTCTCTTCCACGGTTGCCTCACCAGCCTGCCAGTAACTTGTCTCCTTTGATAACAAATGCTTTGTCTTGCTAGGGCGTTATCATTTCAAGTGCTTGGCTCCTGTGTGATACGTGCTAATAACTGTTGTTGAACATATGGATGGGACACAGCATCTCCTGGTAAAGCCAAGGAGATCAAGCGCTCCTTCGTTAGAATTGGTACAGATGGGGATTTCCAGCCTTTAACAATATGTATTCTCTTTAGGATCCAGCCACTACCCTTTTCCCGGTTTGGCGCTCCTTGGATGTACACCGCCGGCTTTTCTTAGATCCTCCGTGTTATTTTACTACCTCCTAGAACTCTGAAGCCCCTTCTTTTTCAAACTTACATTTGCCTCACTTATTTTCCACAGTTGCTACCTGTTTGGTTTGAGACCCCTAATAAGCCGCAGAGGTGAACATTTTACATATCAAAGCAGCCTGACCTCCAAGTTCTCCCAGCATTCCTCAGTCCCTACCCGACATACCCTGCCCACAACCTTAAACTTTCCAACCCAGGCGCTAGACCTTTTGGTCCCTCCCTATCTCCTTTCTTCTCCTCTTCTCTCTCTTCATACATGCCCTTTCTCTCTCTCTCTCTCTCTCTCTCTCTCTCTCTCTCTCTCCCTCCCTCCCTCCCTCCCTCCCTCCCTCCCACCCTCTCTCTCTCTCTCTCTTTCACTCCCCAACCCCTGACCCCTGTTTCCCCATGGTGACTTCTCTGGCCTCGGTCCTTGGGACCAGTGAACTTACCTGCTTCCCAAGAAACCTGCCTTTAATCTAATCTAATCTGGTTTAAACTGGCTCATTTCACCAGCAGCGGAGAAATAACCTATCACTGCCCACTACTGGGGGTAGACACCTTCTGTTCACAGTTACTGTTTCCTCAAGCTTGCAACAGATATAAAAACCATCACAATACGATAATTTAGACCTCAGCCAGAGAGTCTGATTTGCCTGAGGAGGTTTTTTGTTTGGTTGTTTGGTTTTTTGGAGACAGGGCTTCCCCATCCTGGATATTCCTACCCTCAGCTTATGCCTTGAATCACCCTACGTAAAGTTGATCTGCCTCTTGATAGCTGCTCTCAATGTGGTCATTCACTTTTAAGTACTTGTGGGGCTTCTGAACACCCCCACCTCCCACCCACCCCAAACACACACATCCTGTTCATCCCCTCTGTTGCCACTGTCCTCGTGGACCTTAACAGATGACAATCCATTGGTTGGGGGGGAACCACAATATAAGGTCTCATTCTTTAGATTGCCTGGTCTTAAACTCACAGAGATACGCCTGTCCCTGCCTGGGTTTAAAGGTATGCACCACCTCACTTGGCTTTCTTTGTTTTTATTTTTATTTTTATTTAAGATGTGTTTATTTTATTGTACGTATATGTTTAAGCGCCTGCACAGTGGTGCACGCCTTTAATCCCAGCACTTGGGAGGCAGAGGCAGGTGGATTTCTGAGTTTGAGGCCAGCCTGGTCTACAGAGTGAGTTCCAGGATAGCCAAGGCTATACAGAGAAACCTTGTCTCAAAAAAAAAAAAAGTGCCTGCACGTATGTTTGTGAAATATATGCATGTCTGGTTCCCACAGAGGCCAGAAGACAGTGTTGTATTAACTAGAGCTGGAGTTATGGGTAACTGCAAACACTTGGTGTTCGTGCTAGGAACAGAACCTGGATCTCTAGGAGAGTGAGCAAGTGCCTCCAAATGGTGCACATTCTCCCCAGCTCCTTCTTTTTTAATTTTATTCCGGAGACAGGATATTACTTTGTAGCTCTGGCTGGCCTGGAACTTTCTGTGTAGACCAGGCTAGCGTCTAACTTACAGAAATCTGCCTGCTTTTGTACCCTGAGTACTGTGGTTAGGGGCCTTTGCCACTGTCTTCCTTGTTTACAACTGACAGATAGTATTTTTGTTTGGTGAAGAGTTCAGAGAAGCCAGCCCTGGGGCAGGGGAGACACAGTGGAGAAAGTGCTTGCTGCACCAGAATAAGAACTTGAGTTTGATCCCCAACATCTTCATAAACAGACAGGCCTCTGAAAGCCCAGCTCCGAGGCTATGGAGACAGGCAGATGCCTGGAGGTCCCTAGTCAGCCCATCTAGCCCATCAGTGAGCTCCAGGTCTCTGTCTCAAAAATAGGCGAATGAGGCTGGCAAGGCGACTCCGATGACTCAGTCTGATCCCTGGAACCCATATAAAAGACCAGCAAGCCCACAGTAGGATGGAAGGCAGAGACAGGAGAATCCACCTGGATGCTTAAATGTCAGCTACCCTAGAGTAGGCAGGGTGGCAAACAACAAGAGAGACCTGCCCCAACAGGACAGAAGGGAGAGCTGACTTCTGAAGGTCTTCCTCTGGTCTTCATGAGCTTACTGTGGTACACACATGCGTCTTCACAGCATTCTCACAGAGCATAGTAACAAAACCAAGGTAGACAGCTGGAGAGAACGACCCACAAAGCTGACCTTTGGCCTCTATACATGCATGTGTACCCACATATGCACATGAGCAAGTGTACACACATACACACAGACACACACAGACACAGACAGACAGACACACACACACACACACACACACACACACACACACGAGAAAAGCAGCATGACCTCCTATGCACCCTGCTCATGAATTGCTTCAAGAGCCAGAGAAAAGCCTGGAGCCATCAAGGATGTCTCTTGTTTTTTTTAACTATGTGCCAGGCACAGTGGAAATAGAGATCACAGACCCTTTCTGTAGCAACTTCATAAGGAAGAACATGATCTAGAGAGGTTTAAAAAAAAAAGACCACCAAGTCAGATTCTCCTCTGGTGTCCACTGTGACCAGCCTAGCTGACAACAGCCATGACTAAGGCTGATGTCACTCAGAAAGCTTCTCGCCGGGAACGTGTCCACATCATCAAAAACACTTTAGGACCTTGCTTGGCAAACACAAAACTGCAAGCAGCTTTGGTTCCAATGAGGCCATCAAACCCTTAATGGGGCAGTCTGAGTTCACTCTGATGCTGGCAGGAGTTCAGCATGAGAAACCATTCTGCACCTTCCACCGTTGTGTGAACAGAAACTCTCCCCTCTGGGTTTGAATGCTCCCAGCAGGCCTTAGGGCAGGCCTGTTCTGTTCTCACAAAGGTGGTGGTCAGCAAAACCAGCAGATCCAGTCTATTCGAAGAAACTCTTAGTCTCTGCCTGGGACTTCTGCCCTGTTTTCTCTACTGACTCACACGCCACCCCTCAGGTATCTTATTAGCATACAATATTTCCAATAGCAATAGCTTTAATAAGTACTGAACACACACACACACAAGCCAGACGTGGTGGTCACACTTGTAATACCAGTAGTAGATGCAGGAGGACCAGGAGGAGGAGCATCTTCAGGTATATAGTAAGTTCAAGGTCAGCCTGGACTAGATGAGGTCCTGTCTCAACTCTTCCCCCATTCTCTCCACTCCTCCCCCAAACATACATACCATATCGATGTAACAGGTGGCATAGCTGAGAGCGGCCTAGGGGAGGGGTCCACTCTCCCCTAGCATAACTCAGAGCAGCTTTGCATGAGTATGACCTGTGCCAAATCAGAAGGGCAGGCCAGAGGGAGGGCAAGCCCAGGCAATGGTAGAAAGAGAATATGTTTAGGAAGCTACCGTGATTTGCTTTGACGGTGGGGAGTATTATAGAGTGGAGAGTCACGGGAGAGAACATGCTAAACCAATGGCTGCCAGATTCTACACAGTACCAGGGGAGTCACTTGGTCACTGGTGAAGAGAATGCTTGCATTACGAAGGAGGAGGAGAAGGGTGTGTGGGCTTTGCCACAGATCAGGAGAGGGATCACACTGGGGATCTCAGGGAGGGAGGATTTGCTTGTGAAGTCTGAGATGCTCATGGACCAATCTGGAAATTCCCGTTAGGTCTGTTTAGAAAGCTCTGGCCTAAGTAGCAGATGAGCAGTGAGGGATGCTGATGTGAGCCCTAAGGGATGCTGATGGAGAGCTTTGAGAGCCGGGTAGACAAGTGCCATAGACAGGGAAGAGATAGGGAGCATCAACAAATTTTTTTTTTTTTTTGAGACAGGATTTTATGTGTGCTAGGCTGGCCTTGGTCTTGCTGTGTACCTGAAGATGACATTGAACTTTTGATCCTCTTGCCTCTACCTCCCCAGTGCCTTGCCAGGCAACTGTTCTGCCACCTAGCTACATCACCAACCTTTGTATGATTGATAGATTATGATAAAGTAGAAAAAAGGACTCTCAGGTATCATAAGCAAGTATTCTCACAGTAAACCACACCCTCATCTTCAGCCTTCTCAATTTTTTTTTTCTTCAAGATAGGGTCTCACTATGTAGCTCTGGCTGTCCTGGAACTTGCTCTGTAGTCCAGGATGGGCTGGAACTCAGATATCTGCCTGCCTCTGCCTCCTGAGTGCTGGGATTAAAGGTGTACACCACCACTGCCAGACTCCTTCTCATGTTTAATTTTTTGCCTTTTACATTTTTTTATTTTACTTTATGTATGTGTGTGCACATGTGTAATGTACAAATACAGGAATCTTGCAGGAAAGGGTGTGGATCTCCTGAAACTATGGTTAAGGATTAGTGCTAGGAACCAAGCCCAGGTCCTGTAAGAGCAGTAAGTGCTAACCAGTGAGCCATCTCTCTAGACCCTGCTTTGTTTTGACCCCGCTTTGTTTTGTTTTTGAAAACAGAGTCTCCCCGGGCAGTGGTGGCGGCGCACGCCTTTGATCCCAGCACTTGGGAGGCAGAGGCAGAGGGATTTCTGAGTTCGAGGCCAGCCTGGTCTACAGAGTGAGTTCCAGGACAGCCAGGGCTATACAGAGAAACCCTGTCTCAAAAACAACAACAACAACAAAAACAAAAACAAAAAAAAAAAAAGAAAAGAAAGAAAACAGAGTCTCAGGGCTGGAGAGATGGCTCAGTGGTTAAGAGCACTAACTGTTCTTCCAGAGGTCCTGAGTTCAATTCCCAGTAATCACATGGTGGCTCACAACCATCTGTAATGGGATCTGATGCCTTCTTCTGCTGTATCTGAAGAGAGCAACAGTGTGCTCATATACATAAAATAAATAATCTTTTTTTTTAAAAAGAAAGAAAGAAAGAAAGAAAGAAAGAAAGAAAGAAAGAAAGAAAGAAAGAAAGAAAGAAAAAAAACAGGGTCTCTTGGAATGCAGGTTGGCCTTGAGCTTTATGTGCAATCAGGAATGACCTTTAACTCCGATTCTCCAGCCTCCTAGGCCCAAGCACTGGGTTTTAGCATGAACCGCCATACACAGCTCCCTTCTTATTGTTTAAGCAGGTAATTTGCTGGGGAGTGGTGGGGCATGCCTTTAATCCCAGCACTTGGGAGGCAGAGGCAGGTGGATTTCTGAGTTTGAGGCCAGCCTGGTCTACAGAGTGAGTTCCAGGACAGCCAGGGAAACCCTGTCTGAAAGAAACAAAAACAATTTCAAAAACAACAATTTTAAAAAAGCAGGTAATATTTTAAAAATTCTATTCATTTTTTTTTTTTTTTACATTTTAACATCTTTGAAGTCAAGAGAATTTTAGTTAGGCTTGCTACAGTATAATGATAGGTATTTTTCCTTAACATATAATAAAAATACATATTATATTTATTTTATTTTTTTAAGATTGTTTTCATTTTAGGTGTATAAACAAATGTCTCGTCCGCATGTAGATATATGTACCACATGCATGTCTGGTGCCCACAGAGACCAGAAGAAGGTACTGGACCCCCAGAATTGTAGTTTTTAAGCAGTTGTGCCGTGTGGATACTGGGAACAGAACCTGGGTCCAAGAACGCTTCAGTGCTGAGCTGTCTCTAGTCCCTAATATTATATATTTAATGGAATACAATAGTACTTACCTTAAAGGAATATTTCAGTCATAACAAATTCATATAAAATGCTTGGGACTGGGAAGACTGGTGGCACCTGCCTCTAATCCCAGCTATACAACAAGACTGTGTCCAAAACAAAATACAAAGACATGATAAACAGAGAGGTTAAAAGTGTCCAAGGCCCAGTAAGAGCAGACCAAGGATTTGAAGTCAGGCAGCCTAACTCCAAAAACCAAGCTCATCACAGGCAGTGAGAGGCCTGCAGCTTCAGGACCCATGTAACCATGGAGACTGACTTGGGTTCCAGAGGAGCGTTCTCAGCCAGGTGGAGCATCTAGGAGCCTAATGTCCACTCTAAAAGGTTCGTGGTGGGCTGGAGACGGCCAGAGGAGAAGGGGAAGACAGGTCCTGAATAATGGGTGCTGGTGTTGATCTATGAATATTGGGCAGGAGAACAGGAACAACTGTAAAGTATTGATCCTGGAAAGTGAGGCTGAGCATAGGGACGTACAGGGCAGCTTCCATCCGGAACAAAGCCGGGCCACCTCCCAGGTCAGGACATAGAAGGGTTTCTTATTCCTTTTTGGGCAGTGATGCTGCCTGTTAACTGGTGGGCATTCACTGTTGTCAAATTAAGTATCGGTTTCCCTATGATCTTGGACACGTTTGCGCTCTCATGGGACCTCTGTCTCTCTTCTCTTCATGTACGAAAAACAGGATTGTCTAGAATGTGAGTGCCAGATGGGGGTACACTCCCACAATCCCAGCTCTTGGGAGGTAGAGACAGGAAGGTCAGAGGCTCAAGGACATCTTTGACCGTATAGCAAGCTGAAAGCCAGGCTAAGCTGACAAGAACCTGTCTCAAAAACAAGAACAATGGGCTGTAGAGATGGCTCAGCCAGTTAAGGAGCTTTGTCACCAAGCCTGATGATCTGAGTTCAGTCCCCAGGACCCTCATGGTAGGAGAGACTTGATTTCTGCAAATTGTTCTCTGACTTCTACATATGTGCTATGGCCCACATAAACCTACACACACGCGCACACACACACACACACACACACACACACACACTAAACAAAATTTAAAAACAAAATCTGGGACTGGGTATAATGGCACACAGTTTTAATCCCAGCACCTCTAGAGGCAGAGGCAGGCAGATCTCTGTGAGTATGAGGCCAGCCTGGTCTACAAAGTGAATTCTAAGACAGCCAGGACTGTTTCACAGAGAAATCCTGTCTCACAAAGAAGCTCTGTCTCAAAAATTAAAGAGGAAAGGAATGGAGATCCGGGTGGTTCTAACCCGGGTGTACATCACGCCAGCCAAGGCTTGTGTGGGACGCTGTTACTCATCCAGGGGGAGGAGCATACACATGGAGGCTGTCCAAGCCACTCCAACTGTGCCTTCCAGACACCCAGCCTGAAAAGTAGGTAGAGGCTGGGATCCTATCTGGGCTCCACGCTTCCATGAGAACTTATGGCTGGTGACTGGCCTCTCTTCATTTTAGATCTCCTGTCTTCCAAACCCCAGACCCCTGATACAAAGAGGAATGGCACCACCAGAGTTTCTGCACCATAAATTGTTGACATCAGGACAAGATTTTCCTGTGTGTCCCAGGATGTCTAACAAGCGGCCTTGGTCTCCACCCACTAGTGCCAGCCACACATTCCTCCAATTAAAACAAAACTGACTCCAGACATTGCTAAATATCTATTTGGAGGGGGGCACCCCTAACTAGAATTCCTAAGAATCTCCATCCCATCTGCCTGCCAGTTGCAGACAGAGTTGCAGACAGAGCCAGGCAGAAATGGGAAAGTATCACACAACAGATTTACACAGGCCCACCAGGAGGGGGAGGCCCAGGCTGCACAATATTAATACAATGGAAGGACTGTATGCCAGCGGGTTGACTGATGTGGTCTCACCCCAGAGGGAGAGAGTTTTCCAGAACCCTCATTCCCGGATTCCCGATCAGTCATTGGAGGGCCTAGAGCAACATCTACAGGCCAACAGTCCCCCGCTTTCCGGGAATGGACAGAGGGGATGTGGGAGTGGTAGTGGTAAGGGATTCTTTCCTTCTGTAGATAATTTCCTGGCTTCATCCACTGCTCTGTTTGATTGGTGGAACACAGAAGGGGAGGGACTTTTCAGCTGTGGGTGCTTGGGTTCCTGGAGGCCATTTGACACGGATATTGATAGCAGGAGTCTGAGGTTTAGGGTCTGAAAAACTGAGGCTTTGGGGCTGGGTCTAAAAAGTGGCTGGTTCCTACCCTAAGGGATGTGGAAATTGTGGGAACAAATTTGTTGCGGGGCGGGGGGGCGGGGTCTGGGAAAGGTGTCGACGTTTTCACAAGTCCTTTGCTTGCAGCTGCAGGTACCTGAAAGGAGACAGAGGATGGGAGGCCTGAAGACAATCAGGGAAGGGGGTTGGGAAGAACCCACAACTCACTCCACTCGGAGGCTCAGAGCACCCAAAAGCAGGACAATTCCGAAGATACATAGAAGCAGAATCCTAGCGTCCCACAGATCGTGACTTCCTGCAAGGAACCCAGGAGGCCGTTGATGATCCTGTGGATCACACCAGGGAACCTAGGGGATCTTAGGAGGGTAAGGACTAAAGAACCTGGGAAACAGCGCTTTTGGGGCCAACAAGACTCCTCCTTGCCCTCGCAGGTGGAGCAGTTGTACAGGATGGTGCTGCCCCCTGCAGGAGACAACAGAAGCAGCGCTGGCAAGCGAAGCCACGGCCGCCTCCAACCCTTCCTCCCAGCCACCCACGTTCCTCAGGCAGTCGCCCTACTCTCTTCACTCCCCAGGAGGCTCCACGGCCTTTTCTTTTACTCACGGCAGACAGGAGCACAGAGATCTGAAATGAAAGGCAAGGAGGAGTGGCTGACCTGTTCAGTCACTCCCCACTTGGCTACAAATCCTAGGCATCCTCTTGATGCCCTCCCCCATCAATACCTTCCCTGGTGTACTGGGGGATCTTGGTCTTCTGAAGCCATTGCCAATATGATGGGAGCAAGGAGATGGATCTTTTTATCTCTGGAGAGGCACAGCACAGCCATATCACCTTAGACCTCATCAGAGCTGCCTTCCACACCCCCTCCCAGATCGGCCCCTCTCTTCTCCTCCCCTCTCCCCAAATTCCGTCTTGGATCTTCCTAGGTCCCAAGATGTCAGTTTCCCCCAGACCTCACCTATGACTCTCAGGACTCGGTGAGTTTTCTCTGTGATTTGGTTCATGGACACCTCATCTGTGGAGATGGACAAGCGTGAGCTAGAGTGGGCTCCAGAGTTTTTGGTTTTTTGTTTTCTTTTGTTTTTCCTATTTCCTAGGAAACAGAGTTCTTCCAAAGAGAGAGGCTAACGTGTCCACAAAGGGCTATGGACTGAAGCAATGACGGGGGAGCACAGCTAGGAACTCACATGCTAGCCCCCTTAAGATATAGGGTGACTATTGCTGAGATAACCTTGTGTGTCTGACATTACCTAAGGCAAAGGCCGAGAAATCTGGGGAAGCCCATTCCTTCCACTGTGGCTTCATCTGGCTATTGAGCTGTGCCAGGCGGTTTGGCAAGTTATGAGCTGGGAGACGACAAAAGATACAAGCCTTGGCCACGGCCAAGAAAACCCCACCTACAGCCAGCGCCCACATGAGGCCTGTGGCGGTGGGTGGGAGCTGGACCCCTCAGACCAGGGAAGAGTCAGAATTCTCTGAGGTTCGGATTCTCGCCCTTCTTGTAGGAGGTTCTAGACTGATCCAGAACAATGCCATTGTCTTACCCCCTGGCTCCCATGGAGCTGTCCCTGGGCCCCCAAGAACTGGAGGCTAAAACGTATCTCTAGGACGAATAAATCAGGGTTTCTGTTCCAAGGGGATAGTGGCCTTTACACATCTGTGGTTCTGAAAGCGATTTATTTTTCTTCTTGTAAGTCACAGTGATAGATGAAGGCGTTATGTGTGCATCCCGTCCACCCAGGAACCCAGAAATACTACCCTTCCCACATCCCCGATTCTCCCAACTCTATCTCCTCTCTTCCCAGGACAACCTTAGTCTTTACCCAGCTATTTCCTAGCAACAGGCTCATGGTTGTCTCAGCAACCAAGAGCTCCCAGAGGTCTCAGAGGCCCAGCTAAGCCCAGTGGCTTTTACCTCTCATAGGAAGAGCCAAGTGACTCAAACTCAAACAAGGCCCTCCTGCCTACGTGGCGATGCAGGCATAAACACACATGCAAACACTCACACACCCTATGGTTAAACTAAATCTAAATCTGTTCTTACACATACCACAGACATACCTGAGCCTGGAGAGTTGCTAAGCAACCCCAAACAGGCCTGGACATGCCAAGATCACGGAAGGACCAACACACAAACACAGGAGTCAGCAGCACTGATGGGAACCAAGACACCAGGGAGCTAGGCATCCTCAGATCCATTAGCTGGCATGTACATACACACATAAAAGAGGCCTCTGGACACTATGGACCAGCCCCACTTCTGTACGGGATCCTCCAAAACATCTTGGAATTCCAGAAGGGAGCTCTAGCCTCCATGCTGATGGAGGTTCTCCTAGCTCCCCTATATCATCCTAGGGTGGGGTGTCCCACAGTAGGTGGCTTGGGACATAGTAAAGAAACCTCCCAGAGTGTCCTGGCCTCTTAATGGTCATGGTAGGATAAGGTGCCAGCTCCAGTAGGGAAAACCAGTCTAGAGAACAGATTATATTTGATAATTCAAAGAATGTCCTCCCACCTAGTGCTCAACCCTCCAGAGCTACGCTAGCTTTAGCCTGGGCAAAGAGGTGCTTCCTTACTTTTCCACACCTCTGAATACAGAGGACCCATCTTCAAGGAAGAACAGGCTAGAGAATCCACGATGCTTTTCCAGGATACAACCCAGTGTAGATCTTCTGGACCATCCATGAGTCTTGGGGGTGAGGGCAGCTCGATTTAGAAACCCCAGCTCTAGGCTCCAGCCAGGTGTGGTGGGATCCCTGACTCTCATAGCTCCCACACCAGAACTAGAAAGAGGTTGTAGATGAGCCATTAACCCCTTGGCTGACTCATTCCCCCTCCTCTCCACAGTCAAGTGAAGGGTAGCATCCTCAGTGGCGCACGAAGCGCAAGGATCTAGAGTTTAGAAGGTCTTCAGGGTCTGGGAAGACAGAGTCCAGGCGGAAGCCATGTTCCAGAGCCACCCGGAGCACCTCCTCCAGGAACGTAGCTGTGTTCACTACCTCCCGCCGATCTTCTGGCCCTCCAGTCCACAGTGGTTGCAGCCCCAGTCTTTGATACTCGACTTCAGGGAGTTCCTGGGGTCGGGAGGCCCACTCTAGCTGAAAATGTGGACCTCCTTCTGCCCTGTCCCCACTGGCCATACCAAATCTGTTGCGCATGGCAGCCAGACACTCAGGGTCAGTGCAGAAGAGGTTGGCTCGGAAGGTGTCCACTTGGACAGAGCTCAGCTCATAGTGGTGGGGGCCCCTCCGAGCAGAGAAGTGCACCAGGCGGGGGCTAACATCTACATCTGCATGGAGCAGGGCAGCTGTGGATGCAGGCGTACCCCGAGAGGCTTCCAATTCCCTAAGGGCATCCAGAAGGGGCCGGATCTGGTAGAAGTCAGCCTCTGCCTTAAGAAGAGCAGTTTCTCCATACCCACGAGGCAGGTCCAGACGGCCTAGCCGCAAGAAATTGAGGATGTGCCGGAAAGCCTTGCCATCCCTGTCGATGAAGTAATGGCCATCTCCTTGTGGGTTGAGATTGGCCGGCATTAGGGTGTCAGCCCTAAACATGGCCCCCAGCATGGAGTCTGGGAAACGTGTCAGGGTCTCCAGTGTAGTGGAATATAACGTTCCCCCCACATTTAGGGTCACGGGGCCCCCAAAGGAAGGGGGTGAAGAGGACACAGGAGGGGGGGAAATTTTGGGGAATATAGGAGGCAGACAAGGAGAAGGAAAAAGCAGATTTTCAGGGTTTGGAAACGTTGGGTGGTAACGTTCAGACTTGCTAAGTTGAAGGCAGAGGTTGGAGAACAAGACAGAAAAGTCTGTAGCTCACCCAAGCTACTTTGGTGGCGGTTGGGGGCTTCAGGACACAGAAATCCCCGAGAGGATGAAAGAACCGATGAAAAGAACAGAAGGCAGCCAGACAGGATCAGGGAGTTTTTGGTCCAAACAATTCTGATTGTGCGTGGTCAGCGATTCCCTCCTGTATACTTCAGACAGTGGGTTTCCGGAATTCAACCAGCAGGTGACGGTGGCGAGCACCGGTCGGAAGCTGAAGGGCTTAGCTTCTGAGTTTCTGAACTTTTGTAGTAGTAGAGTCCACGCCGGGTTTCGAGGACCTGTCCAAAGGCCCAGCCAGGGTTAGGGGCGCCTGTCCCAAAAGATGGAGGCGCAACTGATGGGAACCGGTGGCCAGCAGTTCTGTATGGCTGAGGAGAGACGATGCTCTCGCAGTCAGAGCTGAGAGTGTCCCAGGACTCTGTTGGGAATAAACAGAATCTCAGAACTCGGGCGTTACCGCCTTCCTGAGTTGTCTCAGCAGCCACTGAGGTCCTCTCCACCCCCAGGAAGTGGCCTAAGGGCAGCGGTCAGTGGCCCTTTAAGCGACAGCCCCGCCCCTTAGCGCCCCGCCCTACGCCCCCGTGGGCTGGCGGGGCTCTGTTATGGGTGGGAGCCGGGCCTCGCCAGTGGGAGAGATGGGGCGGACAGGCTGGACCGGCCGACCCGAGCGGGGGTGGGATGATTCACAGGCTTCGTTGCGGATGTGGCCGCGACGCCCCGCGTTCCCTGCAGGTGTGCATGACCTCACTATTACAAGTTGGTCGGGGCTGGAGTCTCCAGTCCATCCCTCTATTCTCAAAAAATCCAAGTCTCGTGGTTAGATCCCGGTCGGGAACTCCCGAGGGGGCGGATGCTGAGCCATGGCATATTCCGGATGCCTTCGGGCCATCCCGGCGAGCCCAGGTTCCCACGCGGTGGCTTCCCTGGTCGCCTGGGCTCGAAAGTCCCTCCAGCCACCGGGTGCTAGTCAGCCTCCTCATTTACTAGAGAAACCCTAGCCTCATGAGTAAACACGGCTACCCGCACCCGGGTGGCCAGTGTGCCACGCACCCTGCCGGGCCCCCAGGTGGCGCACAGTAAATGAACTGAGAAAGAAGTCAAGCTAAGAAGAGACTTTAATGGAGAACGTGCCACAGCATGGTGGGGAGGGGCCTGGAATCAAAGAGTATGGAGGTCGTGACTGCGACGGCTCAGTTTCTCTGGGTCGTCCGACGCCATGAGGGAGAAGTCCCGGAATATGTCGAGATACGTCTCGTCTCCTACGGAAGACAGAGGAAAGGCTGGGAGGTTGGACAGCTGGGCTACGCAGTAGGGGTGGTTCTGGCAGGGTAAACGCTTTAAGTGTCGGTACATCCTAAGCACAGCACCGGCACCTTTTCCTTTGTTCCAAAGGTCAGGCACGCTTGCTGTGCCCAAAACATGTTTGTTGAATAAACAACGGTATTAATGCATTGGGTACTAAGGGGACAGTTATGCTAGGACCAGCATTCCGGTATGGACCTGGGGTCGGAGGGAATACGTGGTTACTTTACCTGCCTGGCCCTGGGCCGCTTCAGCCTCCCTCATCTTTGCCAATCGTAGCCTGAAGGGTGGGGATTAGGAAGTAAAAGACCTTGCACTCTTCTCCAACTCCCCATCCTCTGTCCAACTCCCAATTCCTGAGCTGTATCATCCTTAAAAATGTCCACTAGTACTTTTTAAAAAAAAAAAAAAAGCTTAAATGCACGAACTTTTTATCCAATGTGAGTGTCCTAATATTGGCTCCCGAGATGAGATGAACTTTCAACATCTCACCCTACTGGTCCATGCACCTGCTCCACACCCCACTCCACACACCGCTCCCAGTCCTCACCCTCCAAGTCTGGTTTTTTGACATTAGTCCCACCCCAAAATGAATGGACTGCCTAAGCATTAGCCTAGCCCTCCAGCATTCTCACAGGGTTACGATGTCAGCATTGGCGGTTTCCATTGCGATAGTCAGGGGGTCCCTGCCTTCTGTGTCTCGAGCCCCCAGGTCTGCACCCCGTTTGAGGAAAAGGCAAGCGAGCCTAGAGAGGATAGCTAAATTTAGCTGCAGCCATCCCCCAGTTTCATTCCCAGAAAGCTTCCTCCCCATGGTGCCATCTCCACAGCCCCGTACCCTGTGTGGCCAAGAATGGTGGCATGGTGGAGTGGGCCCCGGCCAGTGCTGTCTGCTTGGTTCACATTTGCCCCATTTTGGAGGAGAAACTCACAGGCCAGAAGAGAATTCTGCATGGAGAGATCAAGAAGGAGATGGCATTTTTAGAGGTGGATTTTGGGATGTTTTAGGGAGGTGTAATCGAGACAACAGGAGGGTTGGAGTGTGGTGTCTGGGGTACAACGACGTATCAGGCTCGGCTAGCCATCTTCATATGCTCATATATTAAATCTATCCCAGGGCTGAGGAGATGGCTCAGTGGCTAAAAGCACTAGCTACTCTTCCAAAGGCGCCAGGTTCAATCTCAAGCACCCACACAGTAACAACTGTCTGTAACTCCAGTTCCAGAGGACCCAACCCCCCATATATATACATGCAGGCAAAACACCAATGCACATACAAAATTAATAAAAATAAGATAGCATTTGTTTTTTTGGTTTTTGTTTAAAAAAAAAAAAAGCCAGGCTGTGGTAGCACATGTCTTAATCTTAAGGCCAGCACTTGGGAGCAGAGGCAGGCAGATCTCTGAGTTCGAGGCCAGCCTGGTCTACAAGAGTGAGTTCCAGGACAGCCAGGGCTACACAAAGAAGCTCTGTTTCTCCCCAAAGCATATTCTGCACCCTCATGAGTCATGTTATTCCTCTTTTTACAAAAAAGATATTGTTTTATTTTTTACTTTATGTGTATAGGTGTTTTGCCTCCATGTATGTCTGTGTACTACATGCAGTGAATGAGGGGGTGGTGGATCTCCTGGCACTGGAGTTACAGTTATGAGCTGCCTTGTAGGTGCTGGAAACTGGTCCTGAGCAAACACTGCATGTGCTCCTGATCTCTGAGCCATCTCTCCGGTCTCCTGCTATTCTTATTTCACATCGAGGAGAGTAAGTCACGGAGATATTGACAACTTGTTTAAAATCTCATGTAAGTGGTAGATCTAAAATCTAATTCACCGCCTCCAAATCCCACTTCTAACAGCTGGTCTATATTGTTTATCTTTCCCTATGGGATGGAGACCCCAGGGAGAGACAGGAAGAGTTCTAGGGTAGAGTAGGGGAGGTTGGCCTGGTCCTCACGGCAGCTGTGGCCCGGATCAGAGGTGTCGCATTCCTCTGGCCCGCATTGACCCAGTTGACATCAGCTCCATGGGCCAGGGCATCAGCCATGGTAGGAAGAGATGGAGGATATCCAGCAGCTTGAAACAGCAGGGCCCCAGGGTGCAGGCTTCCGATGTCATCAGATGGGGACTCTGTTAAGGGAATTTAATTCTGTTAAGGAGAGTCAGTGCCATATCTGGAAAGAAAATCTTTAGCAAAGTCCCCAGATGCTGCAGTGGAGTAAGTCACGTCCAAATTGTGGGGAGGCCCTTGTGACTCAGGGCTGTGGTGAGAAATGGGAGCGCTGTGGTATACGTGTTGGTATGTACGTGTGGAGGGCCCTGGGTGTGGAAGAGATAGTATTGCTCATCTCCTCAGACTGGATGGATGCCAGAGGTGAGCCAACTCCCTGACAGACTCTGTGCTTACCTTCCTTCTTCACCATCACCCCCCACCCCTCCGCTAGGCTCATAACCCTTCTTTTCAAACCTTTGGAGATACCAAGCTTAACCTCTCTCTCTGGAGATGCCCTCTTTTATGGTTCTTCCTGACATTTCCACTCCACATTTTTCTTCATGTCAATGTCACGCCCTACTGTAACCTCCTGACTCTGGTCTGGTCCTCCCAACCTCCTCCAAGGGACATCCTGGACCTCATATTCTGTCTCCCTATAGGCCTGGCCAGCACTGAGCAGACAGCAATGAGTCAGACTCTCTACCTGACTTGGACCTGACAATCCCTGGCTGTGGCCTGATGGACGGCTTTGGGGGCACAGGAGGATGTCCTCTTGGGGGTCCCTTGCCACATCTTCGCCCTCGAATTTCAGGAAGTTTGGTCAGGAACTTTTTCTCCACATACTTGGCATGAATCCAGGCTTCCTTTTCCTGCCTGGATGTTAGAGGAGACAGCCTTTGGTCCCTCAGTCCCTTTGCTGCTCCTCTCCACTGTAGGGAAGCCCCGGGCACCTCCACCCCAACCTCACCGGGAACAGCTGGGCCCTGGCTTCTTCACTGCCATGGCCTCCACGCGGGCCTCATAGATCTGGTTGATGATGACATTCCCCAGCTCGCACATAAGCTTCAGGAGGCCCGGAAGAGGTCAAGAGAAAGAGGTTGGGTAATGGGGTGAGTGTCAGAGCCCTCAAGACTCCTCAGTCCTCTGTCTTCACAATATCCAGAGTATCCTTAGTTACCTTCACTAGTTCTGGTTCCCAGGAGTCAAGGGTCAGAGAGCGGACTTTGGAGAAATGAACGCCAAGGCTCCTGGAGGGCCAGAGGGAGAGTCATGCCCTGCGTGGGCAGTAGCCTAGGAAAGCTGTTGCCTCTGAAGACTCAAAGGCCAGGCCTGTCTGGGGCACAGAGGGGCCAGGCCAGGAAGCAAGGCAGCAGAGGTCATATAGCCTCTTCCTGGCTCTGGCCTGCTCACCGTTGCTGCCGTTCTCTTCCATTTCATTTTAAGACCTCATACTCTCTAGCCTCCTCATTTTGCTAATAGTGCTTCTGTCTGGAACAGTCTTTGTATGTATCTCTTTTCCCTCTGTATACTTCAGACTGTTGGTGAGACCTTAAGAACTTGCTAGGACCTCACAACCCCTGCCCTCCCCCATTTGGGCTCTTGATGGCTGTCCCACCCTCAGCAACCGTAACCCAGGCTTCTTCTGATCAAGACAATAAGTTTGTCTAGGAGGCCCCCAAGCCTGTCCACACCCAACTCACATGTGGACTTTGTGCAGCAAACTTGGAGACTAGTGACAGAGAAGGACATAAGAAAAAGCCAGGGTAGGGTGCATGAGAGGGGCTGTACTGCAGTTGAAAGCAGGGCTTATGCTTGGAGTCTTAGGAAATGACCTGTGGATGCCGGAGCACTGAATGCACAGAGTGACACCAAGGTTGATACTGGCCCACTCTGGGGCCGGCTCCCTGCAGTCGCAGCACTGTGCATTTCCATCCACACTTTGTACCTGGGCTGCCACCTGCCCAGCTCCCCCAGGTTCCCGTCCTCTGGCTGCCCCACCACAGCTCAGAGTAGCAGCAGAGCCTGGGGCATGGTATCCTGAGACCTGAGGGAGACAGGAGAAGAAAGGATTAGCAAGGGCCTAAGAGTGAAGGATGCTCCACCTCCCAGGGCAGCATGGCCAGAGTGCCCATATTAAGGTACCTGGCCTGGCCCCCGAGGGCTGTTCTCCAGGTGAGCCTGGCTGAAGGCTGAGGCAATGCTGCTCTGGACAGCACTGACCCACAGTTGCAGTAGACGCTCAGAGTCAGCCTGGAGGAAACAGGACCTGCAGGTGGTGTTGAGAGTAACAAGACAGGAGTCTGAGGCCAGAGAGCCGTGAAGGGGGGTGGCTAGGGTGGGGCAAGCTGACAGTCTTAGGATGCCCAGCTGAGTATATAGATTTTGAAAGATGTTTCCTTACTTATCTATTTCTAATGAGATTGGACCCAAGGCTTTGTGCGTGCTCAGGTAAGCATGCCTCTGAGTTACATCTACGCCATGTTTTATTTTAGTTAGAGATAGGGTCTGATAAACTGTCCAGATTGACTTCAAACTTGCTAGTCGACCTGTCAGGCCTTGAACTTTTCAAAAAGACTACATTAACCGGGCAGTGGTGGCACACGCCTTTGATCCTATCACTTGGGAGGCAGAGGCAGGTGGATCTCTGAGTTTGAGGCCAGCCTGGTCTACAGAGTGAGTTCCAGGACAGCCAGGGCTACACAGAAGAACCCCTTCTTGGGGTGGAGAGAGACTACATTATATTCAAATGTGTGTGTGTGTGTGTGTGTGTGTGTGTGTGTACCTGTGCAAACACATGCACAGTATGTTGTGGAGTTGGTTATCTCTTTCTGCCATGTGAGTCCTGGGGACGCGGCTCAGGTTATCAAGCTTGGCAGGCATGCCGAGCCGTCTCACTAGCCTCTTTATTCTTGAGACAGGAACAAGCTATGTTCCTCAAACTTTTTTTAAAAAGATTTTTTTATTTATTATTTATATGAGTACACTGTAGCTGTCTTCAGACACACACCAGAAGAGGGCATTGAATCCCATTACAGATAGTTATGAGCCACCATGCGGTTGCTGGGAATTGAACTCAGGATCTCTGGAAGAGCAGCCAGTGCTCTTAACCATTGAGCCATCTCTCCGGCCCTATGTTCCTCAAACTTAAGATTCTGCTCCCACGTGCTAGCATTACAGGTGTGTTCGGTATCTGGTTATCTGCTACATTGAAATCCAGGTGGTCCCTAACTTATGGTAGTTTGACAATATTTTCCAATATTAACGCACAACAAAGGTGTAGTCATTCAACCATCCTGGGTTTTCAATAGAGTATTCAATAACACTTTATTATAAAAGAGCCTTGTAATTGTAGGCTAACAGTTTCTAGAAGGTAAGCTAAGTCTAGGCTAAGCTATGTGTAAAGTAAGTTTTCTAGTATCTTTTCAACTGACAATGGGATTATTGGAATGCAATCCCCATCATAAGCACCTGGACTTCTGTAGTGATTGGGAGCATCCTCCAAAATATGTGCTCCTACCTTGTCCTCTCAGTCTAGGCTCCCTGCTTCAACCCAGCCACCAAAGGGTTAAGCCCTGGACGGGCACAGGGAGACTCATTTCGGTGGCCCTGCCTTTTGGGTTTGTAAATATTATTCAGACATATTAGAATATCGCCCCAGGGATTGTACTCACTTGCTGGTGGACACCACTTCGAAACAGAAACGCCTTTCTGAGTCTGGACAGAGCTTCACTGTACACAGACGAAGGTCATCCACCACCACGGTGACAGGGTCCTGGCAGAAAGTGATAAGGAGGCCATGAGCCAGCCATAGTGAACAAAGGCTGAGTTTATCTAGAGCCCAGGCACCCGGGACCTACTCACCTTATATTTCTTCTGGTAAACCAGCTGGTTGTTCTGAATGGTGAACCAGCGTCTGGAGGAGACAGAAGTGGTTAAAGGCATGCCCCGCACAGGAACAGGCTCAGGAGTGGACAGAAGAGAGACTGTGCTCTTTGCCCCCCTAAGTAGCTTACTGAGGAGAGAGGTGTAGGCTGACAGTCCCATGGGACACTCCAGACAATGGTGGGAAGTTATACAGAATGAGACAGCTAAGGGGTGCATTGTACACCTTGGACAACCGAGATTGGACATATCTTCCAGCAGATGGCAGTAAGGCCTTCAACTCCTGATCTTCCTACCTCCACCTCAAAAGCTAGGCTCACAAGGATATGCCACCACACCCAGTTTTCTTTCGTTTCTTTTAACTAAAATTCAGTTTATTGTTGCAGCATTTTGTCTATCGTGGCCAATGTTAGTAGTGAGAGACAGACATAAGGGTTGTGAAGATGTGTAACGGTGATGGGCACTGTTTCTGGGCGTCTCCTGAGGGAATGGGAACCCCTTCTACTTCTACAACTATTTGTTTGGGATAGGATCTTGCCTCGTAACCCAGGCAAGCCTAAAATTTGCTCTGTAGTCTAGGCTGACCACAAATCTGTAATCCTCTTGTCTTAGGCTCCTGACTGCTGGCGTTACACCAGGCTTATTGCTCGAGTGTCTGGCAAATGAAACTGTGTTGGGGAAGGGGCTTTATTTCTAATGTGTACCAAGGTTCCTCAAGGGCTGGGGGAGGTTCTGAAAGATCAAGACTCATCAGCATTCTGCTTCAAGCCCCGTAGGGTTTCCTCATCTTCTCAGAGTAGTCTCAAAAGCCCTGCCCAATGTCTGCAAAGTTCTAGCATGATTCTGTAACCCCTTTAGCTCCTCCTCCTTCCTCCCTCACTCTGTGTAGGCCCATAGCTCATTTTGCAAACCCTCAGGGAACTCAGGGCCTTCCTTCCTATTAACTCATCCTTCTGCCTACAGCATCCTTCACTCAGATATCTACTTAGAAGTTACTTTCTGGCCAGGCAGTGGTGGTGCACGCCTTTAATCCCAGCACTTGGGAGGCAGAGGCAGGCAGATTTCTGAGTTCCAGGCCAGCCTGGTCTACAGAGTGAGTTCCAGGACAGCCAGGGCTATACAGAGAAACCCTGTCTCGAAAAACAAAACAAACAAACAAAAAAAAAGTTACTTTCTTAGCCAGGCATAATGGTGAACACCTGTAGTCCTAACTCTTGGGAGGTGGAGGCTGAAAGATCAGGGGTTCAAGGCCATCCTTGGCTATACAGTAAGTTTTGAGATCAGCAGTTTGGATACAAGAGATTTGTCCCTCCACTCCACCCCCAAAAAGAGTGGGTGTCAAAAAATAAAGTGACTGTTCTGCTCCATATTTGTTTGCAGACAGAATTCCAATCATCCTGCCTGCTGCTCCCAAGTGCTAGGCTTGCAGGCACGATCCATCAAGCCTAGCCCCTGACATTTTGTTTAGAATTGGGAACCCCACATTGAGGATATAGCTCAGCAGTAGATCCCTGGTCGAGGCCCCGAGTTCAATCCTCAGCCCACCAAAAAAAACAAAAAACCAAAAAAAAAAAAAAAAACCACAACAACCCTAAATTTCACCCTGTCTTCTCAGGTGATCTTTTTCACCCACTCCTACTTTTTTTACACAGGTTTTTGCTATGAAATTCTGTGTAACTTGAAACCTCTAATTCAAAATCTTTCTGCCTCAGTCTCCATAGAGCTGAGCTTAGAGGTATGTCTCGCCACACTTATTTTTACTTTTATTATTATTATTATTATTATTATTTTGATAGGGTTCCTTTATGTATCCCTGATAGTCCTGGAACTTGCTATGTTGTAGATCAGGCTGGCCTTGAACTCACAGAGATCTGCCTATTTCTGCCTCCTCCCTACCCCAAGTTGGGATTAAAGGAGTGTGTCATTGTGCCAGATGTTTTATTATTACCTTCTAACATAGTGTGCAGTCATTTAGGTGTTCTGTTTGTCTGTCTTTGCTGACTGAGGGCTGTATCTTGGTGGACTTCATACACAATACACAATCATTACTGATCCAAGAATATTCAGCTGGTTGGATTTAGCTGGGACAGTTGTCTTCTTACCTGCTCCAGGTCTTAAATGCATTGCTGGCGCGTTTGAAAAGATGTCCTTCCATGACCAAGCCACTAGGCCCCTCCTTTAGGCTTGGCTCTGGCTCCTCACCACCCAGCTCCTGGGAAGCATGAGAGGATCAAAGACAATTGGGCCAGACAGAGACAGAGCCACAGGCGGTTTTCCTCCTGCCCCCATGTCAGCCCTCACCTTCTGCTTCAGTAACACGTGTCTCTGTTCCATGTCTCTCTTCTCTCGAGCTGAGTTCAAGACCAGGTTGTGCAACTGGGCATAGGAGAGTCCTCTCAGATGTTTGAGTTTGCCCCAACCAGTCCAGAAGAGT
Source organism: Grammomys surdaster (assembly GCF_004785775.1). Lineage (NCBI taxonomy): Eukaryota > Metazoa > Chordata > Mammalia > Rodentia > Muridae > Grammomys > Grammomys surdaster. The sequence continues at coordinate 3,509,447 of NW_021604783.1, forward strand.
CATCGTATGTACCCTAACCTCTCTGCACCAACTTTTTAGAGTTCTTACCTGAGCACCCAGTTCCTTCCGATACTGAGCCAGCCTGTTTAGTTCTTCATGGCCCTGCTGGAAATAGGTAGCCTGGGCCTCAACCAAACGCAGTACCTGATGGACAAGGTGGTCATGGGGCAGAACTGAGGAAGGGTAACCCTCTTTCTCCCTCTTCCCTCCCGCCGTCAGCCAGCTCCTCTCCATCCTGGCTGCTCCTGGAACTCACGAACTCCATGATGTCAAACTTTCTCTTATCCTCGATCACATTGACCTGAAGGCCCCAAAAGACCTCAGGTCAGAGTAGAAACCACAGAATTTCCTCCCATTGCACCCTAGGGATGCCCCTTCTCCAGGAAACCTCAAGGTATACAGGTATCTTGGAGGATGACTTGGGGTAGGCACCTACCTGTAGGGCATAATCTAATGCCCGACTCCGATACCCAGCTCGGGCCGACCTCAAAGCAGTTCCAGCATCCTCTGCTTCTTGGACACGGCGCCTGGGGACCTCTGCATTGTGGGTAAGGGCAGCCTCCAGGCTCTCAGCCCCTCGCCAGAAATCCCTGCGAGCCTCTCGGAAGCCCCGGAGACCTCTAGAGTTAGGGGAGACAAAACGAAACCACAGATTTACCCTTCTGCTCTAGAAAAAAAGAAATCTCAGGATAAGACCCACCTATATCCTGTCAGCCTGTGTAGAGAGGGAAATACAGGGAATTCTGGGATGGGAAGACAGAAGTCAGGCCACTTCCCACCCACCCTCATAGCTCCTCCTGTGGGGGAGGGAGGCCCTGTGGGAAGAGAGGTGGAGGGCTAGTTTCTGGGGGATAAGGCCCCCCTTTCTCTCCCATCTCACTCCTTGACCAGGGTCTGGATTTGCTGCTGCAGTGTATGTTGAGTAGCATCAAGGAGCTCCTGTTGGAAGAAGTTGAGAAGTGACAGGATGTTGATCAACCCTTCCCCATCTATTCCCTCACCCTCAGGCCTCTGCACTCACAGCATGGCTGTCCAGCTTGTGGCTCAGACTCACAGTGAATTTTTCCAGACACTCCTGGGCAAGAGAAAAAACACAGAGACACCAAGGTTCCGTCCAACTCTAGGTAGGTCCTGCCAAATGGACCTACCTTGGATGATCACCCCAGCTTTGCTTTGGCCTGGACTCTGCAGACCCCAAGTCAGCCCTCCTCTTCCACAGCATCTCTCTATCCCAGTCCCCTGCTCCTAGCAACCACATCCCTGGTTCAGAATGATCACATACCGCCATCATGGGCTCTGGTGGACCCAGGTGAGCCAGGTCACAAATGCCGACAATGAAGGCACGGCTGGCAGAAAGGTAATGACGGCCACTCTCCAGGAGGCAGGAGCCCAGCTTGAGGAGCTGGGAAAAATGAAGCACAAGAGAGACTACCACCAGTGGCCAGCACACTGAGTGATGTTCCCTCTTCTCCACTTCACTCCTTGCCCAAGGCTGTACAATCCTTTCCCAATCTCATCTACTGTCCCACCCACCCCCATGTCAAACTCCCAGCTACAATGTCATTATCCCTGCTTCCCTGCTTCCTCTTCTATTTGTTTCAAAGTTCCTGCCATTCCTCCAAGTTTGCTCCCAAAGTCACTGCCATCTCTACTTCCCAGATATCTTTCCCTGTCCAACCCTGCCTGCCCTTCTGTGTCCTGTTTAAGTGGCACCCGTATAGCCCCATCCTCCTGCACTGTCTTGTTACTCGTACCCAGTCCCCGTCTGCATGTGCTGCATGTGTTCAAGCCTATGGCCTTTGTTGTGTGCTGAGGTGGGGAGTGTGTCTCATTCTGTACTCTCTAAACATTCCCTTTCAAATACTAACTAGTCATCTGGGCCTCAAGATCAGGGCCAAGTAAGATGTTGGGGTGCTCAGTTGTCCATTTTTCAGTGCCCATGTAATGGTCAAACTATGACTGATCTGAGAAGGGAAAGCCAGGTGACTGAGCTAGAATCCCAAACATGGCTGTGGTCGCACCACCCTAAAAGTCCCATGCTAGCCTTTGGCCAGGAGTTGTCATATCTTGAATAGATCAAGTGTCGGTGGAATCTTTCCAAGTGGCCCCAGGGTGGTGAGAGGCTACAGAGAGGCTTTGTGGAGAGGTGGCAGGGTGCCAGGAGCCTGGGCACCATGTCTTCCCCGTACATTTTTCTGGAAGCTTGTGGAGGTGTCTGAGAACTACAGCTTGGGTTGAAAGTGGCTAGAGGGATCAGCAATGGTCAGGAAACTGACCAAGATCAAGTCCTGGCAGTCCAAGACAAGGAGGGAAAATGGCTATAACTCACAGTGTAGATCAGTAGACTGACTAGCTCTCCTATGTCTACAAACCCCTCTCCAACATGAGAAAAGACCTTCCATAAAACTGAACCAATAACTAGTTGGGTGTAATGGCACAAGCCTTTAATCCCAGTACTCAGAAGGCAGAGACAAATGGATCTCTGTGTGTTTGAGGCCAGCTTGGTCAACATAGCAAGTTCTAGACCAGTCAAGGCTACATAGAAGGGCTCTGTCTCAAACAAACAAACAAACAAACAACAAACAAACAAATCTAAGCAGTAATTACCGCATGTATAAGAGAGAATTGGAGTCAGCAATAGAGAGGAACTATCAATGTACAAGACAACTTGAATAGGCTTGAAACACTTTATTTGCAAGACAGAGTCTCTCTGTGAGGCCCTGGCTGTCCTGGATCTCTCCCTTCTGTAGACCAGGCTGGCCTCAAACTCATAGAGATCCACCTGCTTCTGCCTCCTGAGCGCTGGGATTAAAAGCATGTCCACATGAGATTTCTAGTTTTTTAGAAAAGCCAACTTCAGTAAGATGGTTTACCTGGTAAAGACATGTGACAGGTAAGCCAGGCAACCTAAGTGCGATTGTGGAGCCAATGGTGGAGGGAGAGAACTGACTTCTGAAAATTGTCCACTAACCTCCTCACATGCTTTACAGCAATATGCACTCATATGGGCGTGCACGCACACACACACTCACACACACACACACACACTCACACATACTACATTTGCAGGCACACACACACACTAGATTAGATAAATGATAGACAGACAGACCAACTTCTGAGGCAAAAGCAGGCAGGTCTCTGTGAGTTTGAGGCCTAGCCTAGTCTACATAGTAAGTTTCAGTCTAGCCAGGGATAAATAGTATGACCTTGAAAAAGGAAAAAAAAAAGAAAAAAGAACAATATGTACCATAGGATTTCTCACTAGCTGCTGAACCCACCAATTAGGCTGGGCTGGGTGGTCAGAAAGCCCCAGTGATTCTCTTGTCTCTACTTCAATACTAGGATTATAAAGGTATACCATACATACATCTTGTCATTTTTACCTAGGGGGGAGTCATCACATTTGAGTTTCATGCTTCCAAGGGGTGCACTTTATTGACCAGCCCTTGGTCCCTGCAGTCTTTATTGTTAATTGGACTGTGCCAATGCTAATTTTTTTTTTTTTTGAGACAGGGTTCCTCTGTGTAGCCCTGGCTGTCCTGGAACTCACTCTGTAGACCAGACTGGCCTTGAACTCAGAAATCTGCCTGCCTCTGCCTCCCAAGTGCTAGGATTAAAGGTGTGTGCCACCACTGCCCGGCTTAATTTTTGGTTGTGATGATGAGGAAAATCGCATTAAATATCACCACTCAGGGAAGCTGGCAGGGACATGGCCTCCCTTTGCAATTACTGCAAGTGTATGATTAACCTGAATTTTAAAAGTTCAATTAGAAACATTTGATGGGCTCAAGAGATGGCTTAGTGGCTAAGCACACTGGCTGCTTATACAAAGGACTCAGGTTCAATTCCCAGCACCCATATTGTGGCTCACAACTGTAACTCCAATTCTAGAGGATCCAATGCCCTCTTCCAGTCTCTGCAGGCCTTGGATGTGGACATGGTACACAGACATATGCCCAGGTAAAACAGCCATACCTATATAATAAAATAATATTAAGTAATGTTTTAAGAAGTATTTGCTCTGGGGATGTAGCTGGTGGTAGGGCTGGGTCTGTCTAATCTGCACAGGATGAATTCCATTGCCAGGAGGGAAGTAGAGGTCAGAGGACTGGGAATTCAAGACCAGGCTCAACTACATGGTAAATTCAAAGCCAGCCTGGACAACATATGACCCTGCCTCAAAAAACATATTATATATATTAATATGTTAATAATTAATTTGAGGCAGGGTCTCTCTTCTGTCCTAGAACTTACTTTGTAGAGCAGACCAGGCTATTTTTGAACTCATGAGAGATTCACCTGCCTTTGCCTCCCAAGTGCTGGGACCTGGGTATACACCACCACGTCTAGGATTAGAAGCATGAGCCAGTACATCCGGATTTTAAATGTGATTGTGTGTGCGCATGTGTGCGCGCATGCTCAAGTATGGCCAGGCACAGTTAACTCTCAATGACTAACTCGTTCCCAGTCTCCCGCTGTCTCCCTGATCTTTTAATTTTGTTCTAATCTTTTTCTGTAATCTGATTCTGGATCTTTTCTCCATGGCTTGGTCACCTTTTCCAGGCGGGTCTCCAATTCTGACACTTCAGCTTCCACCAGTTCAATCGAGGCTCTGGGAAAGGACGGACAGGGTCATGGGAACGGCTTAGGTCCACGGGGCCCTCTGCTTAGCGTCAGGGTGGGGGTTGGAGTCATGGGGTGGTAGGTACAGACAGACCAAGCTGTGAGTCGAGCCACTTTCTGTTCTTGTGCTACTGGGCACATTCTAAGCTTCAATAACCCAGACCAGAGCAGGAAGAGTAGGAGGGTGGATGTGGCCTGGGCAGGAAGTTGCTAACCGCCCCAGGGCAGGTGCTGGGGGAGGGGTTCCAGTGAGAAGGAAGAAGGAATGACAATTCTAAAAGCCAGAAGGTGCAGAAGGCAGAGTATGGCAAGCTTTGGAGAGCATGCAGGTTTATTTTTTAAAGGGTTTTACTCTGTAGCCCAGGTTAGTCTAGGACACTTAGCAATTTTCCTGCCTCAGCCTCCCAAGTGCTGGGGTTACAGGCCGGAGACACCATGCCTGATTTGAGAGCTTGGATTGAATAGCAGAGGCACCAGTTCCCACCAGTTCCCTCTGGTCTCTGTGGCCTAGGCTCTAATGCTGGTCCTGCCTGGGGAATGCTGGGTGTGTCGGGCATGTGGGACCTTCCTTCCCCTCCTTAGACTGATGGACCTGCACACACTTACCGGAAGCGGGGTGAGTCCTTGAGACATTCTTCAAAATCTAGCTTGACCGTCATCTCAGATGACTTGCTTTGGGGGCCCCCTGGGCCCTGGAGGTCAGGTAGGTGGGGATGTAGGCAGGTGCACTCCCCACCCCCCAAGAGGGGTAATGAGAAGAGTCCTCTGGTAGGAAGGGCCTGGGTCTGTAATTCTTTCCCCAAAGGGAAAGGGGTGACCTGGGAGGAGCTCTAACCCCACCACTTCTAGGCAGCTCTGGGAGGTGTAGGGGTGGGGCCTGAGCGGAGGGGGGTGCTGAGATCAGAGAAACCACAGTCCCTCCCCCAGAGACTGCCTGTTATCACCTTCCTTCTGGGACACTGGTGTTTCTATGCTGCTTTCTCCTTTGGTGAATAAAATTTTTGAGGGGAATGATGGTCTAGAGTCGGATGGTGTCTCTGTCACTTAAGACTTTGTGTGGAAAAAAAAAAAGACTTTGTGTGGTTAGTAGGGCATGGTACCAGATGCCTTTAATCACAGCAGAGGCAGGCAGATCTCTGTGAGGTCAAGGCCAGTGTGATCTACATAGCAAGTTTCAGGCCAGCCAGGGCTACACAATGAGACCCTGTCTACAAAAAATAAACAAACAAAAGACAGTGTGACGCTGGACAAGTTTTCTGACCCTTCAGTTCCCTCATCTGGGAGACAAAACCCTGAAACAAAGCCAGGGGTAGCACACTCCTTTCATCCCAGCAAGCTTTGGAGAGCATGTGGGTTTGTTTTTTAAAGGGTTTTACTCTGTAGCCCAGGTTAGTCTGGGACAAGGCTGGTCCTGCCTGGGGTATGCGGGTTTCTCTGATCTCAGCACCCCCCTCCGCCCAGGCCCCACCCCTACACCTCCCAGAGCTGCCTAGAAGTGGTGGAGTTAGAGCTCCTCCCAGGTCACCCCTTTCCCTTTGGGGAAAGAATTACAGACCCAGGCCCTTCTTATCAGAGGACTCTTCTCAATACCCCTCTTGGGGGGTGGGGAGTGCACCTGCCTACATCTCCACCTACCTGACCTCCAGGGCCCAGGGGGCCCCCAAAGCAAGTCATCTGAGATGACGGTCAAGCTAGATTTTGAAGACTGTCTCAAGGACTCACCCCGCTTCCGTTAAGTTTGTGCAGGTCCATCAGACTAAGGAGAGGAAGGAAGGTCCACTCAGCAAGTAGATCTCTGAGTTCGAGGCCAGCTGGTCTAGAGTTAGTTCCAGGACAGCCAGGGGTACACAGAGGAACCCTGGCTCAACCCCCTGCTCCAAAGATCGTGTTAATAAATGTATAGTATATTGATTCTATCAGACGTTGACATCCTGCTGCGAGATTGGGCCTTTTCAAGACCCTAGATTTTGGAACCAGCAAAGTGGCTCACTGTAAAAGTGTTTATCACACATCAAGCCTTACAACCTGAGTTTGACACCAGAAACCACAGTAGAACTTATTCTGGAAAGTTCCTCTGACCTCTAACCTCCACAGGTATACCATGTTAATGGAATAAACCAACAGTGAGTTTTAAAAACCTGAGGTTTTGTTTTGTGTTTTGAGACAGGATCTCATTTCATAGAACAAACTGTGCTCGATTTTGTGGCCTTGCTGCTTTAGCCCCTAAGTGCTTGCTCCTAGGAGTACAGTTCCTTGGGTTGCTTTCCGTCCCTTCCCTCGCTTCGCTTTCCTGGGTTATTGTGTATGGACACCCCTCCAACTCTCCCAGTCTCCCAGAGCAGGCCCAGTCTAGACATCCAATTCCCAGCACTCAGATTCCTGATGTTCTCTTTATTGTCCATTAAAGAGGAGAGAGGAGGGAAGGCTACCCTCACCCTACCCCCAGTTGACTACATTTTCCATGGTCTAGGTTCTTTTTCCTGAGTCCACTGAAGTCGCAAGCTTTCATCTAGAGAAAGAAGAGGTTAGGCTTTCTTGCAGCAGGGGTAAGCTCTTGTCCATGTGACCCTCACATCTCTAGAACCTACCCAATTTACCCCTCTGCCTCCCTGGGCACTGCAAGTTACCCCCTTGCCTTGTCTGCCTCCCTGGGCACTGCAAGTTACCCCCTTGCCTTGGCCCAGGCTCACGTCTACGGCCGTTCCAGCTTGGAGGGTTCTGGTTCTGGTTACTTCCATGTTCCTTTTCTGAGCTCCCCGGGCTTCGGCACCTCAGCCCCTTAGTCAAACAGTTGGATGCCTGTGAACCATTGACTGTGGAGGACATAGTACTAACTAGAGTGGGTGGAGGCAGGGAGGAGTCAAAGAGGAGGGCGTGGAGCTGTTGGCTGATGCTAGGCTGGAGGGGCCCTCCATCCCTCAGAGCATCACCAGTACCAGTCTCTATAATGTAGGCACTCAGCTCCGGGATGTTTAAGGCCTCTTCTACTGTCTGTGGCTGATGCACTGGCTTAATAGGGACCGGGAGGCTAGGAGGTGGGAGCTTGGTAAGAGCCAGGCCTAGAGAGATGGTGCCTTCACCAGGCGCACCAGAGTCAGGGTTATGCCTAGAGAGCCCTAAACGGTTTTATCAAAATGGGCTTCCAGCAGTACCTAGAGTCCCTTTGGGATTCTCAGTAACCCAGGTCAAGCCTGAAGGACCTGGAAGTTACACGAGATGAGGGCTGGGGTACCCAGTAGGCTGTTTGTTCCATCCTCCCCCACCCCAGGCCGTCCTCCCCAGGCTGTCCTCCCCAGTCTCTCACTGTCCTGTTCTTCATCTTCTATATCCTCTCCAAGCTCTGGGTGGGAGCAGGACCTCAGATACCTTCCTTTGCTGTAGTATTCCTTGCGCTGTAGATTAGCCAGCTCCCCCACGGTACAGTCTGAGGCTGAGGGGAACTGGTTTCTACAGGTAGCAGAATCTGAAAAATCACCCCAGACAGTCTGAGTCTGTGGCCATCTGCTGTGCCTCTGAGTCCTAGGAGTGCATGGTGGGCCACTACCAGATGAGAGTTCAAGTTCTCATCTAACACCCCTCCCCATGCTGGAAAACCAGCAGTGAATCTTAATCTCTGTGTTCAGCCTGTCTCTGGGGGGCCCCCAGTAGAGACTCAGCTCCAGTTGTCCCCCTTACTTCCCTGGAGTCCCCTCCAGTCACTGCCTCTTTATCAGACCAGCAGGACTGTAGGCCAATGCTCTCTGAAGAAAGCAGAATACAGCAGAGACATGAGAAGCAGAGAGCCAAAGAGAACAAATTTGAAAAAAACGAAAAAAGTTTCAAGGAGATCTGGGCTCTGGAACAGTCTCTTGTCTCCATTCTGCTGTCCCAGGAGGCCCCTGTCACTAACCATTGGTGTTTAAGACATGGCTATCAGTCATCAGGACAGTGTCATTTTTGAGTCCTGTGGCCACTCTTCCTGCCCAGACTTTCTCCACGGGCCTAGGCTTCAGGTCCATTGCCACACCTTGATTACTGCTGCTGATGCTGGCACTGGCTCCAGAGCTGTCCTCCTCAGTGGCCAAGGGCAGGTTTTTCGGGGTCTTCAGGAACTTCCCTTCACTGTAGTGTATCTTTCGGTGCTTGTCAAAATCACTGGAGTCTGTAGGTCAGAGCGAAAGCTTGGCTTCCTCCCAGGCTTTCACAGAAGGGTATCCCCACTCAAGCTCCCCTGTCCATCAAGGCCCACCCCACATTTCACATACATGTCTTGGCAAAGTTGTCTGTGGTCTTTGAGCTTTTGTTGTCTCCATACTGGAGGACCTTGGGGAGGAAATTGTCCATTGTGGCAAACCTGAAGGGGAGGGAGACTAGTTGGGGGTACAGAAGGGAAAAAACAACAGTGGCGGGTAGGTGTTGAGGGGGACCAAGCTGCTGATTCCCCAGATCAGTTTTGGTTATGCCTGAGTGCGACTGTAGTACCTACCATTTTAGGGTCCAAAGAACAAAGCAATCCGAGACTGCCTTCAAAGGTATGAGAGTAGAGGGCACAGCTCAACTTATCTCTGAGGGCTCTTACCTCTCTGCCACTGATTCAGGAGTCACCTTGAGAGAAGACTCCGCTGATGGGTCCTCATCAGTGTCCTGCAACCTGCAGTGGAGGAGGCAGTGCTTGTACCCTGAGGCTTCTCTGCCTCTTCCTCATATTCCCGTGTTAGAATACAGGAGTGTAGGTGGAAAAGCTAGGGCTAAGGACTTAGCACCTGTGGTAGGGGGTTCTGGGCTCATCCGCCTTCATAAAGCCATAGTCTTTGTCAGCAGGGTGGTAGGTAGCCAAGATATTCATCTCATCCCAGCGCTGAGACTTCCTAAGGTGAGGGAAGGACACAGCAAAGGAGGAAGCTCTTCTGGCAACCCTCTCCTAACAGAGCGGTCTCCTTCATTCTTCCCGGCATTCAAAAGTCTTCTTATATTCCCTCGTAGAGGCTAGGATGGGGGCCAGATACCCAATGATAATCAGTGTTGTGTGGCCAGGATTGCTGTGACACCTGCTGCCCTCTCCAAGTCATTGAACTTCAGATTTCCAACCCAACTGACCCCACCACCTCTCCCTAACCAGGGCCTTGGGACTCTGCTCCTTTTTTCTTAGCTTCCGCTCAAAGTGTCCTGAACTCCTTCCTCCCTCCTCCCGTCTCAGGGCTGCTGGCTAAAAGCTGGGTTGCTTACTTCTCTGAACTGGGGGGTTTCTTTATCAAAATGGAGCTGCTGTTTTTTAGGATGCTCCGAGGCCGCTCCGTGAAAGATGACCCGGAGTGTGTACTACTCTCCGAGTTGTACACTTTAGTTTCCTCCGGCCCAGGGGTAGACGTCTTAGTTGCACCAGTTCCAGTGCCAGGGGATGTGCTGCACTTCGGACCGGGTCCCGAATTGAGGGTCCCTGGCCCATCAGAAGGTTGGATTGGACCAGGACTGCGGACTACAGGGTTCCCGGAATGCAAGAGGGAGCCAGGACTGCGAAACAAGGCTACTCCGGTGTCTGTTTGTATACCTCTGACACCTCCAGGTACTGCCCTAGGAACCCCGCCAGGGGATTCCGCACTGAGGCCACTAACAGGTGCGAGAGACTCCGGCTTCTCCATAGCTCAACTTCGTAACCACTTCAATTATTCTGCCTAGCCTTCTAGCTGCACATAGCCCCGCCCGTTGGCCCTGCCCCCCACCGCGGTGGGCGGTGGGCGCTGGGGGCTCCGGGTCAGACCGGACCTCCTCCGCCTCCTCTCCCTGGCGCTGGGACAGGTGAAAGGAGGACTATATAGACTTCAGCCTGGGAGCTCCTCCGCACACGCTTCTCTAATTGTTACACCCAAAGACTTTCTTTGTCTCTGTAATTTGTTCCCGCCCTTCTCCATCACCGCCCTTCTCTGAATCAACCAATCACAGTCAAGGGGCCTGGCCAGAGGAGAGGAGCCTTGTGACGTCACAGCCCCACAACACCAGCGAGGTCCTCTGAGTAGGGTTGGGTTCTGTTAATAGCTCTCAGGTAATCTGGATGTATCAGCTCTGTTCCTTGGGATTACCTATCGGGACATCTTTAGGGTTTTTATTAGTAACTTTAAGATTCAAGAGTTTCATTGACTGAAGTTGGTCTTGAACTATGTGCGGGTTCCCCCACAGTCAGGTCGCTGTGCTTCATAGAAGAGGTGTGATGGAAAGTGTGTGGTGTCTGGTCGCGGAGACTGCGACGAATGGTGCAGGACTGGAACAAGGAGAAGTGTCATGCGTGATTGGTTGCGACATTTCCGGTCTCGGTTTTGTGAAGGGCTGAGACGTGGATTTATAAAACTACCTTTTCTCTGTCCCGAAGATAGCGTTTACATCGCCTTAAAGCGTACAGTGTGAGGGGAAGCCACTATCCCTTATGTTAAAGCGAATACTTTAATATGTCGCTTTTCCCAACAAGGGTTGGGTCTTCGGCGCCGGGCGACGTCGCAAAGTGTATCTGGGAGCCGCACGCCTCCGTCGCAAATACGCCTGCGGCTGGCGTTTCTTCCATTCACTGTCGCAAAAGCAGCCCAACTCCTCCAGTCTCTTCTAGCCGCTGTCGTTCCCTGTGCCGTAAAGCAAACCCCCGACCCCGTCGTCCTTCCGTTCCCCTCGTGATAGACCTTGGTTCCTTAGCTCTGGATGCTTCAGTGCCGTAAAGCATATCAGGCCCCAGCCCCCGGCCGTATTCCCCCAGGGCGTCCGTCCGCCGCGGTTGCCACGGTGCCGCCAAGCGCGGCTGTCGCGCGGCCGCGGTATCAGCGGCGATGGCGGCGGGGTCGGGTGGGAGTGGGGGCTCTGGGGCAGGCCCCGGGCCAGGGCCGGGGCCAGGCGGGGGTGGGGGCCCTGGCAGCGGCGGACCAGGACTGGGGTCCAGCGGGGGTCTCGTCAGTGGCGGGGAGCTGCACCCGCGCACTGGGCGCTTGGTAAGCCTGTCGGCCTGTGGGCGCACAGCGCGGCGGCAGCAGCCGGGCCAAGAGTTTAACCACGGGCTGGTGCTGAGTCGAGAACCCTTGCGCGATGGACGCGTCTTCACCGTCCGCATCGACCGCAAGGTGCAAAGCTGGGGCCGCGGAAACGAGGTGTGGAGGGTGGTGGGAGTGGACGAGAGGGAGAAGCGGTAGAAGTGCCAGAAAGTCTGGCATCTCCAACCAAGTCTCCAGGTACCGATAGCGAGCCGGCAGACTACAGTGCACCCGAGAAGAGAAAGGAAAAGAACATGGAGCAGACACATTCATTCTGAAGGAGAATCAGTTGCCTCAGGACCCAGAAGCAGGACAGGGATACAGGGCCCAGTTATTAGAACACATCTAGCACAGTCTCTTAGGGATGGAAGATAGACAGGTGCCCAAGATGTGATGGGAGAGTAGAGAAATAGTAAAAAGCACAAACTGTTGATAAACAAACGTCCAAAGCCAGAAAGATAGATGAGGAGATATGGGAAAAAGAAAGCGGGTGTGACTTGCTTGACTCCAAAACGAGTTTGGAAAGAGAAGGAATGAATCTGGGTGGAGCCTTACCTTACGAGAGGGTTGGGGCTGGGAATGAGGGTGATGTAGGAGAGCCGGCTATGTGGACCTAAGAAGCATGTGATTGGAGCAATTGAGGAGCCACAGAGACTGAGAAATAAGAGGAAGTCAGGTTAAAACCAGGGCATTTAACCAGCTTGTTCAATGGGTAAAGGGGTGGTGTGGTAAAACATTTGACAGCAGACACAGCACACAGGTGTTGAGAGCCTGTGGGTCCAGATAGTTATGGAGGCTAGGTCCAAAAAGTTATTTGTGTGTCTATGTCAGTGGCTTCAGAGGTCAGGGTGAGAGGCTTCTCGTGATGGGATTCCATACTGAAACTCTGTCCACCACCCTCTCGTAGGTCAACTCCTGGAGTGGCTCCATTGAAATTGGAGTGACAGCACTGGATCCCAGTGTGCTGGACTTCCCAAGCAGTGCCACTGGGCTGAAGGGAGGGTCTTGGGTAGTATCAGGCTGCTCAGTGCTGCGGGACGGGCGCTCTGTATTGGAGGAATATGGCCAGGACCTGGACCAGCTTGTCGAAGGGGACCGTGTGGGTGTGGAACGCACAGCCACTGGGGAGCTCCGGCTCTGGGTGAATGGGAGGGATTGTGGTGTGGCAGCCACAGGCCTGCCTGCTCGGGTCTGGGCTGTTGTGGACCTTTATGGCAAGTGTACCCAGATCACTGTGCTGCCCCCTGAGCCAGGCTTCAGCCCTCCTACTCCTATCCCCACACCTCCCCTTGAGCCCTTGGCCCCTCCAGAAGATTCTGCCCTGTCGGAACAGGGAACTTCTGTGGATGAAGGTGAGAACACAGCTTCCGGGAAACATGAGGTTTGGCTGAAGAAATGGGGCAAAAGCAGTCACAAGTCAGCTGGGTGAAGGGAGGGGTCATTGAGTCCAGAGCCTATTACAGGGGAATATTGGGGTTAGAAGAGATGGTCTCCTGACTGGGCCCTGAAGCATGGGCTGAACCCTTATTCCCCTCCCATCCTACCTGGTCCCTAGCCTTCATGGTGTCCCCAGCGCAGGCACGGCCGGAGACGTTTCCTAACAGCCTTGATTCGCATAATGGTGAGGGCTTCGGGGAAGCCCAGGGAAGGGGAATGGGTAGAAAGGTGGACAAGGGTGGGATTTAAGAGATGGGTAGGGAGAAGAGGGTCCCAAGCTAGCTGTGGGGGGATAGCACTTCATCTTGACTTCCTTCCTTCTTGCTGTTACAGACTTTGCCAGCATGGAGCTGTCTGAGGTGGTGAGCAACGCCATCCTTTCTGCCTACAATGGGGGCCTCCTCAATGTGAACCTGAGCTCCCCACCAGCAGGGGATGGACTGGCACCCAGTGGACCTGCCACCTCTCCCATCCTCACTTCCAACGATGCCCTGCTCTTTCATGAGAAGTGTGGAACCCTCATCAAACTCAGCAACAATAATAAAACGGCTGAGCGCCGGAGGCCCCTGGATGAATTCAACAATGGAGTTGTCATGACCAACCGGCCACTTCGAGATAATGAAATGTTTGAGGTATGTGACATCCTGGAGTCTGGCTGAACTTCCTGCCAAAGACTTGGAGCTAAACCAATGACTGGTGAAGAACCGAGGGTTTGAGGGTCTGTCTTCTTTTGTTTTATTTCCTGGGCTTGACTGTTCTCACTCATCCCCAGATCCGTATTGACAAGCTGGTAGACAAGTGGTCTGGTTCCATTGAGATTGGTGTCACCACCCATAATCCCAATAGCCTGGAGTACCCAGCCACCATGACCAACCTGCAGTCAGGTACCAGCAGGGGAGGGGAGGGACACAGGCTTGGAGTTGATGAGATCAGGGCAGCCTTTCCCTAACTGGGTGGCCTTCTTTACAGGCACCATCATGATGAGTGGCTGTGGGATCTTGACCAACGGCAAGGGTACTCGCCGGGAGTACTGTGAGTTCAGTCTGGATGAGCTGCAGGTGATTTGGTGCACAGGAGTTTGGGCAGTCCAGTCCAGGGAAGCCAGGGCACCAGGCAGTGTCCCCAGAACCAAGAACAAGTTCCTTTCTGTGTGAGGCTTCCTCTGAGAAAGCAAGGCTGTCTGACAGGGTCTAAGATATGCTTGTTAGTAGTGCCTTTTTCCATTTTTATGCTGGGAATGGAACCTAGGGCCTTGGACATGTTTGACAAGTACTCTACCACTGAGTCACATCTCTAACCCCAGTAGCCCTAAGTAGGTCAAGATTTTAGAGAAAAACAAAAAAAGAGTGTTTTTAAAATAGTTTAATTTAGTACCTACTTTACATTGGGTATTTGGGAAATGTGGAATTGTTGTGTCTGGAAAACAGGGACCCAGCTCCTGCCCAAGAGTGGTTTTATGTGAACTTCTTTAGTAGGTGGTCTCCTGTGGAGGGGGGAGGTAGGAAGTGCCCAGGACTGCCAAAGCCTGAGCCCGAGTGTAACTAACTCTAGAGTCTTTCTCCTTTGCTTAGGAGGGCGACCATATCGGTCTCACGAGGAAGTCCAGCTCTGCTCTGCACTTCTTCATTAATGGCATTGATCAGGGTAAGGTGACACACAAGAAAGACTGCTGGCCCAGGGCCATCAGTGGGTCATACCTCATCCTTCTCTGTGATGCTTGCTCTTCTTCTGTTTGACTCTTCTTACATTCTGTTCTGTAGGTGTAGCTACTCCGTTGACACCACCAGTTGTATATGGTGTTGTAGACTTGTATGGAATGGCTGTGAAAGTTACCATAGTCCATAATAATAACCACAGTGACCGTCTCCGCCGGAACAATGCCATCCTGAGGGCTCTGTCCCCCGAGGGTGCTCTTCGTCGTGCTGCCCCTGCAGCCCAGGCAGAACCTGAACGCCTGCTCTTCCATCCTAACTGTGGCCAGAAGGCAGCCATCACCCACGAGGGACGCACTGCCCTGAGGCCCCAGTATGACCCATGGGAAGGGGAGATACCTGCAAGGGGCCATAAAAGGGTGCAGGGCCACTGAGGTGGGAACATGGGAGGGTGTGTGGTATGGAAGTCCTGGACAGAAAGGTGGAGACTTCCAGGAGCAAGAGGTCTGGGTAGTTGTCTTGGGGCAGTGGGTATCAGACTAACATTGCTGGTTTAAGGCTTGACACACTCAGCATGCTGAGGGCTGAGTCCCCACTTGCTGTGTCCTCAGTGCCACTGATGACTTCAATCATGGCGTGGTACTGAGCAGCAGAGCCCTCCGGGATGGAGAGGTGTTCCAGGTGCGCATTGACAAGATGGTGGACAAATGGGCCGGCTCCATTGAGATTGGTGTCACTACCCACAACCCTGCCTACCTCCAGTTGCCCTCTACTATGACCAATTTACGCTCTGGTGAGCTCCCAAGAAGGGCAGGGCTGATGTAGGGTCCCAGAGAAGAAGCTGCTCCAAGGTTCTGGTTTGTTCCTTGTTCCTCATCTTCTGCCACTTCTGTCCCTTCAGGGACCTGGATGATGACTGGGAACGGGGTAATGCACAATGGGACGACCATCCTTGATGAGTATGGACACAACCTGGACCGCCTCAAGGTGAGAGAGCAGTCATACTGACTGGATATCGTGTTGGGGTCAGGGAGACTTGGTAGATGCAGGAGCATCTCAGGCAAGAGCTCTGCCTGACTTCTCACTCCAGCCCCTTCTTCCAAGGCAGGGGACACAGTGGGCGTAGTGCGGCGGGAGGATGGAACACTCCACTTCTTCGTCAATGGAATGACTCAGGGCCCTGCTGCCTGGAATGTACCCCCGGGAGTCTATGCTGTCGTTGATCTCTATGGCCAGGCTGCCCAGGCTACTATTGTGGATGACGTGGGTGAGGGTCTGACAGGGCTGGGGTAAAGGATTAGGGTGCTCTTGGGAATCCTTAAAGACACCTAGAGACTTAATGGGTGATACTATTGCAGAGGTGCCTCCGGTCTCTGAGCCACTCCCTGAAGGAAATAATCAGATGTCTCCCAGTTCTCCATCGTCGGCAGTTGGGGGCTCCGACCTGCGCTTTCACCAGCTGCATGGCAGTAATGCAGTCATCACTAATGGTGGCCGCACTGCTCTCCGCCATAACTGCCGCAGCGAGTTCAATGATGCCATTGTCATTTCCAACCGGTCAGTCTCTAGATTTTCGTGTCTCCACTGTCCCACTGCCCTACTTACATAGGGCCTTAGTGATCCTCCCTCTCCCTGACAGAGCCCTTCGGGATGGAGAACTGTTTGAAATCGTCATTCAGAAGATGGTCGACCGCTGGTCAGGCTCCATCGAAGCTGGTGAGGGACCATCTGTGCAGGGGTTTTAAGGTACCGGATGCCTGTGTCCTGGGATCGTTCTCACCTTCTGCTTTCTCCCAGGAGTGACTGCTATTCGGCCGGAAGACCTAGAGTTTCCCAACACCATGACCGACATTGACTATGATACATGGATGCTGAGGTTAGGCTCTCCACCCTTGAATCCAGCTTGGCAGGGATGGGTGGAGCTAGGTAATACCAGACAACTAAGCATGGTTTGGGCTTGTGGTGGCCATAGGCACTGGAAGACTCTGGGACCTAATACCCTTTCTCCTCTGTTCTGAATTCCCATCAAAGTAGCCCATGGAGTAATTCCTGCTTTTTCCCTGTGGTAATTCCTGGGGCAAAGGAGACAGGACTGGGCCTCAGACCAAGATCAAGTCTCTATGCCTGATGTTTTGACAGGCAGAGACTGGGTAGGAGCCAATTAGTGATAAAGCAGGGAAGCTAAATCCCTCCTCCTGTCTTCTCAGTGGCACAGCTATCATGCAAGATGGCAACACGATGCGCAACAACTATGGGTGTGACCTGGACGCACTGGGCACTGGTGCGCGCATCGGCATGATGCGGACTGCTAAGGGCGACCTGCACTATTTCATTAATGGACAGGACCAAGGCGCTGCCTGCTCAGGCTTGCCTCCGGGTAAAGGTGACTACTCTGGCTTCCAGCCTGCCCGCCTTTGCTCAGATCAATCAGGACCTCAGGCTTCTGATGCCTTCTTTCCTACACAGAGGTGTATGCAGTAGTGGATCTCTATGGCCAGTGTGTCCAAGTGTCTATCACCAATGCTACTGGCCCCATGGACAACAGCCTGGCAACCAGCAACACTGCCACTGAGAAGTCATTCCCCTTGCATTCCCCAGGTACCTGCTTAAGGAGGGAAAAGGCTCGGTGGCAAGTGCTCAGTACGTGTTTCTGAGCAGGGGGGTACTTAGATCTGAGACACAGAGTCTCGTAATTTCCCTGACTCCCAGAGTCTAAGATACCACACACTAGGCATCTTGGGTCTTACATGGTGAAAGGCGTCCAGAGGGCTTGATGAGTAATGGCAGATGGGCCTTTAACTTTCATCTCAAAGCTTCACCAGCAACCCGTCTGAAGGAGTCACCCTAATCCTACCCCTTTTTCAAACATCTATCCACAGTGGCAGGTGTAGCTCACCGATTCCATAGCACCTGTGGCAAGAATGTCACTCTGGAGGAGGATGGCACACGGGCAGTCCGTGTGGCTGGCTATGCACATGGCCTCGTTTTCAGCACCAAGGAGCTCAAGGCTGAAGAAGTTTTTGAGGTAGGCTGTGGGAAAGTAAAGGGGGTTTACCAGCCCAACAGATAGGACCACCCACTGTTTCCTTTCGCACAGGTGAAAGTGGAAGAGCTAGATGAGAAGTGGGCAGGCTCCCTCCGGCTGGGGCTGACCACACTTGCACCCGAGGACATGGGGCCTGGAGCAGGCAGTGGTCCGGGGCTGCCTCCTTCCTTGCCTGAACTCCGAACAAAGACCACCTGGATGGTGTCCAGCTGTGAAGTGAGACGTGATGGGCACCTCCAAAGGATGAACTATGGCCGGAACCTCGAGAGACTAGGGGTGAAGCACCTGGCACTGGAGCAGACAATGGGGGCTGGGGGTGAGAGTAGAGACAGCTCACTGAGCCGATGTCTTTGTTGAACCTTGGATCTAGGTGGGAAGCCGTGTGGGCGTTCGTCGGTGTGCAGATGACACAATGCACATCTTGGTAGATGGAGAAGATATGGGGCCTGCTGCCACTGGCATTGCCAAGGTAGGTCTAAGAGTTGCTTTGGGTTTGGAGAGGGACTAATTAGTTGGAGTTCTTGTGCCGATTTTTGACAAGCTTCCTTGATCTCTGTTCCCAGAATGTGTGGGCTGTGTTGGATCTATATGGGCCAGTACGCAGTGTGGCCATTGTCAGCTCCACAAGGCTGGAAG
Source organism: Grammomys surdaster (assembly GCF_004785775.1). NCBI lineage: Eukaryota > Metazoa > Chordata > Mammalia > Rodentia > Muridae > Grammomys > Grammomys surdaster. Next base: position 3,527,830 of record NW_021604783.1, read on the forward strand.
AATCAGAAGGCACCCAGCCGCCTTCTCCCAGCTCGGATACTGGCAGTGAGGGCGAGGAAGAGGATGATGGCGAGGAGCATGGGCTGAGAGTAAGAGGCTGCAGTAGGGCCTGCTGGGTTGTTAGGCTACCAGTCCAGTTACCAGGGTAGTGAGAGCTATCTTCACTAGTCCAGCAGAGTTCATAGTTGAACTCTTATGTATACTCTAGTGTGGTGGGTAAAACCTGCTGTTGATACCCTGTGCAGCTCAGTCTGTATTTCCACACCAGGGCCAGAATCAAGTGGGGATTATGCCCACAGCCCTTGAATTCCTGGAGAACCATGGGAAGAATATCCTCTTATCCAACGGGAACCGTACAGCCACTCGGGTGGCTAGCTACAACCAGGGCATCGTTGTCATCAGCCAGCCCCTGGTGCCCCATATGCTTGTTCAGGTGTGCCTTTCTTCCTGCCTAGCTGCTATTACTACTCCAGGGTGAGAGGTAAGAAGTTAGCCAGCTTAGCTGAGTGGTGGTGGCGCCTGCCTTTAATCCCAGCACTTGGAAGCAGAAGCAGGCAGATCTTTGATATAGTTTGAAGCCAGCCTGGTCTACATAGCGAGTTCCAGGATAGCCAGGGCTATGCAGAGAAATGCCTCGAAAAACAAAAAAACCAAAACAACTAAAAGAACAAAAGCCAGTTGAAAGTAGTCTCTAGGAGCAGACCAGGGTTCAAAGAGAAAGAATGTTTGTTGGGGGTATAGTTCAGTATAGAACATTTGTTTGACATGTACAAGGACCTGGATTCTGTTCCCAGCAGCAGGAGAAACAGGGAAGGAGATATGTGAATTGATAGTTTCTGCTCTCTACAAACATCAAGATGGGATAGTATGTCAGGCAGGTCACAGTCTGTACAGACTGATTGGGTAGGTGGGTGGCCTCTGTCTGTTTGCTGTGCATATGGACTAGTTCCTTCTCATGCAGGTGCGAATAGACTTCCTGAACCGACAGTGGACGTCTTCTCTTGTTCTGGGAGTCATCACCTGCCCACCTGAGAGGCTTAACTTCCCTGCCTCTGCTTGTGCCCTTAAACGGGCAGCCTGGCTCCTGCGGGGCCGTGGTGTCTTCCACAATGGTCTGAAGGTGAGGAGGGAGCCAGGAAGAATGAAGTGACCCAAGGTTCTGAATGGAGAGGAGCTGGCCAAAAGGGAGCCGTGCATGTCATTACCTGGACAACCTTTGGCCTATTGTTTCCTCCTGTGCTCCTGCCATTGAGAGTGTTAAAGTTGGAAGTAAGAAGGGGCACTCTAGGTAAATAAACTGGGACTAGAGCCTAGGCAGTAGGCAAAGATACAGGCAAAGCTTAGGGACTGGCAGCTACAAAGAGTGAATGGGCAGGATGGCTACTGGTGTGGTGGTGGTAAGGGGCTGATGTCTGAAGACAGTAGGTCTTTCCTCTCAGATCTGTGAGAAGTTTGGGCCAAATCTTGACACCTGCCCTGAAGGCACCATCCTGGGACTTCGACTAGACTCCTCTGGAGGGCTCCATCTCCACATCAATGGGGTAGACCAAGGGGTAGCTGTACCAGATGTGCCCCAGCCGTGCCATGCACTTGTGGACCTTTATGGACAGTGTGAGCAGGTTAGTGGCAACAGAGAAGAGGAAAAGGGAGTCTTGGGAGCCTGGGAAACTTCTGGTTCACAAAGGAATCTAGGGATGTGTCAATCAGGACTTTGCTCTGCAGGTGACAATTGTGAGCCCTGACCCAGGGACTGCCAGTGGGAAGATTGCTGGAACCCAAGGGGACATGGAAAAAGCCGATATGGTAGACGGTGCGCTAGCCCAAAGGGATGGTATCCTGCCCTTGTCTGCTCATCAGTGCCCCATCCAGTCCTTCCCAGTCCAGCTCCTGATTTCCTCCCCTTGCTCTTCCAGGTATCAAGGAAAGTGTGTGCTGGGGTCCACCGCCTGCTGCTAGCCCTTTAAAGAGCTGCGAATACCATGCCCTTTGTTCCCGCTTCCAAGAACTGCTGTTGCTTCCTGGTGAGTCCTAATCCTCTAGAGCCTGCCTTGCTCCCATGTCTCTGGACACTGGCTGGAGGGCAGTATGATGGTTGAGACCCAGGACCAAGCTTGTCTGTCAATCATTGTCCTACAGAAGATTATTTTATGCCTCCACCGAAGCGTAGCTTATGCTACTGTGAATCTTGCCGGAAGTTGCGAGGAGATGAGGCCCATAGGCGCCGAGGAGAGCCTCCCCGGGAATATGCCCTGCCTTTTGGATGGTGCAGGTTCAATCTTAGGTACATATGGGCCACAGGCATATATTTTCCTCTGGGCTATTTTCCCTGAGAAAGGAAGAGTCCCAAGAGGGAAAAGATGATAGCACTCCTTGTGTGGGGGGTGATCTTGAGGAGCCAGTGACCTTTGACTCATCTGTCTTATCTGTCCTTTTAGGGTGAATCCTCATCTGGAAGCTGGCACACTAACAAAGAAGTGGCACATGGCATATCATGGAAGCAGTGTAGCAGTTGTACGGAGGGTGCTGGACCGAGGGGAGTTGGGAGCAGGTATCATAGAGTGGGTTGGGCTTTACAGATCCTAGGAGGAATCATGGGGCTGCTCTCACCCAGGTCTCTTCACAGGTACTACCTCCATCCTGAGTTGCCGACTCTTGAAGGGAGAGCCTGGGGTGGGATTTGAGGAGCCTGGTGAGAACTGTGCACCTCCCCGGGAGGAACAGCCTCCTCCAGTGCTGCTCTCCCCCTCCCTTCAGTATGCTGGGGCAGAGACCCTAGCCTCCAAAGTGCAGTGAGTACTTGTGGGCGGGCACTAGGGGCTCGGTCTGCAAGGTCCCAGGGACTTCTGGGTGCTTAGGATTCCTACCATACCCCTTTTTCCCACCCTGGCTTGTTGCTGATTGCTCCTTGACCTGTCATTGTTCTTTCCCCTTTACCCCTAACATACATACACACACATACACACACATACCACACATACACATACACACACACACACACACACACACGGGGGGGGGGGGGTTCTTTGTGTAGCCCTGGCTGTCCTAGAACTCATTCTATAAACCAAGTTGGCCTTGAACCCAGAGATTCCAGTTCTGGGATTAAAGGCATGTGCCACAGAGACCAGATCTCATTACAGATGGTTGTGAGCCACTATGTGGGTGCTAGGAATTGAACTCAGGACCTCTTGAAGAACAGTCAGTGCTCTTAACCACTGAGCCATCTCTCCAGCCCCCTTTGTTTTTTTGTTTTTTGTTTTCCTTTTTTTTGTTTTTTGTTTTAATTATAACCTGAAGGCTGTTATTTATTTATTTATTTTGGTTTGGTTTTTTTGAGACAGGGTTTCTCTGTGTAGCCCTGGCTATCCTGGAACTCACTCTGTAGACTAGGCTGGCCTCGAACTCAGAAATCCACCTGCCTCTGCCTCCCAAGTGCAGAGGCACCACCACCCAGCATTTTTTTTTTTTTCCTTAAAACAGGATGTCAAGTAGTCCAAGCTGGTCTCAGACTCCTGTTTGGTGTATCTCAGCTGGTCTTGGCTCCTGTCTCCACCTCCATGCTGAGTGTAGGTTAGATGAGTGCATAGGTGTGCCTGCTTTCCTGAATCTATATGGATACCAAGTCGTTCAGAATGTCCTGCACCAGTTGCTGCGTTTGACCCATTGCACTGCATAAACTGTACTTGGGAATTATAATAAATTCCTAACACTAGGAGGCAGTGCCAGTGGATCAGAAGTTTAAGGTTATCCTCCCCTTATTTAGGGAGACCGACTCCAGCCTGGTAGAGACCCTCTACTGTCTCACAAAAGTGGGTGAAGTAGATAAGAAGTGAACTTGGGGTGTTTGGGAAGACATGAAATAGAGTGTCAGGGTAAATAAACACATGAATAGGGCTATGGAAGAGTTAGCTTGAGCAGGACTTGGGAGGAGAGTAGTATACACACAAAATAGTTAGTGCTAAGCCATTCATGATGAGAGCATTACCAAGAAAACAGCAAGGCTTGGGTGGACTGAGCAGAATTAGCAGTCATTGGGCCTTAGAAGCCTTACTCTCCTCTTGTTTCTGCTTGTCTTAACAGATTCCGGGACCCAAAATCCCAGCGGACACACCAGGCTCAGGTGGCCTTTCAGGTGTGTGTACGCCCTGGCTCCTATACTCCTGGCCCTCCCTCTGCGGCCCTCAGAGAACTTCCTGACCAGCACTTCAGCCCATCGGAACTTGAGTGGGTCACTAAGGAGAAGGGAGCCACAATTCTCTATGCCCTGCTGGTACGGGTGGAATAAGGGGCGAGATACCACTACTCCAAGCACAGCCTAGGACTCTTGAATGCTGACTGCCTCCACCTCATTCCAGTGACGTATGGCATGTACAGGTGCTTTCCTGGGAGGAGCACGTAGACAGGCTTTGATTTAGACCAGGTGTGAAGCACATCTCTACATTCAGGGCCCAGCACACTCCCTCTGCTGAGAGGGAGCTTGTAGGGAGCCCAGCTCCGGTCTCTGGGTCCCCCCTTCATGCACTGACATGGGGAACAAGACTCCCCATTATTACCCTCCCCCATATCACTTAATTTATTTCCGTTTTTGTTTCTGGTTACTGTGAATCCCAAAGGAGTCTCTCTGTGCCCACATGAAGCTGCTTTTTCCGTGGCCACAGGGCACCATGGGGCGGGAGTGGGCAAGGGAGGGCGGCCTGAGGAAGCTGTGGGCCCTCTGTACAGTTGTTACTGACTCTGATTTCTAAGGAGCCAATAAATACTGTCTTCAGAGCATCTGCCTCTGCCTCTGCCTCTGTCTCCTGCGGCCTCGCGAGGTGAAGAGTTCCAGGGGCTTTATCTTCCCAGGCCTCTCGGAAACCCACATGGAATTTGGACATCCCGGCACCCGTCTCTCAGCGCTTCCGCCTTTCCTTTCGTCCAACCCGCTGAGCCGTTTGCCGTCGTGACTCCGGAAGGATTTATCCTGACTGCCGGATATGACGTGGGGGCCAAGGCGCGCCGGAGGCCACGGAGAAAGCGCCGAGAAGGCGGGTAGGGGGGTTGGCGCCAGGGCTACGAGGGAGGGGCGGGGGCACGGAGCCTAAGACCCCTGCACGCGCGCCGGCGCTGAGTCTGAGACCCGGGAGGGACGCTGGTGCCCGGGACACGTGATCGAAGTGGCGAGCGGGCGGCGGACGGGCTTCCGCCTCGGCGGGTCGCATTCCCTCTGAGCTCCTACTTCCCTGCAGGCCCCGCCTGAGGTCTGGCAGTCAGTGACAGAGTCGGGTGCCCACTGCCCAGGCGTCACCAACAGCATCATGCCCGCACTCCTGGAGCGCCCCAAGCTTTCCAACGCCATGGCCAGGGCTCTGCACCGGCACATCATGATGGAGCGGGAACGCAAACGGCAGGGTGAGCCTGGGCCAGAGCGGGAGGACAGACACTCGGCCCAGGGTGGCTCTGCTACCCACGAACTTGCCCCCATCCACTGGCCCAGCTGTGCGCCTGCTGGCGAGGCTAAGAGGGAGGCAGCGGCGCCTTCGGGGTGTGAGTGAAGAGGCCCAGTCTAAGTTCCAGAACCCTGGGCTGGGAAGGACCTTGGAGAGCACCTAATGAAGCAAAGTTCTCCCTGTGGCTGTGATGGAGTAACTGGTTTTTGCTGGTCTTCAGTCTAACGCTCAGCTTATTTACACCGCCTTGCCACTTCCCCGTTCTGATTCTTCAGAGGAGGAAGAGGTGGACAAGATGATGGAACAGAAGATGAAAGAAGAGCAGGAGAGAAGAAAGAAGAAGGAAATGGAAGAGAGAATGTCACTAGAAGAGACCAAGGAACAAGTAAGTAGTCTCCCATCGCTTCTATTCCTAGCTTCTTTCTTTTCCCTGCTTTATCTGCTCATCCCTCTTCCAGATTCTGAAGCTGCAGGAGAAGCTTTCAGCGCTACAGGAGGAGAAGCACCAGCTTTTCTTGCAGCTCAAAAAAGTTTTGCATGAGGAAGAAAAACGGAGGCGAAAGGAACAGAGGTGTGGTGGGATGGCTAGAAGTAAAAGTGTGCGGTGGCACAGGTGACAAAAGAATCTAATAGCAGGAGGGCACCTAACTGACCTGTCTTCCTTTCCCTCCAGTGACTTAACCACCCTGACATCAGCTGCATACCAGCAGAGCCTGACGGTCCATACAGGAACTCACCTCCTCAGCATGCAGGGTGAGGGCTAAGAACCGCCTGACACAGAAAAGGCCCTCCTAGAGGTTGCTGCTTATTTCAGCATCATGAACGTCTCTCCCTTTCTAGGAAGTCCTGGAGGACACAACCGCCCAGGTACTCTCATGGCAGCTGACAGAGCCAAGCAGATGTTTGGACCACAAGTGCTTACGGTGAGGGAAAGTCTTTTAAGATTTTTAACCGCTTCTCCTAGACTAGCCAAGACTTGAAATCTGATCCTACCTCCATGTCTCCTCCCATTCTTCTGGCATCCCAATCATTGAAGTACATACATACCAACCATGTAGTATGTAGGTGATGAGCATAAAGGCATATACATATGGTTTTTTTTCTAAGCAGCAAGTTTCACTTCCCCTTAGACCCGGCACTACGTGGGATCAGCAGCTGCTTTTCCAGGAACCCCAGAACATGGACAATTCCAAGGCAGTCCAGGGGGTGCTTATGGGACTGCTCAGCCCCCACCTCATTATGGGCCAACACAACCTGCCTATAGTCCTAGCCAGCAGCTCAGAGGTGAGTGTTGGTTCTCCTCAGATTAGGGGAAGAACAGCAAGAACACCAAAAAACTAATGATCTCCTACCTTTCTCAGCTCCGTCAGCATTTCCTGCGGTGCAGTACCTATCTCAGCCACAGCCACAACCCTATGCAGTGCATGGCCACTTTCAGCCCACTCAGACAGGTGATAACCCCCTGGGCAGAAGCCCCAGAGTCACAAGTCCTACTGCTCTTTGCTCATTTCAAACTTCTCTTTTCCCCTCAGGGTTCCTCCAGCCCGGTAGTGCCCTCTCTTTGCAAAAACAGATGGAACATGCCAACCAGCAGACTAGCTTCTCTGACTCAGTGAGTATGGACCCTTGGGAGGTCAAGGTACTAAGATGAGGGGTACCCCAGTATGCCTAAGGCCAGCTTTGTCCTCCAGTCTTCTTTGCGGCCCATGCACCCTCAAGCTCTTCATCCAGCCCCTGGACTCTTGGCTTCCCCCCAGCTCCCCGTACAGATACAAGCAGCAGGAAAGGTAAGGCTGGTTATCAAACCTACATATACTACTGCATTGTCCCCTTCCCCCTTGTACTGAGTGTTGAGTCAAAGAAATACTTACCCACTGATAAAAACTCTTTTCATTACCAGTCAGGCTTTGCCACCACCAGCCAACCCGGTCCTCGACTCCCTTTCATCCAACACAGCCAGAACCCACGATTCTATCACAAGTAACCGCCAGCCCACCCTCCATCCCTCAGGGTGGGGTCTTATGTGCCCCAAGCCAATAAAATGTACAAAATGTACCCATCACACCCGAGTGCTGTTTATTTGCTTCCCATGCAGCTGCTTAAACCACACAAGGCCAGATTCTAAAAGCATCTTTATCTTTTCATCAGTCAACAAACAACTGAGTTGGGGGGCTTCATATTAAACTTGTAGTTTTATTCAGGTTTGATTTTTAACAAATGTGTCAGGGAGAGAGCCCACAGGAGAGGGTAAAGCCCGTGGGGGCAAGGCCTTCCCAGATGCCTGAGGAGGGATCATGTCCCCTCCCCCCTCCTCCTCTCACCACCCCTAAAGGGGTTTGGGAAGAGACACAGGCAGGGAAGGGGGCTGGTCCCGTCTGTACAGTGGTGCTGGGGGGTGAAGGACTATGGAGAACAGGGGACCAGATCAGGGATGAGTGGGATAAAGGGCACAAGACCATTTGCCAGAATCCACAGCTTTCTGATTCCAAATTGAATTAAAAAGAAAAAAAAGAGGGGAACCTAAACCAGAAGCAGTACCCAACTCCCTTTCCCCCATCAGGGCTGCGAGAGAAGAGGCAGGTAGCTTCACCAAGGCCAGGGCTCCCTCATTCCTGGCCAAGGGAGCGAGGTGAAGGGCAGGGTCTCCTGACAGTTTGAAGGGGGTGAGGAAAACCAAAATAAAACGTCAAATAAATTGAATAGGAGTCCAGCCAAGGGCCCAGCCAGAGCAGAACCTGGCTGGGGGAGGGGCCTCTGTAGGCTCATGGATCACTGCTGCCACCACCGCCACCCTGGGCAAGAGAAAGAAATCATGTGTAAGATAGGACAGTAACTTCAACAGAAAATGAGGATGTGTGGGGACAGTGAAGGCTGTTCACTCACCTGGAAGCCAGTTATTTTGCCATGGCCTTGATTGCAACAGCTGCCTCCTCTGTCATGGCAGACAGTACTGTGATCTGGAAAAGCAAAAGGGCAGTCCAGAGATGCCTTAACTCAGGAACTTTAAGGAGCAAAGCAGCGTACATAGAGCAGGGAGAGGGCATCATACCAGGATCTCTTCTCCACAGTCATACTTCTGCTCAATCTCCTTGCCAAGGTCTCCCTCAGGCAGACGAAGGTCCTCTCGTACCTCCCCACTGTCCTGGAGCAGGGATAGGTACCCATCCTGGATGCCAATCAGCTGGGAGAATGAAGTTAAAAGCAGGTACAGTTAGGTTAAGTATAGAGTATGGATGGACCAACTACAGTGACAGCGCCTTCCTCCACTACATATCCTTTACCAGCTCCTCCCTTTGTCCACGAGGTGCAGGTCAACACACACCCCACCCTTCATAAGCCACTAACCATCTTCATCCTAAAAGCATACCTGGAAGTCATTCCTTTTGATGTTGGGGACATCCATATTATGAGTTGACGGGCAAATATCTTCATATTTCTTCCCAGTAAAAATGTCAATACCAACCAGATGGACCTGTGTACAAATATCATAGAGAGAATCCCTGCAAATCAATCTTTGAAGCATGAGACAAATACCTGTGTCACTGCCTCAGAAGTGAGCAGTCCATGTTATGGGGTAAAGATTAAGGAATTAGAAATGAATCAAGTGAGAGAGACATACCAAAGCCTTAGAAGACCTGAAGCTAAAAGACCACTACCTGAGAGTTACAAACTGAGGGAAAAGTCAGTGTTAGGGAACTCATTTACATGGAGATTTACAAAAATCAACAGGCAAGGACTGAGGATACCACTCAGTTGATAGTAATGCTTGCTCAGCATGCACTGGGTCCAATGCATACTAACACATAAAGCAATCATGACACATGCCTGCAATCCGAGCACTAGAAAGGTAGAGGTGGAAGGATGTTCAAGTTTGAGGACCTGGAGTACACAAGACACTGTTTTATTGTACTGGGGAGGAATTTAGGGAAAAGTTTCTTGAACATTTATATGATGGGCTAAAAAGACAAGTGGAAGAAGCTGAGAAAATGAAGCAAAGGAATGTAAGAGATCTGAAGACGACAATGACCCAGGAGAAGAGCAGAATGAACTGTGGAGTCAGTGTGCAATGAAAACAGAAGGAGCACAAGCCTTATGATAGCCTGTTGTAGTTAGTACTGAGTCAGAAAAGGACAGGGAATAAACCACAGAAACGTCAACTAGTCAGGTTCAACTTCTGAAGAAGACAGGAAAAGTCTAAGCAAAGAGAATGCCAAGTCTTATAATATAAGTAAGCCGAAGAACAGAGGGCAATCAGCAGCAGGGAGAGAACATGAGCTACATCACAACCCCACAGGGAAAGCTAGAACTTGGAGAAGCAGGCACAGTGATCTGAGCATTCAGACTGGAGCACCCCAGAATGCTGCCCTGGGGGTCTTGACTGGAGAAATCTTGGACGAGAAGCCCAAGGAATAAAAAGGTCAAGAATAAGAAACTGAATAAACAAACCCAAAGAAAACTAGCACAAAGAGGGAGAAAGGGAAAGAATGACGGGTGGCCTATGGAAGAAACTGGAACAGTTTAGTTTTGAATGGGAGCAAAAAGCTGGGTGCAGAACAAAAATGACTACAACAGCAAAAGGGGCCAAGACTAAAAGCAACAATTCACCGCGCAGAGCCCTAGGGATGTGGGAGCTGCAGGGAAGGCAAGATGGAGAGGCGAGTCTAACCTTGGCATGGCCATGCTTGCCAGTCTTCGAAGTAGACATCTCGACGATCTTACACGGCCGGCCTTTGAGCACCACAAAGCCGTTCTTACGTAACGCTGAGCACTGCATGGGGAAGGTGGCCGAGGCCCCTGCATCTCCTGTCTCGAAGTCCAAATCATCTGCCATTTTAAGAGGCTTCGATTCCAACTAAAGCCAACAAGAGAACTAGGGTCAGTAACGATGGAGGTTAACAAGACACTCATCTATCCCATTCCTCCCTAGACACTGCTCCACTTCCCCTTATCCCATTACCCACCTAAAGAAAGTTGGGTTTCCTGCTTTGAAACTGGAGTCAAACATACTGAAGAGCTGGTGTATTAGGGGCAAACAGCTGGGGATCCCCGGGGCCCCCACAATGAAATCTAAAGTTGTGACTAGGGAAAGGAAGTCTCCTGGGAGTTGGGATGCCAAATCCCAGAGATGAGGAAAGGGCTACTTCCCGGGAGTGGGTAGGACTCAGGTGTTACTCGCCACTGAAACCAACCACCCCCTCTTCCCCACATACTGCCAGGACTATAATTAGGTGAGCAGCTATGAGCCAGCTGAAGGGCGGGGCTAATGAAGGGGTGGAGACGGAGGACAAGGCCCCACCCAGCTGTTATACTCCCCCCCCAACCATGTCCACACACAAGCCACTCATTGGTACAGGAAACCACAAGGCCTCTTTGAGGGATTCCCGCCTCCAACATGCACTTGCAGATGCAGTCAAGGGAGAGAAGGTAGTTTCCTAAATGATCCCACTGCCAAACATTTCGATCTCAGTTCCCGAAGGGAACTCAGCCTTTTGTCGATGGCCCTCCCACTTTTCCCAGGATGCACCAGTCCTGTCGGCTTTTCAGGCCCAGCCTGTACAGTCAGTAGAAAGTGGGGGAGTGAGGGGTGGTGAATGACAATAAAATGAAAGCAAAAGATTGGTAGTAGTAATAGAAATCGTACTAGGCTGATAGAGTTAAAGACTCTTAAACACAGTAACTCCCAAACAAAACACAACAGGGGAGGCACTGGCAAGGTGAAGATCGAAGATCACCGCAGGGGGAACTAGAATCTCACTACTTTCAGGCGCTGTCGGCATGGGCCGAGAAAGAGTTGGGCTTCAATCCAATCGCCCTCAGTTTCCCCACTTTTCCCGGTTTCCCAAGCAAAGTAATACCACTTACATATGGCTGGACGTCTCACTTCACATGAAGGCTGAGGGATGAGCTCCAGAGGCCCATGAGGCTGGGGAGCACTAACATATGCCTGCAACGGGCCCTGCGGGATGATTGAGACCCAAGGGTAGGGTCTCTCCCGCACACCAAAATTCAAGGATCCAGAGAAACCCAAAAAATACCAGACCTCCTTGAGCTGGGGGTTGCCGGCTCGCGCCCACCATGTGGTCGCCCGGGGCTTCCGGTGGCCCGGGCCAGGGGGGAGGGGTCCCCGTGCTGCCATGCGGCCCCGGTCCATGTTCGGCCGCATGGCCTCGGACCCCGAGGGCAGCCTCCAATGGGGAACACTTCCGGTGCTACGGCCACCCCTGCCCCAAAGCTGCGCCAGGCCAGGACCATGCCGTCTCCCCTCCCCCCGCCGGCCGCCAACCCCCTCCACATGCCCTCTCACCGAACAGCCCCCTCCCCCACCTCACGTGGCCGCACAGCGCCGGTCCTCAACGGCACAGGAGCCTTTGCCCTCTCTGGGCCGATCTGGCCCCCGGCCCTCGCCCCGGCGTGGCCGCCTGGCGGCCTCTCCCGCGTGGCGGCCTCGCGGCTCGCCGTCCCCCGCCCTGCGTCGCTCCAACGTCACCCGGCCGGCCCCAACCGTCACCCCTCGCGCCAACCGGGCCCTGTGCCCGCCTCTCCACACCTCGCGCCGCTCCCTCACCGAACCCGTGCGGCGATAGCCGCCGCTCCCTTCTGCCCCCCTCCCCGACCCCCGCGTAGTTCCGTCTCTCGTTCCTGGCCCAAACCGAGGTTACGCGCAGGCGCGCCCTGCCCGCTCTCACCTCGCGCGAACGCACTGACTCGACTTGGTCCGCTCGCCGCGAGCCCAACTGCTGCCTCCGAACCCGCTACTGTGCTGCTGCTGCCGCCGCCGCCGCCGCCGCCTCTAGCGCCGCCGCCGCTGCTGCACACGGGTCTTAGTACGCAGGCGCCGACTCCCCACTGACCAACCAAGCAGCCCTATGACAGCCGCGCAAGCGTGCTAGGTAGTTCCACCACCTTCCACCCCCGCACTGCGCAAGCGCATGGACCCTCCCCGATCTCCACCCTCTCTCCCACCTACCCATCCAATGACGCACACACGTGACTCCGCCCCTTCCCAGCCCGTAACGCTGCCAACCAGTCGGCAATGCGCAGGCGCACCGGGTTTTTTTTTTTTTAAATCCCTTCAACCTCTTCTTCCCTCCCCTTGATCGACAGCTCGCTCTACAGGGCGACCTCTGCGACTGCGCAATACAGAACCCTGCACTCCACACCCTCCAAAGGAAACGCCTGGGTCTCAACGCATGCCTGTTAGGAATCCTAAACGCCCCTTCCACCTCAGACGTCGTCCCTACGCTGGGTGTTGAAAAGACCACGCCACTGTGCTACTTGCGGCGTCAAGAACGCATGCGTCTAGCAGGCGCCACACCTCGGCCTTAACTGGAATTGAACAACTCATGGTTCAGAGAATCTGCCTAGTTAGGTGTGCTGCTCTTCTCCGAATCCGTGTCCCAGCTCTGCCAGCTCTGCACGTGCTCAAGAGACTGCTTTCCATGGGAGACTCTCCTACCACGCTAGTGTGGTCGGATTACCACCATCTCGGCTTCACTACTTTACGCAATTTGTGCGCTATAGTTTCAATAGCCAGAGCTATCCGATATAAGCCACCATCTTGTCTAAACCCTGGTTAGTATTGGTCCCTATAGTTCGCATAGAAGCTTTTCCGTTCTAAATCCTAAATAAAGAGAATTGCATAGCGTTCCTGGTTGTTGTCCCAAGTGGGCTTGAGGTTTCTAAAAGGGAATGTCTAATGTTTCTTCAAAAATCAAACTCCATATGAGTGGTTCTGTACCAGGAGGCACACTACAGTGCCAAATCGTTAGGAAGCTGAGGCAGGAGACTTGTTAAACAGCCAGCATATAAAGTTGGTCTTGATGTTTATGATGCCTGTAATCTCGGAGGTTGGGAAACTGGAACCGGAGAATTGAAAACAAAAATAGTGCAATGATAGATTGACTTTCTCTAAAGATAAGCTATCAGGATTTTTACTCCCTAGAAGAAAGCAGACGTGGTGTAGCCCGCCCTTAATCTTAGGAGAGCCAGGTGGGTCTCAGTGAGTTCAAGGCCAGCCTGGTCTGCAGAGTGAATTCATAACTCAAAAGCAAAAACAAAAAGTCTGGTCTAGGAATCTAAACCTTTTTGTTGGTGGTGGCGGGTTTTGTTGTTTTTCAAGACGGTTTCTCGCCCGGCAGTGGTGGCACATGCCTTTAATTCCAGTACTTGGGAGGCAGAGGCAGGTGGATCTTTGTGAGTTCAAGGTCAATCTGGTCTACAGCCTGAGTTCCAGGACAGCCCGGGCTATAAAGAGAAACCCTGTCTCGAAAAACAACAAAAAACAAACAAACAAACAAACAAAAAAGGACAGGGTTTCTCTGTGTAGCTCTGGCTGTCCTGGAACTAACTCTGTAGACCAGATTGACCTTGAACTCACAAAGATCCACCTGCCTCTGCCTCCCAAGTGTTGGAACTTAAGGTATGCACAGCTACCTGTAGTTTTGAGAAGTCACTTCAAATTATTGTACTTTAATTTCCTTACCACTGAATAAGGATATTAAATGATATCTTAATTTCCAACTCACTGGCATTCTTGCAAACACTAGTTTGAACTATTATGTTTGTGTAACACAGTAGGACTATTCACCCTAGATCCTTCAATTTCCTCGAATTTCCTGTCTTTCGGTGGAATACCAGCACTGAGAATGCTGAGATAAGCAGATCAGTGGTTCAAGGCTATCATGGCCTACGTACTCCAATCCTAGCCAGACACACTGGATCAGAGTGGTTCAAGGATATGGTGGCCTACATACTCCAGTTCCTAGCCAGGCACAGTGCCTGCCAACCTCCCTGTAATCCCAGCACATAAAACGTGGAGGCAGAGAAAGGAGAGTCGGAAGTTTAAGGTCATCCTCTGGGTATGGTAATATATGCCTGTAATCCTATCTCCTGGCTAAACAGGAAGATTGCCAGCCTGTGCTACATAGTAAAACCCTATTTTAAAATTCTGTCCCAGTACTGAAAAAGAAATGAACTACTGGACACATGTTACAACTGTGAAAGCCAAATAGTGCAAAGCTTGGGGCTAGGGCTGTGTCTTCAAGAGGCAGTAACTAGAATTAATAGGGCTCTAAATATCACAAACACAATCCACAGAACCAAAATATATTAGCGGTTGCCTACTGCAAAGGATTTAGGGAATGGACTGTTAGTGACCATAAGGGAGGGGGAGAAGTGGGATGAATCTTTTTGCGGATTATAAAAAATATTCTAAAATTAATAGTAGCACACTTCTTCAGATACTAAACCACAAAAGCTTTGAACTGTGCTTGCTATTTTATTTGATGGTACCAGAGATTTGAATCTAAGGCCTGCGAATGTTCAGCAAGGATCACCACTGTGCCTGTGTCCCTTACCAGTTTGTTTGGTTTTTGAATTTCTGGGTTTTTTTTTTTTTTTTAGCATAATGAAGATAGATTTGGCTGGGCAGTGGTGGTACACAACTTTAATACCAGCACTTGGGAGGCAGAGACAAGTAGATTTCTGAGTTCAAGGCCAGCCTGGTCTACAGAGTGAGTTCCAGAACTACACAGAGAAACCCTGTCTCGAGAAAAAAAAAAAAAAAAAAAAAAAAAGATTTGGTAAGGAAAGGGAAGAAACCCCTGAGGATGGAGGGACACAGAGAATGCCCTTCACCCCCTTTAAGACATGGACTCAGTATATAGCTCTGGCTGTCCTGGAACTTATTATATAGCCCAGGCTGGCTTCAAACTCACAGAAATTCTCCTGCCTCTGCCTCTGGGAGTGGGATATATATCACTCACTGGTTTCCGATGGGTGCTGGAGACTTGAGCCCAGTTGTTACCCTGTGTGGCAAGTGCTTTACTCCTTGAGCACACTTAGTTTTTTAAAACATATTTTCATTTTATTTTATTTTTGATTTTTCAAACAGGGTTTCTCTCTATAGCCCTAGCTGTCCTAGAAATCAATCTGTACACCAGGATGGCCTTGAACTCATAGAGATCTGCCAGCCACTGCCTCCCAAGTGTTGGGACTAGTATACCACCAATACCTAGCTAAAAATAAATGTTAAAAACAAAAACAACAAAAAAAAACCCAAAGAAACAAAGCTGGGTGTGGTGGCACACACCTTTAACTCCTACACTCTGGACAAAAAGAGGCAGAGTCTGGCAGATCTCTGTGAATTCAAGGTCAGCCTGGTCTATACTGCTAGTTCGAGGCTAGTCCTGGATTGTTACATAGTGAAACTCAGGCTAAAAATAATTAGAAAAAGAGGATCTGTGAGATAGCTCAGTGGATAAAATGCTTGCCACATAGGCCTAACAACTCAGGTTCGATATCCAGAACCCACAGTAGAAGGAAAATCCTCTGATCTTCACATGTATGCCATGGAACACACATCCACATATACACACTATACACATTCTCACATACAAGTAAAATGAAAGAAAGTAATATAAAACAGGTGGAGTATCTGAAAGTGTATTTGAAAAGTTACTGCATCAACATCTGGGTCCATGAATATCAGCTGTAATTCTGTGAGTTCCCATGACACTCCTCAGCACAGTTGTGGCTCAAATTCTTAGTATGCAGTATGCTTCATTCTTGAAAATAGTTACTTACAAATATAAGTTCTGCCAAAAGTGATGCCATGGGTAAGGTATCACTGTGGAGCCGGGGATAGTTGCTTCTGGAAAGACAGGACCTAGAAAAAAGATGGGGGGGGGGTGCTGGAAAGATGGCTCAGTGGTTAAGAGCACTTACTGCTCTTCCAGAGGACCTGAGTTCAATTCCCAGCAACCACATGGTGGCTCATGACCATCTGTAATGGGATTCGATGCCCTCTTCTGGTGTGTCTGAAGATAGCTACAGTGTACTCATATAAATAAAAATAAATAATATTTAAAGATGCTCAGGGGGACTGTGAACGGGGGCCGTGGAGTGTGTGGTTACATGGAAGAGTTTGGAGGGAGAGAGAAATCTTGTAATTATATCATAATTCCCCACATAAAAAATAGAAGAAAAAAAGATGTTCAGATATTTTAATGGAGCTAGGCATGGTGGTGTCTGTTTGTAATCTCTTCACTGGGAGGAAGAGGCAGGTGGATCCCTGTGAATTCAAAGTCAGCTTGCTCTGCAGAATTTTAGAACAGCCAGAGTTACATAGTGAGAAACTGTCTCAAGAAAGGAAGAAAAAGTGAATGAATGAATGAATGAATGAATGAAACAAAAAGAAAAAAGCCCTACATATTTTTCCCTGCCCACAGGACTGTGTTTGATTAATGTGTCAACATGGATAACATTGTTTATCTTAGCCTGGCACTGGAGTACACAGATGTAATTCGAAAAGGCTTAGGAGCTCATGATTGTCTGTGGCTACAACGGGAGTCTGAGACCAGGCTGGCCTCACCATGGCAACATCAAAACAACAATACGGCACGTTTTCTTTATTTGAGCTTGCACTTGCAGTATTTTCAGTTTCCTTTGGTCCATTATCAGGATTTGAGACATGGTATTGAGCTAGGCAGTGATGGTGGTGCCTTTAATCCCAGCACTTGGGAGGCAGAGGCAGGCAGATTTCTGAGTTCAAGGCCAGCCTGGTCTACAGAGTGAATTCCAGGACATCCAGGGCTACATAGAGAAACCCTGTCTCAAAAAAAACAAAAACAAAAACAAAAACAAACAAAAAAAAAAAGCCATCAGTAGGCTGGAGAGATGGCTCAGTGGTTAAGAACAGTGCCTGCTCTTCCAGAGGACCTGAGTTCAATTCCCAGCAACCACATGGTGGCTCACAACCATCTGTAATGGGATCAAATGCCCTCTTCTGGTGTGTCTGAAAACAGCTACAGTGTACTCATATACATAAAACTAAATAAATCATTAAAAAAAATAAATCTTTTTTAAAAAGTTAAAGCCATTTGTTCAGTGACGTTCCATCCATCTTCTATACCATTAATAAAATGGCAACTTCAGCTGGATTTACAGCCGCACTGGTGTGGCCTGTCAGCACAACATGAAATTTCAAATTAGTGGCTCTGTTTTTAGAAATATTCACTATTTTTTTCAGGGAATATATATCTGCTATGAGCTCCATATATTGCTTAATAAGCTTCCCATCAGTAAACAGTTTTGGTGTTGCTATTAAATATGTTGCTACTATGTTGCTACATAACTAGGTTGTGTAACAGAATCAGTCTGGGTTGTAACTTTGTTTGTTTGTTTAATACAAGGTTTCTCTTTGTAGCCCTGGCTGTCCTGGAACTTGCTCTATAGACCAGGCTGGACTCAAACTCAGTGATTCACCTGCCTCTGCCTCCCTAGTGCTGGAATTAAAATGTGAGTCACCACCGCTGCCCTGTAAGTCTATAATTTTGTGCTTGGATGCATTCACATCTATCCTGGGTCATATGAGACCAACAGGCCCATGATTTGGATGCTCTTGATATGAGGTCTCAGTGGTAGAAAGCTTGCTTAGCAAGCCTAAGGCCCTAGGCTCACCCCTAGTGCCATAAGGAAACAAAATATGAACTTGAAAATATCAACTGATTCGGGGGGGGGGGGTGGCGCACGCCTTTAATCCCAGCACTTGGGAGGCAGAGGCAGGCTGAGTTCGAGAGTTCGAGGCTAACCTGGTCTACAGAGTGAGTTCCAGGACAGCCAGGGCTACACAGAGAAACCCTGTCTCGAAAAACCAAACCAGAAGAAGGAGGAGGAGGAGGAGGAGGAGGAGGAGGAGGAGGAGGAGAAGAAGAAGAAGAAGAAGAAGAAGAAGAAGAAGAAGAAGAAGAAGGAGAAAAGAAAATATCAACTGATAATGAGAGAGTTATGACATCGGAACAGAGTAGTAATGACTGCTGCACTGAAAATAAACTGAGGGTGATCCTTCAGGGGGGCAAGGGAGCCAAGAAGGCATAGACAGTGCTGTCTCACAAAGGAGTGACATCTGTGGTATGAACCAGGCAGGAGCAGGGAGGACGGGGGAAGTGGATGGATGTGAGAAGGAGGAAGAAGCAGGATCTAGAGATAGTGAGGCTCGGGTGAGATGGAGGGTAATTCCAAGACAGAGACAGAAGTCTCTCATCAAATGCAGTGGTGGCCTTGAGCAAGGCAGGGGGCCCTAGGGCTTTCCAGCTGTCAGCTTAGGAGGATGTTTGAGCTGAAAGAGATAAAATTCAGCTCCTAATCAAGTTCCATGTGATGGTGTGGATGGAAGTGGAGGCAGTCTATCTCAGCTAGGGCTGGTTTGCATTACTATAATCTAAGCTCTTGGGAGGAGTAAGGAGAATCAGGAGTCCAAAGCCACCAAGTCTGGACTATATGAGACCCTGTGTCAAAAACAAAACCAGAGCTGCAGAGTTGGTTCAGTGATCAAAATCATTAGCTACTCTCCCTGAGGGCCCAGGTTCAATTTCCAGCACCCACAAGGTGACTCACAAGAGTTAGGTTACAAGGTATCCAATATCTTCTGGCTTCCCTTGGCATTAAACACATGGTACACAGATATACATGCAGGCAAAGCACCCATAAACACAAAAACAAAAAAATAAAATAAATCTAAAAGACAAATAAACAAACAAAAATAAATAAATAAAAAGGGCTGAAGCGACAGCTCAGGTGGTTATTTTTTTTTTTTTTTTTTTTTTAAGATTTATTTATTTATTATATATGAATACACTGTAGCTGTCTTCAGACACACCAGAAGAGGGCATCAGATCTCATTACAGATGGTTGTGAGCCACCATGTGGTTGCTGGGATTTGAACTCAGGACCTCTGGAAGTGCAGTCAGTGCTCTTAACCACTGAGCCATCTCTCCAGCCCTCAGGTGGTTATTTGCCGCGAATTCTGTATTCTAGCCCCAGAACTCACTCAGTATAAGCTGCTGCAAGCTTGTCCCCTTATGTTTCAATCACTGTGACACGCACATGTGTACACACACACAGATAAAATACGTGTTAAAAAAAAAAAAACAAGAGCAAGCTGGGCAGTGGTGGCGCACACCTTTAATTCCAGCACTTCGGAGGCAGAGGCAGGTGGATTTCTGAGTTCGAGGCCAGCCTGGTCTACAGAGTGAGTTCCAGGACAGCCAGAGCTATACAGAGAAACCCTGTCTCAAAAAACAAAACAAAACAAAACAAAAACAAAAACAAAAACAAAAGAGCAAAAAGGGACTGAAGAGATGTCTCAAAGGTTAAGAGCACTGGCTGCTCTTTCAGAGGACCTGAGTTCTATTCCCAGTGGTGGCTCATGATCATCTGCAACTCTAGTTCTGACCTGATATTCTCTTTAGGACTTAGGAAGCAACAGACACAATGTGGTGCACAGACATATATGGAGGTAAAACAGCCATGTGCATAAAATTAGAAAAAAATACAATTAATGAAACAAACAAAAACAATAAAAATTAGGAACCCAAACCAATCAGCCAGACAAAAACTGGTGGCTGTGAATGTATCTCAGTGGCAATGACTTGTTGAACATATATGAAGCCCTGGGTTGATCTCTAACACTGAAAAAAGTGTTAATAAAATAAAAAAATAAAAATTAAAAAAAAATTTAAAAAAGGAAGAGAAGATAATTTTCACAGTAACTTCTCTCCATGATGCCTGCGGGCACCAGATAACCTAGAGCATCCAAATGACTTAATTCACCGAGGGCCACAGTGAGCGCTCAATGTACTGTAATTCTTCTCTGACATTATGAATGAACTGATTAGTAAAAGCTGTGGAGAACAGGCTTAGAACCATCTGGGCCCTTCAGTTCACCCTGCTCTTGGGAGCAGAGCCCAGTACCTCGAACAGACACTGAGTCTGCCTTGGTTTTGGCCTTCTAGAATGGTGTGGAATGGATTTCTATTGTGTGTTACTACTAGTTAGAAAGAGAAATATGAGACAGAGGTTCTAAGAAAGAGGTGGTTAAGTAAGGGTATCAGACGTACCAGGTGGGAGGAAGTGTGGGTGGGTGGAGAAAGGGGAAGGCCTTGGCAGAGTGTTCTCAGTTCCAGGGGAAGGCAGCTAAGAAGTGAGAGGGAGGGAGGGAGGAAGGGAGGGAAAGAGAAAATGACAGAGGTGAAGGTATATCCCAATCTAGCAGCCAAGACAGGAGAAGGCAGCCATTGGAAGGGATGAAAGAGCCTGGCAGGGCGGTGGAGCACGCCTTTAATCCCATGACTTGGGAGGCAGGGGCAGAAGGGTCTCCACCAGATGAAGATTAGCCTGACTAGATACTGAGTCCCAGGCCAAGAAGAGCTACATAGCAAGATGTCATCTTAACTGTTCTCCCACCAGGGGAGAGGACATGAGAGGGAAAACCGTTTAGGCTACTAAAAGCAAGTCAGAAAGGCAAGTTGTTGGAAGTTAGTGCTGTGAGGGAATGGGGGTGACACAAGCTTTTTTGGTTTTGTTTTGTTTTGTTTTGTTTTGTTTTTCGAGACAGAGTTTCTCTGTGTAGCCTTGACTGTCCTGGAACTCACTCTGTAGACCAGGCTGGCCTCGAACTCAGAAATCCGCCTGCCTCTGCCTCCGAAGTGCTGGGATTAAAGGCTTGCGCTGACACCAGCTTTTTAATCATTGAGATATTTAAAATAAATACCACCCATCATCACCTTTGCTAAGCCTTGGCATCCAGGGGAGATTATTCTAAAAGTAAGGCTCTGAGAAATAGCCGGGAGTGAGTGTTTGGGCTCACATGCTAGGAACCTAATTCAGTGAGAGGGAGACGGAGCGAAGCTTCACCGTAGCTGTTCTCAGAAGACTAAGACTGTGCTCAGGGTCTGTTGGAGATGGGAAGGACTTGGGATGAAAGACACATGTTTGAGAGCTATCAGAAAGTGGGCACTTAGAGCCGGTGAGCGGGCTCATCAGGTCAGGGCGTTTACTGCAAAGCAGCACCACCTGAGGCTTTCCACAAGACCCACACGGTGGAGGGAAAGAGCTGACTCCTGAGAGTTGTCCTCTGACCTCTACACGTGCTCTGGCATGTGTTCCTCCAATGAGTGAGTGTAATTTAGGGGGAAAAATTACAGCAAGGGAATGATAGAGTGCATGCCTTAAATCTTAGCACTTGGGAGGCAGAGGCAGGTGGATCTCTGTGTGTTTAAAGCCAGCCTGGTCTATAAAATTAGTCCAGGGTAGCCAGGGCTCTGATACACAGAGAAATCCTGCCTCGAGAGACCAAGAAGAAAATAAAATTGCATTATGCAAGTGCATTACATGCTTGCAGGGTCTGAGGACACCAACAGAGGGTGACAGATCCCCTGGAACCTGAGTTAGATGGTTATGGGCCAACATGTGGATGCTGCAAACCAAATCCATGTTTTTGTTTTGTTTTGTTTTGTTTTTTTAATTTTTATTTATTTATTATATGTAAGTACACTGTAGCTGTCTTCAGACACCCCACAAGAGGGCATCAGATATCATTGCAGATGGTTGTGAGCCACCATGTGGTTGCTGGGATTTGAACTCGTGACCTCTGGAAGTGCAGTCAGTGCTCTTAACCACTGAGCCATCTCGCCAGCCCCTGTTTTGTGTTTTGTTTTTTGTTTTTTGTTTTTTAACAAGAGCAGCAAGCACTCTCAAACACTGAGCCATCTCTCCAGCCCCTAAAATACATGTGATGGTTTTGTTTTGTTTTTTGAGGCAGGGTCTTTCTATATAATCCGGGTTTTCCTAGAACTCATGTATACCAGCCTGGCCTCAAACTCACAGAGGTCCATTTGTTTGTGCCTTCTGAATGCTGGGATTGAAGGTATGTACCACTAAGCCTAGCTAATAAATATAAAGTTTAATAAATAAAAAAGGAAGTGATCAGCAAATAAAACGATAGACAAGAGATAGGAGAACACAGCTAACACTGACACTGCTAAAGATGTGACATCGGCAGAGAAGGAGCTGACCGGGTAGGTAAGCTTGGGTTGTGGAAGGGTTGAATGGTGAGGAAGCCGAGGCAGTTACTCAGTAGACTGAGGTAGGAAGGTCAAAAGGTCAAGTTCTACCTAAGTTTCAGAAAGGGTTTAAGGCCAGTTTGAGCAGCTTAATGAGACCTTGTCTCCAGAAGAAAAAAAATATGTAAAAAATGGGCAAGAAAGTTGGAAGTTATAGCTTGGTGGTACAGTTGGCCAGAATCCCCAAAAAAGAAAGAGAGAAACAAAAAAAGTCATCCACAAATATCTTATGTGGGAAAAAAAAGCCTCTGCTTCATGATAGCACATATCTTTAATCTCAGCACTCCAGAAGTAGAGGAAGGTGGTTCAAGGCCAGCCTGGTCTCCAGGATGAGATCCTATCTCAAAACAACCAAACTGAAAACCAATTAAACAGTTTGAGAAGCGGGGTTATATATAGCTCAACGGTAGAGTGTTTGTCTAACATGTACAAGGCCCCCAGCACCACAGCTCAGTTTTATTTTATTAAAAATAGTTTTAGAAGCTGGTCAGTGGTAGTGCATGCTTTAAATCCCAGCACTTGGGAGGCAGAGGCAGGCAGATCTCTGAATTCAAGGTCAGCCTGGTCTACAGAGCAAGTTCTAGGACAGCAAAAGCTATTTTGAGAAGCCCTCTCTGACACACACATACACACACTCACGCACACACACACAAATACAAAAATGCTTTAAGATTTATTTTTTAATGGGTGTTTCCCCTGCATGTATATATGTGCATCGTGCAGATGTGTGCTTCTCAAGGTCAGTAAAAAGCAGGAGATCTCTTGGAACTGGAGTTATATAGATGGTTGAGAGCCACTGTATGTGCTGGGAAATGAACCCAGGTTCTCTGCAAGAGCAGCTGGTGCTCTTAACCCGAACCGACTCTCCAGCTGCCAAAACTTGGGACTTTCTGTATATGACAGTTAGCCAAGTGTTCTACCAACTGTGCTATATCCCTGGTCTTTGCCAGTTTCTAAATCTTAATTCAAAAAGGTCTCATCTCTGCTTGTGGGCTTCCTCTCATTCTCGAACTCATTATTCGGCCCACACCTGAACTCCTCCGTACCTTTGACACCTTTCCGATTCTTCTGTTTGCAGCAGTGAGATATCTTCATTGCCTTCCTCAACTGGGATCTCTGTTTTCCAGGTCAGGGTTAGAGTTAGAGGCTTTAACAGTGTAAGGAAGTGGTTGTTTCTGTATACCTACTGCCTCCCTGGCGATTTGGTTCTTTTCTTGTCTCTTCTCTTTTCCGGTTCACTATATCTGATGCCCTAAATAAAAATCGCAATCCTCAGCTCTGAAAAGACCAGAGTGGTGCGTGGTCAAGTTTGTTGTTGGAATTATGACCAGGTGGATCCCAGGAGCGGCCAGCAGAGGGCGCGCTGGGACAGGGAGCGGGATCATACCGGGGCTGTCGGCGATCGCCAGAGCGCACTTGGGGAGCGCGGAGCAGCGCACTCGTGCTACTCCCAGGGGGTGCTGTTCCAAATTAAAAGTGAACTCTGTATAGTGTCCCCCATGTCCTCTCATGTGGAGTCGGCGGCCCTCGGAAAGAGTGACTTAGAGCCGTCTGCATATTGGCAACTAACACTCAGATCGTAGTGCGTTGTTCCAGATGCCAAGATTACTACAAAAGTCTTACTGCTGTGGCGATTACTGCCTAATGTGTGTTCAGAACATTAAAGAAAATAAACGGTCAAAACCATTTCATTTTTTTTTAAAAGTCACGATAAGATAGGATAGTTGATACTTAAAGAGACCCAACCCCCTACCCTCGAGACGCAAAGATACCAAGTTTTACCAAACTGCATGTTCAAGGCCGGTGAGCCAGGGGTCCTGTGACCCTGAACCTAAGAAAATCTGAAAGTACTCGGTGGGAGACACTAGAACTGTGGCAAGAGGGTCAGGAGGCCAGGTTACCCAGAGGAGGCTTAAGAGAACTTTCTTGGAGCAAAAATAACGTCTTTTGGTTTGCTTGTTTTTAACACATGAGCTCTGCCTGGCCTCAAACTAGTGAATCTTCTTGCCTTGGCTTTTAGAGTGCTGGAATTACAGGTGCTATCTACCATACACAACCTAAAGAAAGTATCTTAGGGTGTTGGCTACATGTATGGATATTTTATTAAAACTAAGGAAAGAGGTGCGCTTTGTTCTAGATCTGTAAACTTTGCTTTCCTTTTTTCTCATTTCTTGAGACATTGTCTCTCACTGTAGACCAAACTGTCCTGGAACGCACTATATGACCCAAGCTGACTTCGAACTCAGCAAGTCTGCACTAGGGAGGCGAAAGCAAGAGGATCAGGAGCTCAAGGCCAGGCTGCGCTACAGAGATCTTTTTTCAAAAACCCTAAAAACATAAAAACGAGGGGCTTCTGCTTGTGATCGCCACTGTGCCTGCCCTGGAGTCTGCGTGGACGTTCTGTGCGGGGGGAAAAGTACCCAGGGCGGTAGGGGATGGAGAGTAGAGTCCGGGCACCGACCGTCTGAAGAGTGAAGGCCAGCGGGCCCCCCTCGCTGCAGAACCGCGGCTGCTGGCCGCTACCCCCACCCGGGTCGTCAGGGGCAACCTCGGGGGCTCGCCCCGGCCCCGCCTTGCGCGCAGAAGCCAGGTGGCCGTTGAGGCGCCACCAGCCGGTTTGATTTCCCGCGGCCGGTGGAACGGGGCGAAGGGGGGAGGGGAAACGAGTCACTAGCCAATGGGTTGGGTCGGGCGCACCACGTGACGGCGGGGAGGCGGGGCCCAGGTGTACTTACGGAGTTGCGGGAGGGGGCCGCAGCTTCAGAACGGAGTCCGGGAGGCGGGGCTGGCGTGCGGGCTTGGGGGGCTGCGCGGCTACGATTGGCCGGCGGCCGGGAGGCGGGACCTGAGTGCGCCGCTTCAGGCGACTGCGATTGGCCTCGGCTCAGGGCCCGCGGCAGGCGTGCGGGCGAGGCTTGGGGCGCGAGGACCGAGCGGGGTGGCCGGTCCGCGAGCCGGGGGGAGGGGCCGGGGTGGTGGTGGTGGCAGCGGCGGAGGAGGCGGTGGCGGCGGGGGCCGGTACAGGACCCGGCGGGATGAGCGAGGCGGAGGCGGCAGTGGTGGCGACAGCGGCCCCCGCGGCGACGGTGCCCGCGACGGCGGCAGGGGTGGTAGCGGTGGTGGTACCGGTGCCCGCGGGAGAGCCGCAGAAAGCAGGCGGCGGGGCGGGCGGCGGGGGCGGAGCCGCCTCTGGCCCCGCTGCTGGGACCCCCTCAGCGCCCGGCCCTCGCACCCCTGGCAACCAGGCGACGGCGGCCTCGGGGACTCCCGCGCCCCCGGCCCGGAGTCAGGCGGACAAGCCGGTGCTGGGTGAGGGGGGGGCACGCGCTAGGGCGGCTCTGAGGGTCGGCGGGCTGGGGGAGGGGCAGCCGGGTTTGGAAAGCCGAAGGTAGGCCTGGCCCAAAGGACTAACGGGTCCGGGAGCTGCCGAACAAACTATTAGTGGATTCCGCTGGAGGGAAACCCTGCCGCACCTTCATGAGCCGGAGGGCGGGGCAGGCAGGTTCAGCTAAGGCTTTGGGTAGGAAAATAAAACCTCAGGGTCTGGCCACACCCCTGTTTGCGGGATACCTGGTGTAGTTGACTCCGGTTCTTGTTAGGTAAACCTCTGAGCTTGGGAAGCAGGTGAATGGGACCCCTTACATTTAGGAGAGCTAGAACGGCTATTGAGTTTTGACTCTGAGGGTGGACCAGGTGAGTACCGGGTTCTAGGTGAAAGACCTGAGCTTCGTAGGATGTGAGGCACGTGGGTTTGAGCCTGAAATCCCTGTGTGAGTTTTTTCCACTTAGAACTAGGGTAAGAGTACTTTGACATTTCCAGTGAAATCTGGTCGACTCATAGCTTACTAAGGAGGCAGGTTAGAGTTTTAGCTTAGTTTTCTCTCAAAACTCAGCCCAGCTCCGTCTCTTCCCCCATCTTACTATCCCCACTGCATCTCTGCCTGGCAGCAATCCAAGTCCTGGGCACTGTCAAATGGTTCAACGTCCGGAATGGTTACGGATTCATCAACAGGTATCCGAGGAACCCAGGGAGGGGGAGGAACGGGTGTCTTTTCCGAACTGACCTGTGGGATTGGACACCTTATTTCATCTCTACCCCTGCTGAGGCACGGTTGTGATGTCCAGCTGAGGCTGGTTGAAAGTCTTTAGCCACAGCACAAATGTATGCTTACTGGCAAGAAGAAGCTTGCACCCACATCTTCAAGGGCAGCAGAGGATTAATGATCCAGGAACTTGGCAAACCTGACCCTGACCTTCCCAGCTCCTCTGTCTCACCTTCTGGAGTTGCTGCATTATTTTTAGCATGCTGTGTGCCTCTGGAGTAGAATGTACAGGGCTCCTGGTTGGAGTCCTCACTGATTTCCTGGTTAAGGGCAACACTCCTGGCACCTTCACAACTTCTATCCCTTAAAGAGCTGTGGCTCATTTGAACCACGCACCACCCATCCCTAAACGGTAGGACTGAAGCTGGTGCGTACTGGGGAAGGAGACGGCTGCTTTTCTTCAGTGGCAGCTCCACCTCTTCCAGCTCTGGGAGAGACTGTGGCAGATTCTGACCTAGTAGAGCCAGGTCCCCCCTATTCTGGCCTTCCCCAGCTCAGGCACCCTGCCCAGCCAAGCCCTCCTGGGAACCTCAGTTCCCTCTTCACAGGCTGACCTTTGTGCAGATCCAAGTACTTTAGAACATTTGTTCTGGGGAAGGCAGCTTCCTGCAAGGAGTCCTCCTGCCTCCTGGCCTGGGACTAAATCGAGTCACAGGCAAGGTGGTAACAGAGACTGAGAGGACGTCCTTTCGCCCTTGTTCAGTCCACAAGCTGGAGAGCTTGTGGTTCTCCAGGCTGAGGGCAGCTAAGGCTTTGTGGCTGTTTGGAGACTGCTCCTAATGTCGTGTTCTCGTCTCACAGTTGTGTACCCCTGGCTCTGGCCCTGTTCTCTCCCTCCTTGAGCATAGAAGGAAGGAGCCTGTGGAATTTTCCAACCCCAACAGGGGTGAAGGGAGAAGGAGATATTGGCCAGGGACAGTTAGACCTGGCTGTGACAGGTTCTGAGGTGCCTCTGGGGTAGAAGGTGAAGCTGGCCTGGCTCCTTCAAGGTGCCTTTGCCACCACCTCCTGCCTTTCTCTTAGGAAGTCCCAAGTCTCTCACTGTGGATTTGCAGCGTGCTTCCCTTTGCACCAGCTTCTGGGGCCCTGGTGGCTTGCTCTTCTTGCTCCCAGGGTCCCATCATACCCCCAGGAACTGGAACAGTGGAGAGGCTGGGCCCGTCTTGGGAATGGGCACCTAGGGAGGCCTCAGTGGAACTGAGTGCCTTACCCATCACCCCCTTAACAACCCATCCTGTTCTGCAGGAATGACACCAAGGAGGATGTCTTTGTTCACCAGGTAAGAGCTAGGTTGGCTTTCTGAGGGGAGGCACCTGTCCTCTCTTTGGAAGCCTTTGCCATAACCCCTAGCTGCACACAATATATTTCTCTGGCTCTTCACAACAGCCTGCCCATAGTTGGCCTCCCATGCCTCAGGTGCCAGTATGAACCACCATTAGCCCAACTTTCATTGAGTTGCTAAACAGCTGTCAGAGTTGTCTGTTGCCCTCAGGGCTTGGCATGCTCACCACCTCCTGGGACCTGTTAACACCACTGGAAGGCATCTGGCAATTTTCTGAGGGAAAGGCCAGAGACACTTGGGTGCAGTGAGTCTCAGAGTGGCTCTGAGGACCAGCAGCAGCATCACCTGAATTCTCAGGCCCCGCCCCAAGCCGCTGAATTAATCAGACGGGGCTGGGGCCGGGCACTCTGTTTTAACATGCTCCCAGGTGATTCTGATGCTGGCTAGTTTGAGAACCACTGCTGTGGTGGAAGTGCTCTGTGGGATCGAGGTAAGAAGCACAGTACGTTTACCCACTTTACAACTCCAGAGGGTTCGGCCTTTGCTTTGCTCTTGAGTTCCTACTGCCTCCATGTTTTGAAGTCCTTGAGGGGTGTACGTGGAGGGGGGGACATCTTGGGGATAGTGGCTCCCTCAGACCTCTAGCTCATGACTTCCCCCTACTAATATATTTCTTTGTTGTGGCACTGTGCTCCAGGCCCTCCCCCACTATGGCCACTTTCTTGCTCTGCCCTCCAGCCCTAGACTCCAATAAAATGTCACCAAGAATGGAGTTGGGTGGAGGCTGAAGCTGGTTCAAGGGACCCTGGCTTTGCCGCCCTCACCTTTCTCATGACTTTTCCCCCCAACCAGACAGCTATTAAAAGAAACAACCCCAGGAAGTTTCTGCGAAGTGTTGGAGATGGGGAAACTGTGGAGTTTGATGTCGTGGAAGGAGAGAAGGTTTGGGAGCCGCTGTGGGGTGGAGTTGGCCAGAACTGTGGGAGGGTGGCCTGGAGGTCAGCCGAAGCTTTGACCCTCCTGGGACCAGCCCTGCCACTGGCTGTGGTGGAGGCTTGTACTCTCTCACTGGATGTTGTTGAACACTAGAGCTGCTCTAGGACATGTCCTAAAGAACCCATCCCTGTCACCAGCCAGTAACATGTGGGTTTCTTCTCTTTAGTTCACCAAGCACTTCCATGTCTGTTTTCTTCACGGGACCCCAGCCCTAACAGGACCCTCAGTCAGTCCTCTGGAATGAAGGAGGGACAGTGGCTCTCTCTATCTCATCCTGTCCTGTCTTTACACTCTGGGGGGCATGTGGCAGTTATTTCTAAGGACAAGTTGTTTCTTCTCAGATGGGTACAAACTCCTTCTGCTGCCCCTCGGGGGAGGGGAGAAAGGAGGAGTGGTTTTGAGGAGTAATAGGGTAGAGGACTTGGGCCTGAAGAAGGGGGATACCAGTGATCTGGCAGGTTTGTAAGTGCTGTGTGTTTGTTGTCAGGGAAAATTCTGATTGCTCCTTCTCTGCCTCCCCAGGGTGCAGAAGCTGCTAATGTAACTGGGCCTGGGGGGGTGCCAGTGAAGGGCAGCCGCTATGCCCCCAACCGACGGAGGTTCCGTAGATTCATTCCTCGGCCTCGCCCGGCTGCCCCACCACCCATGGTGGCAGAGGCTCCCTCAGGTGGGACAGAACCTGGCAGCGAAGGGGAGCGGGCAGAGGACTCGGGGCAGCGACCTAGACGACGGCGCCCACCACCCTTCTTCTATCGAAGGCGGTTT
The DNA here is from genome assembly GCF_004785775.1 of Grammomys surdaster. Lineage (NCBI taxonomy): Eukaryota > Metazoa > Chordata > Mammalia > Rodentia > Muridae > Grammomys > Grammomys surdaster. Next base: position 3,557,303 of record NW_021604783.1, read on the forward strand.
GTGCGAGGCCCTCGGCCCCCTAACCAGCAACAGCCCATAGAGGTGAGGCAAGAGTTGCAGCCAGGGAGCTAGCTCTCCACATTATTGGAAAGAAGTTGGGGAGTTGTGAGGGCAGAGACCATAGAATATTCTCACAGAAAGTAGAACTAAGTTAAGATCCAGGAAGCACCAAGGACACTGGGAGCTCCACAGCCCACCTAGGCCTTTGTGTATTCCCAGGGCTCTGATGGGGTAGAACCCAAGGAGACAGCTCCATTGGAGGGGGACCAGCAGCAGGGAGATGAACGGGTACCCCCACCCAGATTCCGGCCCAGGTACCGAAGGTAAGACTGCTTCATCTTTCCCTTCAGGGTCCAGTGTTGGGCCTGTGTGAAGTGACAAAAGTTCTAGAGACTGGAACAGATGGGAACAAAACAGGGAATCCTGGGAAAGAAGTCTGCCCAGTTCCTTGATCCTGTGTTTCTTTTTCTAGGCCTTTCCGCCCCAGGCCACCCCAACAACCTACCACAGAAGGTGGGGATGGAGAGACCAAGCCCAGCCAAGGCCCCACTGATGGCTCCCGGCCTGAGCCCCAGCGTCCACGAAACCGTCCCTACTTCCAGCGGCGTCGGCAGCAGCCCCCTGGCCCCCGGCAGCCTATAGCCGCAGAGGTGAGGGTCTCGGCGTGAGAAAGACCTGTCGTCCTTTCTGTCCTTCTGTACCTTCCTCGTCCCTCTGGCATCCTGCTGGCTCGCCCCTGGGCAGGCAGGCATTCCTTACCAGGAAGCCCCTGCACAGGCAAGGTTGCCTTTGCATGCCCCACCACCATCTCTAGCTTTGGAGGGGATGGGAAGTGAAAAGTTAGGAAAAGGTTGATGAAGGAGGTTGTAGACAAGTAAGTCTTAGTTCCCCACTGCTCTTCAGACCTCAGCACCTATCAACAGTGGGGAACCCCCCCCCACCATACTGGAGTGATTCCAACTCAGAGGACACCCAGAGCTACCATCTGGTGAGTGCTCCTTCTCAGGGAAGGTGACCAAAAAGCCCAGGGATTGGATTCTGCTAAGTGACCCTTTATGATTGGTCTCTCTCTCGTAGGTATCTGCCAGTTTCCAACTGACTCTACCCAGCATCCCCCTCCCCCCTTTCCCATAATTCATGTCATCAAAACATCGGCTTTTCCCTTGAGACTCAGGAGGGCCAAAGCAACAGCCTTTGGCTTTTTTCTCTTTTTTTCCCCTCTCCCCTAGCATGGGTTGAAGGAAGGGATCCATCCTAATTGTTCAGAGGCATCACCTCCCTCTCCTACGTCAGGCTGAGAAGGAACCAGCCAGCTCACACCTCCTCCTGATTGTTTTTCTTCCCCACCCATTTATTTTTTGTTTCCCTTCGACCTCCTCCCCAACACCTCTGAAGCCATTTTATGAACTGTCATGTGCCACCTGAGCCTCCAGTAAAAACAAAAGCAGGCTTTCTTGTTGTCCTGGTCTCTGGCTCTTCTGTTTGAGGATGAAGACTCACCGGTGGGGTCGAGACCCAGACAGTAGGCAGGAACTGCTGGTGCTTCTCTGCTTCAGGATCCCTGGCTGTTTAGTTGTGACAAGAACCCTTGTCACCAAAAGTAACTGGGTCCATAACTGAGGGTGAGGTCTCGGCAGGGCCTGGGCATTTGTGAATATAGTTTACAAACCATTTACTGCTAATTTAAGCAGTAGATAAAAATCAAAGTAGAAGGCCAGATGTGCCAGCACTCAGGAAGCTGATGCAGGATTTCTAATCCTAAGTCATTCTGAACCACATACTCTGTCTCAAGAAAACAGATTGTTTTAAAAAGTGGGGCATTTGGGTTCAGGCCTGTAAACCAGCTCACTGGAATGCTGAGGCAAGAGGTTTGCTACAAGTTCAAGGCCAGCCTGGGTTGTATAATGAGACCCGAGTTTTTGGAGGAGGGAAATGGAAGTGGATGTGAATAAGTTACAGAATCTAGAGGCGCCTGAGCCCTGAGCCCATGTTAACACACCCTCCAGTTCCTCTACAACAGGACACTCCTCTTCATACAGTGACTTTATGGATGAATCTCTATATACACATTTAATACAGCAGCCCTTGGGTTTCTGCTCCCTATCTGTTCTTCAAAACATACAAAAATACCAAAGGCTCCCTCCCAACCAGTGTTTATAGGCAGCCTTTCAAATCCCCTCCTGCCCTTAGTTGGTCAGAAGCTTTCAGGTTTAGCACCCTTCCTGGAGGGGAACAAGAAAGTGTTGGTACCCACACTTGGCAGCCCTGGGAACAGTCTAGGGCCCCAGATAAAGCACTCTACTGTCCTTGCCCTGTCAGGTATGTGCTGTTGTGTTCCTTTCCCATGGAGGGTGGAGCCTGCAGGGAGGCAAGACTAGATTTTGGGAGGTTGTATCCTTTGCCCTGGAGGGGTCAAGACAACCCCCTTCACCCAGAGTCTATGTGGCAAGAGTTCAGTGAGTGCCAGCCTGTGGGAGAGGAGCGTGCTCACACACCCCTGCTGTCCATCCCACTGAATTCCGGGTGGCCCTGCCCTCCTGCAGACCCCTTCCTTAAAGGGAAGGGAAGTATTCTAGAGCTGAGTGTGGACGGGGGCAGGAGGAAGGCAGGACGGGAGAAAAGCCCATCTAGGTGGCCACAGCCTAGCCACAACACATAAATAATCCACAGGAATCACACGAGGGGAATGAGGGGCACGTGAACCACCCCTCCCTTCAGCTTCCCAGCTCCCCAGGCTGTCGTTTGTTTCCTTCATCCTGGAGGTAACAGGGAAGACAGGACTAAAGTGCTGCAGAGGAGGGGGCGCTGGGTGGAGACGGTGGCTCTCCCACCGACTTGCCCCTCAGTCATTCTCATCTGGCCCTAAGTATTCAAGTTCTGTACTGGGTTTCACCTCCTGCTCTAAGAGGGAAGGTGTCCGTCGGAAGGCAGCTGAGATCTGGTCAAACGTCCGGCCTCTGGTTTCAGGCACTTTTAGGAAGGTGAAGATGAAGAAGCCGAGCAGGAGGACGGCAAATAGAAGGAAGACGTAGGGACCCATGGCATCCTGGGACAGTTAGAGAAAGAAATGTTGACAGGGGTGGGAAGCCGGAGCCAAAGACTGAGGGAACTGGGGTACATGAAGAACGGGTGTTGCTCCCTTAAGAGGCAATGGCGATGGCCAGAAGTGAAAGCTGACATTGAAACTCCCAAGAGTATACACCTGGGGCATATCCCTAAACCATTTATAGCACTAATAGAAAGTTTAAATTATACTACTGGTTTATTTTTTAGAAGACATCTAAGCTGCTGAACCACCTATTTCCACCCATCTATTTCTGCCTGACTTTCCTTTGATTCTGGTGAAGTAGCTCCGCCAGACCTATCTTGCAGGGCTGGGAATCTGACCAGATAGCAAGGGAACTAGGGGTGTTTTGCCTCCCCTCTGGCCACTAGTGTGGGAAACTGGGCAAAGGGCAAGGAACCTACCGCAACATACTGGAAACCCATGCCAACGATGAAGTTACAAGTCCAGTTGGAGAAACCAGCTACAGCCATGGCTGCTGGGCGGGGTCCCTGACTGAAGAGCTCAGCCACAATGAACCAGGGGATGGGGCCAGGGCCAACCTCAAAGAAGGCCACAAAGCCAAATATGGCCACGATGGAGACATAGCTCATGGCTGGAACCCGTTCCTAGAGACCAGGAAGGAATAGCAGAAAATTTGGTTCTGGCCTCTCTAACTCTCCCCTTGCCTTTGGCCCAGAGACCTGAAATCTTTTCCAGGGCTTATCGGGTAGAAGCTGCCATTCTATGCTAAAGCAGGCCTGGAACCTCCCCTGTCCACTGTCCTTTTAGACAGGGTGTCACATGGTTGGCCTTGAACTTTCAAGTCTTCTACCTGGGCCTCCCAAGTGTTGAGCTGCCCTGGAACATTTCTGAGTGCTGCCATTTTGTTGGCCACCTCAGGAGGTTTCAAGGTAGAATATTCTGGTTTCTTGCTCCCTTGGCTCCAAAGCTGTGCTTTTGGGAATTGTTCATTGCTCCTGAGGTTTCATAGGAACTATTCTATTATGCTAGGCCCCAGTGAGACCAGGGTACCTCAGAAACACAGACTGTAGACTACAGCACCCATGGTCCTGGCACAGTCAGCCACAGAGCCTCTTGGGGTTATCCCCATGGGTAAGACTGCTGTGTTCTCAAAACAGTTCTCACCAGCAGCAGCAGAGCCACAGTCATCAAGATGGCACAGCCACACATGCCTGCCAGGCCCAGCAGATGGAGTGTCCGTCGCCCAGCTCGTTCTACTAAGAGCACCTGTGGGGAGGGGCAGTGGTCAGTTGGCAACAAAAAGAGTAGGGCCCCAGGGCACCCAGGGCTAAGACACCAGTGGTGTGTCCACAGTCAAGCAGTTACCGAGACCAACGTGAAGACCGTGTTGACCACACCAGCTCCTATGGTGGCGTAGGCTGGCTGTCCCACTCCAGCTGACTCGAAGATGCTGGTTGAATAGTAGAAAACCTAGAAGTGAGGGAGCAGGAGAGGCATAGCTAGTGATGTCTGCTCCTTGATTCCAACCACACCAAACCGGACTGAGCCTGAATGCTAATGGAGAAGGTGGTTGGTTCCCTTCTCCCCTTCCCCAACCTGGTACCTGACCCATGTTCTGCCTCAGTCTCCATACATACAGCATTGATGCCTGAGAGCTGCTGGCTCAGCTGCAGCACCACTGCAATGATCAGAGGCTGCCGGTGGGTGCGGCTGCCCAGGAGCTGGAGCAAGGACATTGGACGCTCTCTCTCCAACTTCCGTTTCTCATCCTTCAGCTCGGCCAGTGCGTCAGACACATCAGCCCAGCCTGTCAGGCGCTTTAGACCTGGGGGTGGGGAATGTCAGGCTTTATGGAGCCTGAGAGGAGGCCCTGGTTACTAGCAAGATGGGGTGGAGGTATGAGCCTGGGCTAGATGCAAGGTGAGGGCTCACTCTTTCGGGCAGGCCCCTCCAAGTTCCGGATGATGTAGAGGTATCTGGGGCTCTCAGGACAGAAGGGCAACAGAATCAGCTGCAGGACAGCAGGGAGCACTGTGAGAGCCAGAAGCAGTGGCCACAGGGTAGCTGTGCCCAGCATAGACTCCAAGCCCAACACCTGTAGGAAACGACAGGAAAGAGGAAAAGTGACTTTGCTCTCCTTCCTGCCCAAATATGGACGACGTCCACTCCAACTCCTACTTCTAGCTCCCCACAAAGCTAGGTCTATTTACCTGGGCAACCAGAATGCCAATGACGATGGCCAATTGGTTGAGTGTTCCCAAGGCACCCCGAAGATGAGTGGGAGCGATTTCTCCCACATACATGGGCACCAACCCTGATGTTAGCCCTGGGCAGAAGGAAGAAGAGAGAGCTGAGGCTAGTTGCTATTTCCATATAGAAGCCCATACATGATTAGGAGAGCAGAGGCACAGAGCAGAGACACAGAGCAGAGCCATAGCACCTGTGGGTACCTGAGTAGGCGCCAATGAGGAACCGTCCAAGAATGAGTATCTCATAGGAGGCCGCGGCATTGGCTAGGCCCATGAGGGCGCCCCCCAGCACGGCCAAGACATTGTTGGCCAGCATAGCCCTTTTCCTGGCAGGCACACAGAGAGGAGGGCTGGTCACGACACCCATGCTGTGGCCCTCCTTCCTACGCGCCTCCCCGCTTCTGCCCTCCAGCTCCATACCTTCCCAACCATTGAGAAATGACGCCAATGAGAAAGGAGGAAATCATGCCACCCACAGAGAAGATGGCCACGGAGAGAGCCCAGAGTGTAGTGAGGGTGCCTTGTGGGATGGAATCCGGTCCCCCAGGACCCTGCCTACCCAGCCACGTTGCATTGTAGCTTTGTTCAATCACCTGGGGGATGGGGAGGAGCAACATGGGAGTGACTTCAGAGACCTTTCTCTTCCCCCAGCCTGCCGCATTCCCACCCTGACAGCTGTAGGTCACTCACTTTCTGTGGGGCATTGATGACCCCAATGTTATAACCAAACTGAAGGGAGCCAAGCACAGCTGAGAACACAGCCAGGACCAGTGTACCCGTCACCCGCTGCCGAGGGGGTTCCCCATCCTGGACAGACAGAAACAAAGGAAGATATGTCATGTAGAATCATGTTTGACTTCCTTCAGGGGCCCAGGCCCAGCTGGAGCATGAAGATGCTGGGCTCCATCCAACATACTGGGTGAGACAAAGTGGGCCATATTAGGAATTGTACAGAGATCTCACTGTAAACAGAACTCCACAGGAACCTGGGCATGTAGGCAAAAAAAAAAAAAAAAAAACCTGATGTCTGTGTCCACACTACAGGCAAAAGTTTGAGGATCTGGACCTCAAAATTCCTCTGTGACCTTGAGACAGACTCAGTCTTGTGTGACCTTGGGAAAGTCACTTCCCCACTCTAAACTGAACCTGGATTTCCTCTTCTGCCAGGTGATATTACATCCCTCGGGCTACCTGTCAGTCTGTGAAAACCCTTGCAAAAATCCAAATCAACTGTAATATTATCCCAGAGAGTGCCTGTTTTTATGAACTAATAAACATGGGCTCTCGTCCTCATCTCTTCCTTCTGGAAGTTCTCTCAGCTTGCTCCAGCAGGCCCTCAACAGGCCCGAGAAAGGCTATTCCAGAAAGGGCATCTGGGTCATTGCTTTGGGGTAGCTTTTTAAGTCTAGGCCTAACCTCTCCTCAGCTCCTAAACTGGGACCAAGTACTGGGGTTGGGACAGTGGATTTTAGCAGGGAGAAGAGGAGAGATGGTAGTGAGTGGTGTGAGGGGCGGTGGCAGTGGTGGCTGCTGCTGGCGGCACAGTCTGTCTCCAAGCCGAAACCTGAGCTGGGGGGTGGGGTGGGGGCTGACACTCCCCTCTGCCCCTCCACCCACAGCAAGGCCAAGAGAAAGTTCAGCCTCCTGGAGGACTGCCAGGAGTGGGGGTGGGGCCCCCAAAGTGCTCGGGTCCTAGAAGCACTGTAAATCTGAACAGCTCCGGGAAGGTGAGACTCCGGATCTGCCTTCCCAAATAGAGTCGTGGGCAGTGTCACCCGATGCAGCGCACAGTAGGATAGGAGACGAGGTCTGGATTCTTCAGAATCCAGTCTCTCAGCCTGGGCAAGTAAAGAGTCTCTCGGACCCACTCTGTCTCTTGGCGGGATTGGAATTTGACAGTCACGGGTTGTCTAGGCTGAATATAAATAGCCAGCCCCCCATCTCCAACCCCTGCGCCTGCGCAAGAACCGCCTCCTAGCTGACCCCAACCCCAAACCCAGCCCAAGAAAAACTGGACCAGATTCCCCAATTCGCCCCCGAATGCTGAACCTTACTTCAGAGCCGATCTGCTGGAAACCCGACGGCATCTTGTTTTAAAAGAAGAGAAGACTCAGGCGCTGCAATAAGAAAACAAATGAATAGGGCATAGGGTCCCAGCCTGGCGGGCAGGAGACCCTGGCGTTCGGAAGCGATGTGCAAAAGGCGGGCCTGGTGGGACTCACTGCCACAACCCAAGGAACCGGAGAGCACCAAGGCTCTCCGGGATCTAATGAGACCGGCTTGAGGGGGAAAAGATGCGGAAAGCTGGAGGCACCTCCTCTCCCGCCCCGCCATAGGCCACGCCCTTCACAACACCCATTGGCCAGGAGCCCGCACACCCCAAAAGGCCACGCCCCCACCCCTAGCCTTAGTGCTGCCTGGGGAGACACGCCCCTAAGGTTCCCGCCTGCCTCTGAGTTTTCAAAGTAGGGTCCTTGGAACAAAAGGCTCTTCCCGCCATCCAAAATCCTGGACTGCGAAATTTCTTAAAGAGTTGGGTGCAGTTGGTCCCCCTGAGAGGTCGAAGAGGAGGGTATGGGCTAGGTGTACTTGCCAGGGTACGGGGTAACTCCAGCAGGATGACACAGAGCCCGCGTGTGTGTGTGTCAGAAACAATGCCCCGAAGTAACCCAGAGTAGCTATTTTTAGCTCCCACGTTAGGCTCCGCCAAATGTCAGGTCCCGGGTGTCCCAGCCTGTCCCAGGCAGGGGAGGGCAAGGGAGAAGGAGCCTTAAAGGGTCCGCGACATGCTTCTAACAAGGAGATGACCCAAGGGACCAGTAACTTCCGTTCCCAGTGTGTCTGGGGACTGTGCCTAGTCGTCTTTTCTTTCCACGCGTCTCTGGACGGTGCGCTGCCTACTGGCCCATCCCCTCCACACATTCTCTACATTGGTTCCTGGAGGGGACCCAAGGGACAGGTGCTCACGCCGGCCACGCCACCCTCCCTGAAGTCCCTGAGCTTCCAGGCATCTGCTGGCCGCGTGGGCCACAAGCTTTCCAGAGTCAGCTCCTGTTTTGGGTCTCCAGCTGAGAGGGCACGACCTAAGCACGTCCAGGGAGAGAGAGCTGGCAGAGAATGTGGAGAGCGCTCAATTCAGAAAAAGCGCAAGAGAAGTGCAAGGCTTCTAGCGCCACCTAGAGGGAGATCGAGGAACCTTCGTGAATTGAACCAGAGTAGCTACCTATTAACACTTCTCCTGAGAGCTCATCAACCTGCAACCCAAAGCCTCTCTGGAGCGCCAGACCCATGAGTCTAGCTGCCCTCAGAATGGTACATATGACAAATATATACAAGCATGGACCTCTTTCCAAGTTCCTTTTCCCAACGAGCTAACCAGTCACCTTCATGGTGTCTTCTCAGCGTTGGTGTTTTGACCTCTCTTGCATATTGGTTTTCTTCATCTGTACCACCACCGCTTTAGTCCGGACTATCCGGACATGACTGCCTTTCCTGCTTCTCCTCTTTCCTGGAGAGGAGAGTGGAGGGGCAAGAAAGGTGATTCAGCAGTTAAAAGCACTGACTGTTCTTCCAGACTCAGGTTTGATTCCCAACACACACGTGGAAGCTACAACCATCTGTAACTTCAGTTCCAGGAGATCCAACACCCTTTTCTGGTTTCCATTGGCCCCAGGTACACATGTGGTACACAGACATATATGCAGGCAAAATGCTCATTCACATAAAAATAATAAAATTAAATTAAAAATAAATAGAGAGAAGAATGCTCAGGGGTGGTGAGTCACATCTTTAAGCCCAGGGCCAGCTTAGTCTACACAGTTTCAGGACAGAGAAGGCTTCAAAACAAAACAAAACAAAACACCCAAGCCAAAACACAACAAAAAACAGGAGGGTTGATTACAATTTTTATTTTATTTATTTATTTATTTATTTATTTATTTATTTATTTTATTTTTTGATTTTGAGTTTTTTCGAGACAGGGTTTCTCTGTGTAGTCCTGGCTGTCCTGGAACTCACTCTGTAGACCAGGCTGGCCTTGAACTCAGAAATCCGCCTGCCTCTGCCTCCCAAGTGCCAGGATTAAAGGTGTGCGCCACCACTGCCCGGCTGATTACAATTTTTAAAACACATCACTTTTGTTTTGTTTTTGAGATAGTCTTGCTATACCTGAAGCTGACTTAGAACTCACTATATAGTACAGATTGGTCTCGAACTTGCTGTTCTATCCAGACTTCTGAGTGTTGGGACTTTAGATCTAAGGTTAATTCCTGCCTAGAGTCACTGTCTTTTTGTTGCCCTGTGGTCAGGTTCGGATTCTCTTAACTAAATCTTCCCCTTAACTGTCTCCTTTCTTGCCTCTACCTCCTTCTCCTCTTCCTCTCTATCCTCTTCTTTCTTTCTCTCTTCCCTTTTTTTATCCTTCCTGCCCCTCTCTCCCTCTTCCTCCTCCTCCTGGCCTAGAACTTACTATGTCAGCTAGTCTGGCCTTGAATTTGTGATATTTTGGCTTCAGCCTTATGAGGCCTGGGATTACACTCAGTGCCTCTGCCTGTCCCTGCAGTCTGGAATACCAGAGAACTCCTTATTCATCCTCTAAAGCAAGGCTCTCAGGGCTGGAGAGACAGCTCACTGGTTAAGGACATTTGTTGCAGAGGACCCAGGTTAAATTCCCAGCATCTACATGGTGGCTCACAACCAACTATAACTCCAGATTCAGGTGATCTGATACCCTCTGCTGACCCCGGATCCTGGCAGCAGCTGCAGCAGCTCAGTTCTGTAGCGCTCTGTTTCCTTTTTGTTTCTAGAAATGTGCCCTCTGGTGTGGCAGTCATCAAGGTGTTCAATGGCATGAAGATTTGCCAGAAGAAGTAAAGAAACACAAGAAGGCGGTGCTCTTCTGCCTGAGTGAAGACAAGAAGAACATCATCCCAGAGGAGGGCCAGGAGATCTTGGTAGCAGATGTGGGGCAGACTGTGGATGAGTCTGACACCACTTTTGTCAGGATGCTGCCAGACAAGAACTGCCTGCCGCTACACTCTCTAGGAGGCAACCAAGGAGAACAAGGAGGAAGGCCAACCTGCTGTTCATCTTCTGGGCACTTGAGAGTGCACTCCTTAAGAGCAAAATAATCTATGCCAGCTCCAAGGATGCCATCAAGAAAAAAACGTGAACTACAAGCTAACTACCATGAAGAGGTCAAGGCCTCCTGAACCCTGGCAGAAAAATTAGGTGGCAGCGCTGTCATCTTCCTGAAGGGCAAGCTTTTGTCAGGCACCTCCAGCCCCCTGCCTGGAGCGTCTAACAGCCTTGGACCTGCTTTTGGGTGTTGTAGGCTGCCCTTTTCCTGCCAGACCAGAGGGGTGGTGGGGGTGGGGTGGAGGAGATCTCAGCGGGTGGGGGGACGACAATCCCTTCACCCCAGTTGCCAACTGTCCTCCCTCCCACTCCCTGCACTTTCTCTTCTCTCCATCCTTGAGGGTTCTGACCTTCCCAAGCTGCTTTTGATTTTCTGATTCTGAAGCAGACCAAGTCCTATCCCAGGCATCCAGTTTGAGGGGAGCATGTATGTTATTTAATGACACCCCTACTCCTCATCCCTCCCCATCCCATGCTGCCACTTCTAACCACAATAGTGACTCCATGTTTGTCTGTTAAGTTCTGTGTGGAAATGAAATGTGGAAATGACCCTCCCTGTGCCAGCTGGATGCCCTCCCCTTTCCCTTAATCTTAGCCACTCATGGAAGCAGGACCAGTAAGGGACCTTCAATTAGAAAGAAAAGAAAGGAAAGAAAGAAAGAAAGAAAGAAAGAAAGAAAGAAAGAAAGAAAGAGGCTAATTAACAAAATACAAATTTAAAAAAGCAAGACTTCTTGGAGAAGACTTCTTGGCCTTTCTTGCAGATAGCAAATGTTCTCTGTTACAGTCCATTCCTTGTCATTTCTTCTCTCTTTAATTCTACCTCAGGGGCAGATGGGCATCTTATTCATGCATCCAACTTAGAGCAGGGTATCCTCGCTATTTGTTGAGTGAATGAATGAGCGTCTGCCGGCTGGTTATGGTGGACATTGTAGATGGGGCAATAATCATTTTTAACCAGAAAGTAAGTGAAGAGATTGATGAGAGGGAGGGGACTGAGTGGGAGAGAAAGAGATACGGGGGATGCTGAGATACCATCAAAGGACAATGGCACCGAGAGGCAAAAGAGAGCAGAAGGAGGGCACAGGCTCGGAGGTGAGAGTAGTGTAGTAGACAGATACAGGGTTAGATGCCGACACCCTAGGTCCCTAGGCTCTGTCCTGCCATGGTTTATTCTGCTCTCATCTGGAGGTTTGTCAGGTATCCTAGGTGGTTTTTATTTTATTTTAGTGTGTGTAGGTGGAGAGTGGAGATGAGGGGCAGGGAAGCTAGTGCCAGCAGAGACCAGAAGAGGGCGTCATATCCCCTAGAGCTGGAGTTACAAGCAGTTGTGGGTTGCTTGATGTGCCGGGACTGGGGAGTGAACTTGGGTCCTCGGAAGAGCAGTAAGCGCTCTTAAGTGCTAAGCTATCTCTAGCTCTCCAAGCCTAGGTGTTTAAATGCATAGAAAGTGGAATCAGGGGCTGGAGAGATGGCTCAGTGGTTAAGAGCACCGACTGGTCTTCCAGGGGTCCTGAGTTCAATTCCCAGCAACCACATGGTGGCTCACAACCATCTGTAATGGAATCTGGTGCCCTCTTCTGGTGTGTCTGAAGACAGCTACAGTGTACTCATATACATAAAATAAATGAATAAATCTTTAAAAAAAAAAAAAAGAAAGTGGAATCAGAACGATAGTTTAGAGTGCAGAGGCTGGGTATGATGGCACTCACTTTTAGTCCCAACACTGGGGATACAGAGGCATGTGGATTTCTAGGAGGCCAGCCTGGTCTACACATCCAGTTTCAAGCCAACAAGGGCTACATAGTGAGACTCTGAAAAAAAAAAATCAGGCAGTCCATGTCACACACCTTAAATCCTAGCACTTCAGAAGTAGAGACAAGTGATCTCTGAGTTCGAGGCCAGCCTGGTCTACACAGAGAGTTCAAGCACAACCAAGGCTGCACAGAGAAACTCTGTCCTGAAAACTCAAAAGAGAAAAAACAAGGGCTGGCAAAATGGCTCCTAAGGGGTGTTCTTGCCACCAATCATGATAACCTGACTTTGGTCCCAAGGACCTATGCTACGGAAGGAGAGAACTGACTGTCACAAAGTTGTCTCCTGACACGCACACACAAAGTAAACAAATACATTATAATAAATAAATAAATAAATAAATAAATAAATAAAGTGGTGAGCTAGCTCAGAGGGGAGAATGGTGCTTGTGAGCCGGCCTGACAACAGGGGTTAAACTCCTTTGTCCCACAAGGTGGCAGAAAAGATCTTTGGCCATGTTCCTGCCCTTGCACTCCAACACACACACACACACACACACACACACACATGCACTCACAGAGGAACGAACGAATAAAATTTAAAAGATTGTGGGGAGGTGCTGGAGATGTAGCTCAAATACAGAGTGCTGGCCTAGCACACATGAAGTTCTGGGTTGGATCTCCAGCTATAAACTATGGGTGTGGTAGCACAGGTCTATAATCCCAGAGCAAGAAATTGAAGGTCACTCTAGGCTACATAGCCAGTACGGGGGCCAGCCTGGGCTACATGAAACTCTGGCCTTTTTTTTTTTTTTTTTTTTGTGCTACAGACATAGAGAAGGGGGATGACTAATAAAGAATGGAAAACAAAGGAAAGGGAGAGCTCTGGTGTCTGTGTTGATCTTTTACTGAGATCCTCGGCTGGTTTATCTTGGAGCCTATTGTAGCTTTTCCCAATCTCTGCTCCTTAACTCGGGAAGCTAATCCTTGCAGACATTCCTTTTCTAAATCCCTGTAACTAGGTAAGGAGGCAAGAGACTGGACTGCAGGAGAAATCCAGGGTATGCTCCAGACCTGCCTCCAGCTCCCACTCATTATACAGGTTCGCTTCCTTTCCGGTTCCAGCGCGGGAGGTGGAGGCTCCAGCTCAGCTCTGGAAAGGCTCCCTCCTCCCCTCAGTCCTCTCTAGTGTTTGATTTGTGTGTTGGGGTCAGGTGCAAAGTACTGAACTAATAACGTACGTTTTAAGACAGAATCACTCTGTGCCCAGGCTAGCTTGGGCAATTTAAGGCAATCCTCCTGTCTCAGCCTCCAGAGTACTGGGATTACAGATGTGAGCCACCACACACATCATAACATTATTTATTTATTTATTTATTTATTTATTTATTTATTTATTTATTGAGACAGGCTTTCTCTGTATAGCCCTGGCTGTCCCGGAACTCAGTCTACAGACCAGGCTAGCCTCAAACTCAGAGATCTGCTTGCCTCTGCCTAAGTGTTGGAATTAAAGATGTGTGCCACCATCCCTGCCATAGCACAATTCTTGATTTATATCTTCATTGATCTATGGTTTGTTTTTTATTATTTTATTTTTAATACTTTATTGTTGGTGGTAGTGGTTGTGGTGGTTGTGGTGGTGGTGGTGGTTGTAGTGGTTGTGGTTGTGGTGGTTGTGGTGGTGTGTATGTGCAAAAGTCAGCAGACAACTGTTGGTGTTGGCTTTCTCCTGCAGTGGGTTCCAGGTTGTCACGTTTGCACAGCCATTGCTCTATCTACTGAGTCCGTTGGGCAGCCCTGCTTCTCCTTTTAAAAGTGTATGTCCAGGTTGAGCATGTGGTCAGGGCAGGTCACTGGGTAGCATGGAGGAGTCCCTAATCCATCCCCAGCATCAACCACGTAAACCAGGCACGGGCCACATTCCCATAATCCTGACGTTCCGGATGTGGAGCAGGAGTTCATGAGCTACGCAGAGCCCGAGGCCAGCCTAGCTCTATATAGTAACGTAGTGAGAGCGAGACCTTGCCTCAGAGCACAGTGGAGCGCTCAGGAGGGAGGCAGAGGCAGGCAGAACCATCTCACTGTACCTGCTATGATCCGTTAGTGGTCCCCATGTCCCTTCTAACTTCCAACCCCAGCAAATGATAAGGCGACAGTGACTATTTTGTGCTCAGTTTCTTTGGGAGACTTGCTGATGTCATGACCGTGACTCTGTCTATATTTATGTCTACCTGGAGAAGCAGAATGGCTGAGTCACAGGGTGCTCTGCCTAGTTTCACTCCATACTGTACTGGCAGCTGTTTCCAGAAAGGCCAACCCGGTCTCTCAGCAGTGCAGGATGGCTCTGTCACCACTGGCCTGTCCTTCAGCATCACCCATTGGTGGCTCAGTGGGGTGTACAACTGCCCGACCAGGCCCAGCTGCCTTCCTTACTGACTTGGTGCCCTTTCGAACGTGACCTCAGCTCTTTGTGCTTTGTTTACCTCGTTGGTAAAACGAGAAGAGAGATGATAATAGAGCTGCGTCCTGGGCCCTAAGGAAGGTGAGCAACGACTGTTCAGAGCGCGTGGCTCCAATGGCAAGGGCCGTCTGCTATGCAGAGCAGATTTACTAGGATGTGATTGGCACAGAATCCATCACATCAAGTGCATGGTCCGATGTTTTGACATGGTTATACACCTCACAATCAAGGCAACGGACACGTCTATCACCCTCAAAGTTTCCTTCTATCCTTTTATAAAACTATATTTTATGTTTATAAGCATTCTGTGTGCACATATGTAAGTGCAGCCCATGTGCACCTAGTTCCAGAAAAGATCAGAGGAAGGTATCAGGTTCTCTGAAACTGGGGTTACAGACAGATGTGATCCCATCTGATGTGGTTGCTGGACACTTGGCAAGAAAGCCCTCCTTCTTTCTTCCTTCCTTTTTTTTTGAAATATTATTATTATTATTATTATTATTTATATGAGTACACTGTACTTGTCTTCAGACACACCAGAAGAGGGCATCAGATCCCATTACAGATGGTTGTAAGCCACCATGTGGTTTCTGGGAATTGAACTCAGGACCTCTGGCAGAGCAGTCAGTGCTTTTAACAGCTGAACCATCTCTCCATCTTTGAGACAATGTTTCCCTGTGTAGCTCTAGCTGTCTTGGAACTCACTCTGTAGACCAAACTTGTCTTCAACTCAGAGATTTACCTGCCTCTGCCTTCAGGGTGCTGAGATTTAAAGGTATGCGTCACCATTCCACTGCCTGACCATCTCTCTCTATGTATGTGTATATGTGTATATGTGTATGTATATGATATGTATATTAATGTATATGTGTATATACATATATGTGTGTGTGTATGTATGTATGCATGTATGTATGTGTGTATACACACTCATACACAATTTTTTTTCTGTTTGCTTTTGAGATGGTCTCATGTAGTGCAGGCTGGCCTGGCCTTAAGTTTACTATGTAGCTGAGTCTAATCTTGACTTTCTGATATCCTGCCCTACTTCCCAAATGCCAGGTTTACAGACATCTGTCACCATGCCTGGCTGACTTAATTCCTTCTTACTGCTATGTAGTATATTTTCCTACTTTTATTTATCATTTCCATGTTTCTTCATATACACATGAACCTACCATAGAGTGGAGGTCAGAAGACAACTTGTGCGGGTTAGTTTTATCAGCTGGGGCTCAAACTCAGGTTATCAGGCTTAATGGCTGCACCTGTACCCACTAAACCATTTTGCTGGCCCATAAATAGTATTCTAATATAGGAATATAACACCGTTTGTTCTTCCAAGTTACTTGTTCGACTTATTACAGGTAAAGTTGGTCGGTGGTGGCGCACACCTTTAATCCCTGCACTTGGGAGGCAGAGGCAGGCGGGTTTCTGAGTTCGAGGCCAGCCTGGTTTACAGAGTGAGTTCCAGGACAGCCAGGGCTACACAGAGAAACCCTGTCTCAAAAAACCAAAACCTACAGGTAGTTGCTAGGAGCATTTCTTTTTATTTTTTTTAAATATTTATTTTATATATATGACCTATATATACATATATGACCTATGTGCCAGAAGAGGGCATCAGATCACTATAGATGATTGTGAGCCACCATGTCATTGCTGGGAATTGAACTCAGGACCTCTGGAAGAGTAGTCAGTGCTCTTAACTGCTGAGCCATCTCTCCAGCCCACTAGGAGCATTTCTGAACAAGTATTTGTATGGACATATGCTTTCATTTACTCAGAGAAAACCTGGGTTATGCGATAGGCTCATCTGTAATGCTAGGAAACTTCCCAGCCTTTCCAAAGCAGCTGGACCACTCCCCATTCCTATCAGCAGTGTGCGAATTTCAGTTTCTCCATGCCTTTACCAATGACGTGCAGTCAAACTTTTACAGGCTTTAGTTAAAATGGACTTCATAAGTGCTCATTAAATGAATGAGAAGAGCCGGGCTGTGGTGGCGCACGCCTTTAATCCCAGCACTTGGGAGGCAGAGGCAGGCGGATTTCTGAGTTCGAGGCCAGCCTGGTCTACAGAGTGAGTTCCAGGACAGCCCGGGCTACACAGAGAAACCCTGTCTCGAAAACCCAAAAAACAACAACAACAAAAAATACAGTTAATTCCAGACATGATTGTGCACACCTTTAATCCCAGCACCCAGGAGGCAGAGGCAAGCTGATTTTTGTGAATTTGAGGCTAGCCTGTTCTACAGGATGAGTTCTAGGACAGCCAGGGTTACACACAGAGAGAAACCTCATCTTTTCTTTTTCTTTTTCTTTTTTCTTTTTTGGTTTTTCTAGACAGGGTTTCTCTGTGTAGTCCTGGCTGTCCTGGAACTCACTCTGTAGACCAGGCTAGCCTCGAACTCTCGAACTCAGAAATCTGCCTGCCACTGCCTCCCAAGTGCTGGGATTAAAGGCGTGCGCCACCACCATCAGGAGAGAAACCTCATCTTGAAAAATGAAGAAGGAGGAGAAGAGGAGGAACAGGAGAAGGAAGAGAAGGAGGAGGAGGAGGGGGAGGAGGAGGAGGAGGAGGAGGAAAAGAAGGAGAAGGAGAGGAAG
>NW_021604783.1:3574634-3575303 GCF_004785775.1 Grammomys surdaster
GAAGAAGAAGAAGAAGAAGAAGAAGAAGAAGAAGAAGAAGAAGAAGAAGAAGAAGAAGAAGAACCCTTAAAGCATAATAGGTGAAAAGTGGTATTTTCTTACAGTTTTCTCTTCTTAGTAACGATGCAGAATATGCCCTTAGGTAGAGAAAGACAGTGCTAGGGATCAAACCTTGCACACATCAGGCAGGTGTTCTGTC
This sequence comes from Grammomys surdaster, assembly GCF_004785775.1. Taxonomy (NCBI): domain Eukaryota; kingdom Metazoa; phylum Chordata; class Mammalia; order Rodentia; family Muridae; genus Grammomys; species Grammomys surdaster. The sequence goes on from NW_021604783.1 coordinate 3,574,834, forward strand.
AGTGAGCTAAGTCTACAGCCTTTGTTTTTCTTGAAACAGGGTTTTACTTTGTAGCTCAGGCTGGTCTTTCATTCCCTTTGTACCAGAGACTGGCTTTGAATCTGCATGGTAGCTCATGGTTGGTTGGGAGGCTGAGGCAGGAGGATCATTGAGAGTTTGAAGCTAGCCTGCGTTACATAGTTCTAGGTTAGTTGAGCTACAGTGTGGGAAACTGTCTCACAAAACACCAAAACCCAAACAAAACTCAAACTGTTCTAGTCTGTCTCTCAAATGCTGTATTAACTCTATACAAAAGCAATTTAAGGGATTAAGGGGGTTATTTGGCTTATAGCTCAAGGTCCATCACTGATAGACACCAGGACAGGAACTGAAAGAGAGACCATGGAGAAATGCGGCTTACTGGATTGCTGTTGACTTGTTCAGCTTTCTTTCTTTCTTTCTTTCTTTCTTTCTTTCTTTCTTTCTTTCTT
>NW_021604783.1:3575313-3667370 GCF_004785775.1 Grammomys surdaster
TCTTTCTTTCTTTCTTTCTTTCTTTCTTTCTTTCTTTCTTTCTTTCTCTCTCTCTCTCATTTTATTTATTTATTTATTTATTTATTTATTTATTTATTGTTTTTTTTTTTTTGGAGACAGGGTTTCTCTGTGTAGCCTTGGCTGTCCTGTAACTCACTCTGTGAACCAGGCTAGCCTCGAACTCAGAAATCCACCTGCCTCTGCCTCCCAAGTGCTGGGATTAAAGGCGTGTGTCACCACCGCCCAGCTTCTTCCTCTCTTTCTCTCTTTCTCTCTCTCTCTTTCTCTCTTTCTCTTTCTCTTTCTCTCTTTCTCTTTCTCTTTCTCTCTCTCTTCCTTTCTTCCTTCCTTTCTTTCTTTCTTTCTTTCTTTCTTTCTTTCTTTCTTTCTTTCTTTCTTTTGGATTTATTTATTTGAGTACACTGTAGATGTCTTCAGACACACCAGAAGAGGGCATCAGATGGTTGTGAGACACCATGTGGATGCTGGGAATTGAACTCAGGACCTCTGAAAGAGCAGTCGGTGCTCTTAACCACTGACCCATCTCTCCAGCCCTCAGCTTGCTTTTATAGCACCCAGGATCTAATGCTGAGGTGTGGTCCTGTTCACAGTAGGCTGGCTCCTCCTTTTCTTTCTTTTCTTTCTTTCTTTCTTTCTTTTTTTTTTTTGTTTTGTTTTTTCGAGACAGGGTTTCTCTGTGTAGCCCTGGCTGTCCTGGAACTCACTCTGTAGACCAGGCTAGCCTAGAACTCTTGAACTCAGAAATCCGAGGCTGGCCCCTCCTACACCAATTACCAATAGAGAAACTGCACCCCACAGATTTGCCTGTGGACAATCTGATGGAGACAACCCCTTAGTTAAGATTCACTCTTCCCAGATAACTCTAGTTATGTCAAGCTAGGGAAAAACACCCAATCACTCTTCACTCAGTCAAATGAACAAGCCCTACAAATTAACCAACACACAAGCACACACACACACACAGAGTTGGTAGAGTTATCGTACATCATTCCTGACACTCTGGTTTTGATCTCCTGGTACCACATAAAGCTGAATGTGGTGACCTACTCTGAAATGCCAGCACTGAGCAGGTAGATGAAGGACGATAAAGTCAAGTCCAGGCCGGCGGTGGTGGCGCACATCTTTGATCCCAGCACTTGGGAGGCAGAAGCAGGCGGATTTCTGAGTTCGAGGCCAGCCTGGTCTACAGAGTGAGTTCCAGGACAGCCGGGACTACACAGAGAAACCCTGTCTCGAAAAACCAAAAAAAAAAAAAAAAAAAGTCAAGTCCAGTTTTGGCTACAAAGTGAGTTAGAGGCCAGTTTTGATGGGTGTGTTGGTATCTGCCTATAATTCCAGCATTTTGGAGGCTGTGAGTTCCAGGCTTGTCTGGACCAACTAGTAAGACTCTACCTTTCAGGGGTCTTAACCCTATCATTCAAGTGGTAGAAGCAGGCGGATCTCTGTGAGTTCTAGGCCAGGCTGGTCTACAGAGCAAGTTTCAGGACAACCAAGGCTACATGGAGAAACCCTGTCTCAAAAACCCCAAAACCCCAAAACGGTCTTGCCTCAAAAACCATAGTGTTGGAGAGACTGCTCAGCAGTTAAGAGCACTTGCTGTTCTTGCAGAGGACCTGGGTTTGGTTCCTAACCCCCACACTGTGGCTCACAAATACAGGTAATTCTGGCTCCAGAGGACCTGATGCCCTCTTCTGACCGTTTTGAGCATGAGACAAGCACATAGTGCAGACATACAGACAGACAGACAAGACACTAATACACATACAATACATAAAACCCAAAAGCTGTTCAGTAAAATACTAGTGATTTATTTTTGGTTATGGTACAGTTAAATCTTGTGTAGCAACCTTGCTGAATACACCTGTTGATTCAATGATGTCCTCACTCACAGAGACCGCCTGCCTCTGCATCCCCAGTGCTGGTATTAAAGGCGTGCACCACTGCCTTTTGAGTTTTTTATCCTCCTCTTTTTTATTTATTCTTTCATACAATACCTCTGTCAGCAGCCTCCTCTCCCTCTACTCCTCCCAGTTCCCCTCCCTCACCTTCCTTCTGCTCCTTTTCCTTCAGAAAAGAGCAGGCCTCCCAGGAGCATCAACCAAACTTGTCATAACAAGGTGCAGTAAGACTCAGCACAAACATTATATTAAGACTGGCGAGGCGAGGTTGGAGATTTAGTTCAGTGGTAGAGCACTTGCCTAGCAAGTGCAAGTTCCTGGGTTAGGTCCTCATCTCTGGGGGAAAAAAAATACAAAAAAACTGGCAAGGCAACCTAGTAGGAGGAAAAGGGTCCTAAGAGCAGGCAAAAGAGTCAGAGACAACCCCAGTCCCACGATTGGGAGTCCCAGAAAACCTCCAAGCTAAACAACCACAATGTATAAGCAGAGGAGCTAGTGCAGGCTTATGCAGGTTTTGTGATTGCCAGTTCAGTCTCTGTGAGCCCCTGTGAGCTCTTAACCACTGAGCTACCTCTCCAGCTCTGAGTTCATGTATTCTTGCATTCAGCGACTCACTTCAAATCTACTAGAGAGAGAGAAAAAAAACCCACAATGATGCTTACTGGTGACCCTAAGCCATTGAGTGTGTTAGCTGGATACAGGAAAGTAAGTGGGAAAAATGGATTAGAATATCCAAGAGAACACTGAGAGGCACTTGAATGGGACGAAACATGCTGCATCGAATGTTTTAGGGACAGAGAGAGGTAAAAAACAAACAAACAAACAAACAAACAACCCAACAAACTAAAAACTTTAGAAAAACCAATAGAGAAGCTGGGAATGCAGCCAAGGAAGATATCTGTGAGTTCAAGGCCAGCCTGGTCTATATCGCAAATTCCAGAGCATCCAGGACTACATAGTCTAAACAAACAAACAAACAAACAAATAAATAGAGTTGCTGGTGGCACACACCTTTTACCCCAGCACTTAGAGGCAGAGGCAGGCAGAGTTTGAGGTCTGGTTTAGACAGTAGATTCCAGGACAGCTAGGGATACATAGAGAAACCCTGCCTCAAAAATACTGAAAAAAATAAAAAATAAAGTCTCCAGACATTGCCAAATGTCCTGGGGAAGACATTCAAAAGTGATCCCAATTAAGAACTACTGCTTTAGTGTTACCAGTTAGCACCACTGTGAATGTCTGTCTGTCTGTCTGTCTGTCTGTCATAAAGAAGGGAATGCAAAGACCCAAGAGTTCAAATGGACAAATGGACAGGTAGCTGGAATGTCCCATCATTGGAAATTTTTCAAAAAGCAGGAGGAGGGGTCTGGAGGAATGACTGGAACAGGGCTTTACGAGCATCTGTGCTCTTCTGGAGGATCTGGATTTGAATCCCAGAACTAACATGTGACTCATAACTGTCTGTAACTCCAGTCCCAGGAATCTGACATCCTCTTCTGGCCTCAAGGGTACTGCATGCATGTGGTACACAGACATACATGTAAGGCCAAATCAAATGCTGACACACATAAAATGAAAACATTAACAACAACAACAACACAAGACTCAAATGGATAGATAGTTGGAATGTACCTCAGCCTCCCAAGATTAAAAGCTAATGGCCCGAGCCACCACTCCCAGCTTTGTGTCATACCGAGGTGTGGCAAAGGGTCTGGTGACATCTAATCTCTCCTAACATCAGTAGATCTCAAGATAGTGTTAAATATACTATATGACCCACAACAGCAAAGACTTTCTAGCTCCAAGTGTCAGCACTGCCAACACTGTTCTTTTTTGCCTGGTGGCATGAGCCTGCAATCTCAGCACCAGAAAGACAAGAGGCAAGCGTATTATTGCAAGTTTGGGACCATCTTACACTCCACAGTGAATTCCTGGCCAGCCAGGACTTCATAAGCAGATCCTGTCTCAAAAAAAAACAACAACAAACAAACAAAAAAAAAACAAAACAAAAAAACAAAAACCAAAAAACAAAAAAACAGGCATGGTGGTTCATGCTTGTAATTCCAGCACTTGGGAAAAGCAGTAAGGAGGTTGTGAAGTTCATGCCACCCTGGCCGGTGAAACAAGATCTTGTCTTAAACAAAACAAGACAAACAAAACAAGAAAAACAAAACAAATGTAATCCTGCTTCAAATCAATGACTAAGTTCCAAAGGGGCAGTCACTGAAGGCCTTTGCTCTGGCTCTTCTTTTGCTTATAGCATGGTTCTCTCTTGACTGACTCACTATTTAACAGTCACTTGTTCAGAAAGTCACCCTGATCTCACTTGAGATTGGCCCCAGCCTTTTACATTACCCTGCTTCATTACCTTCAAAACAACCAGTGCTTTATGTCTTTATTGCTCTGCTTCCTCCTTCCAGAAATTAACCCAGATGAGCACTGTCCTTATCTGTCTTGTCTACCAGCATATCCCTAGGGTTAATCGCAGGACATCCACAGACACTCAGGAAACTCTTGTGGGCCAGTGGATGGACATTTTTTTTTTAAATTCAAAATCTACACACCTCTATACTTCACAGGGCAGCAGGGAAATTGATACGCAGTCCCTACCCTAAGTACACAAATAAAGCTTCAGCCTATGAGAAGAACCTTGAAAGGAAAGTACAGGGACCCATTAGATCTGAGAGATGGCCTGACTCAGCGTGGGTGGGGCAGTCAGGTCAGGCTTCCTAGAAGAGCCACAAAGGATGAATTTCTTAGCTGGGTAGAGGAAGGTGGGTGGGGCGAACGGATTAGAGCACTCAAGCATTGAGAACAGAAAGAAAGGTGCTTTAGTAGGGGTAGAACATGCACAGTGTATTCTGGGGACAGTCGAGGAATGAGGTAGGTACACCAGCAGTCAAGAGAGACACTTAGGTATAGCTCGGCGGCACCAGCACCTGTGTGAGGCTCTTGAGTTCAATCCACAGCAACAGGGGAAAAGAAAAAGTGCCATTGAATGATTTTTATTTTACTCTTAATATTTATTTATTTACGTGTGTGTGTGTGTGTGTGTGTGTGTGTGTCTGAGTGCATCCAAGAGCCAGATTAGGTCAGAAGAGGTATTGGAACTGGGCATGGTGACATGCTCTTGCTCCAATCCTCCACCTGTCCCCAACAGTTTCTCTGTGTAGCCCTGACCATCCTGGAACTCACTCTGAGGACCAGTCTGACCTCTAAAGTCAGAGATCCAGCTGCCTCTGCTTCCCTAGTGCTGGAGTGACAGGCCTGTGTCACCACTGCCTGGCACACTCCAGCCGCTTTAATCTCAGTGGTCACTTGGCAGAGGCAGGAGGATCCCTGTGAGTTCAAGGTAGTCTGGTCTACATAGCAAGTTTCAGAACAGCTAGGGCTACAAAGAGAAACTTTGTCTCAAAAAAGATGAAATAAATAAAAGATTATTATTAATAATAATGATGCTACAAGAGGCAGCAGATCACCTAGAATTGGAGTTACAGGAGGTTAAGTCACCATGTGGATGTTGATGAAAGAACGTTGGTCATCTGCAAGAACAGAAAGGTCTCTTAATTTTTGAGCTGTCTCCCAAGCCCTCCACTGAGTGACGTTTTAGAAAGAATGGCAAGATTTACGTATGTATAAAGAGAGTACTCTGGGGAGTGAATTTAGGAAAGGGTAGGAGCAGGGAGATTGGTTTGGAGGCAGTTGTAGTCTCCAGGTAATAACTAGATAGTAGCTAGGCATATGGCGGTGATGGCAAACGCCAAATATACAAACAAAGGGATAATGAGAAGGAAAGACTTTCAGAGCTGGACGGCACTCCCTTCTGGAAGCCTGGCTTTGAATTTTCTATTCCTCTGCCTCCATCTTCCGAAAGCATGTGCCAACCACGTCCAACCAGGAAACCACCTTAAACAAACAAACAAACAAACAAACAACCCAGCAGTGTATAGTAGCTCACATCTGTAATCCCGGCATTTGGGGAGTCTACATAGTGAGCTTTAGTTTAGCTAGATGGAACTACAGAGTGAGATCCTGTCTCAAAAGTACCAACCCACCAACTAGCCAACCAGTAAACCAAAACCCCAACAAACCATTCCACAGAACAAAAATCCAAAAGGTCAAAAAATAGACACAGATAACGGTGTTCACAAAGCTCCGAATTTTATATGAAAGCAGGTTAATCTGCTGGACAAGAAGGGCGTTTACATGCGCTCACTGGATAAACGTGGGCTTTACAGAGAAAAGTGTAAGGGGAAGGAGAAGGCGTTGACTTTAAAAAACTAGCAAGATAGGGGTCTGGAGAGATGGCTCAGTGGTTAAGAGCACTACTCTTCCAGAGGACCTGGGTTCAAATCCTAGGACCCACACGGCAGCTCATGTCTGTCACAAGATCTGACAGCCTCACGGAAACATAATACATGCAAACAAAACACCAATGTACATAAAAGTAAATTTAAGAAAACCTAGCAAGAGGACGAAAGACGTGTGACGGTCTGGGAGGTATAAGGAGGAAGGAGGTGGGAGGAGAGGGAGACTGGAAGAAAGAACTAGAAATGGGTTAGGGGAGGGAGTGATTGGACACATTGTGCTACAGGGCTCCAAGGCTTCGGAGGGAGTAACCTTAGTCTGAAAGTCAGGGAGGAAATAAATCCAGATGGCAGGCAGGAAAAGATCACAGGGAGGAGTGAGGACCTCGGAAGCCAAGTTGGGAGGAAGGATGGGGTCAAAGTAGGAAGGAATGAAGGCTGAGCTAAGGTTTTGTGTTTTTTAAAAAAGATTCATTTATTTTATGTATATGAGTACAATTTTTATTTTATGTATATGAGTACAATAGCTGTCTTCAGATATACCCGAAGAGAGCATCGGATCCCATGACAGATGGTTGTGAGCCACCATGTGGTTGTTGGGAATTGAACCCAGGACCTCTGGAAGAGTGGCCAGTGCTCTTAACCACTGAGCCATCTCTCCAGCCCCCTGAGCTAGGGTTTTTCAGGGATGAATTAAAGGCCACCTTGGGGAGTCAGCCGCTAGAGTGGGCCGGGGTGGGGGGACGTGAAAGGACACACAAATAGGTCCCTAGAAGCTCAGAATGAAGGAAAGGAAAGTGTGCGGCTGGAGAAGGAAGTGAGGAAAACGGAGGGTAAGCTCGAAATGACAACCTGGGGAGGGGAATGATGGGCGTGGCAGACTCTCTGACCTAGGTCTTACCCTTCTCCCCACCCTCGGAAAGCTCCTTCGGGTAGAGGAGGAGACACTGACAGGCTCAGGTGCTAAGTCCTGACCAGTGGGTCAGTGGGTCCCGAGACCAGGCATGTGGGGCTGTTGGAGGGCCGTGCCATCGGTGGAGGGCTGGAGCAGTGGAGCGGTAGGTAGCTAGACTGTGTCTGGAAGCAGAAATGCCTAGAAGGATGCAACACGGGTGATTTTACCGTAATGGGTTAGGGCCCCTGAAGATGAGACAGGCCATGGAAGGAGACTAAAGAAAAAGGAGCTGAGAGTGGAGGCGACAGTCGGGCTGGACAAACAGCACGCGCCAAGACCTGCAGGGGAAGGGTGGCGAGGAGCCTTTCCAGGGGTGTCTGCGCGTACAGGCTCTGCAGCGACCCAAGCGCACCTGTACGGAAAGGAAAGGATGGGGCCACCTGGAGTCTGCAGGGCGGACTCAGACCCCAGGGACTTCTGAGAAGCCGTCACCTATTTCCCATCAACGGTTAGAACCAGGCAAATGAATGGGCGTGACCCTGGAGCTCAGGTTTCTTCCTCTTCACCTGGACAAGGAGGGGGTAGGGGCCAAGACTTCCGGTTCAGGTGAGTGTCCTTTCAGTGACGTCAGGTCACTCTCGACTGCCCCTCTGGTCCCGCCCAAGCTCCTGCGCTCCCGCTGCCTGCGGGGGCGCGTCCCCGACGCCCTACATATATATACTCAGGTGCGCCGCACCTGTTCGCCCGCACCTGCCGACGCACCGCCCGCTCCCTGTGCCGCGCACCGCAGCCTGGGGCCGAAGGGCCCGCATACTTTCTGGGGGCCACGCCCTAACGGCCCCTCCACTTCTTTGGGTAGTCTCTGAGCACGCCGGAGGGAACCGCTTGGCCTTCGGGGACCGCTTTTGTCTGGAACCAGTCCTTCGGGCGAAGCCGGTTCCCTCTGCTGGGAGAGTGTCGCTTCACCGGAGGGGACGATTTGTGTTTACCTCGGTTAACAAGACTTGTTGTTACCCGGTCAAAAAAATTTTTTTTTTCTCTTCTGGGTGACTTGAATCTCTATCCAATTTTTCTTGTGTCGCTGCTCCTCAGATTTTTGTTTTACTGTAGGGTCGCCCTCCCGGCGCGTCCCATCCTTTCTGAGACAAGGAAATGGCCAACTCGGGCCTGCAACTGCTGGGCTTTTCAATGGCCATGCTTGGTTGGGTGGGCCTGATAGCGAGCACTGCCATCCCGCAGTGGCAGATGAGCTCCTATGCGGGCGACAACATCATCACAGCCCAGGCCATGTACAAGGGGCTCTGGATGGAGTGCGTCACGCAGAGCACCGGCATGATGAGCTGCAAAATGTACGACTCGGTGCTCGCACTGCCGGGTAAGGCCGCGGGACGGACGGGGCGGACGTGTCCGGGGTCAAGGTGGCAGGGTTGGGTGTGGGGCAGGGCCGAGGCCGCACAGCCCGGCGCCGGGGGTTGCCAGGGAGGAGGAAGTGGACGCCTTGGGTGCAGTCGGTGGGACAGAGAGGGAGCGGGCCTGGGATCTGGCTCTCCCACGTGGGCCCCACGCCCCTCTGTCCAGATTGAACGGGGGAGTCCTGGGCGAAACACCCCTCAACCTCAGGCAGTCAGGGGTCTCTCTCTTCCGCTGTTTCTTTCTCTGGACAAAAGGAGAAGAGGGACGGAGGTGCTCAGGGCCGCAGAATCGTGCCCTCGTTAGACGTGGGACCACACTTGTGGCCTCTAATCTTATCGGCCGATTAGCTGAAGCCACAAACCCTGTGGCCTCGATAGCAAGGCCAAAGCTAGGACACGCGCCGGCTGGTGTGGCCCAAGCGAGAGCCTTAGCGGCCACCTGCACTTCTCTTTCGCCCCCTTTCTCCCTTCCCCCCTACCTGGAGCGGTTTCATCGAAACCTTGGCGCCCCGGGCGGGTTCTGGAGCGCAGGGCGGGGCGGGGCGCGGAAAGGACTTGGTGGCGGAATGGGGGTGGGAACCGTCTGCGCAAGGCCTGCCTTGGACTAGGGGGCCCCAGGCTGCCGACGGAACCTGGCAGGCGGACCATGGTCCAGGGGTTAGTGGGCGCGGTCTGCTGCGCTTAGGCTGGCGCCATCCTAAGGCTACCTGCCATTTCCAGCAATGACCGCCCTCCTCCTCCTCTGCAGCGGCCCTGCAGGCCACTCGAGCTTTAATGGTGGTGTCTCTGGTTTTGGGCTTCCTGGCCATGTTTGTCGCCACGATGGGCATGAAGTGCACACGCTGTGGGGGAGATGACAAAGCGAAGAAGGCCCGCATAGCTATGACTGGAGGCATTGTTTTCATCGTGGCAGGTGAGCCACTAGGGTCCAAGGTGGGACCAAGGGCTCACTCTTCCATCCAGAAGAGCAGCATAGCCAAGATCTTGGTCTGGACACCCAATACCAGAACCCTTTTTCTCTTTCTAGGTCTTGCTGCCTTGGTAGCATGCTCCTGGATTGGTCATCAGATTGTCACAGACTTTTATAACCCCTTGACACCCATGAATGTTAAGTAAGTCTCCAGTCTAAAGAAACAGATTATGTGGACTTGGGACATGGAGGACATTAGGCCCGCGTTTTGACTCCAATCCTTTCTTTCCACAGGTACGAGTTTGGTCCTGCCATCTTTATCGGCTGGGCAGGGTCTGCTCTGGTCCTTCTGGGAGGTGCCCTGCTCTCTTGCTCCTGTCCTGGCAGTGAAAGCAAAGCTGCATACCGTGCACCCCGCTCCTACCCCAAGTCCAATTCCTCCAAGGAATACGTGTGAGGTGGGGAGCCCAGCCTGTGGGCAAAATGCGAGGCAAAGGCCTCCTGGTCACTTCACCCCCAAACATTATGTATAGTTCCCTTGTGGGGAGGGCAGTTGGGGGGCGGTCTGGGAGAAGAAGACAAAACGTAGGGAGGGTGTGCTTTTGTACAGTAATAAAATTAAGTTTTGGAAATTAGGTCTTTCCAGGTCTCTTTTCTCCAGACCCAGATCCTTGCAGAGGATTTGGAACTGAAGCACACCTACAGCAGTGTATAGTACCAGTGGTGCCTCCAGGGCCTTCAGTCCCTACTTCCTTAGGCCTACTGCTTCAGCTCTCATCTTAGGTTCTTACCCACTCTCCCCCAAACTTTTCTTCCATTGATTATGATTCTGATTGCCCTAACGGTATACGGGTGGGTATGTGTATGGCAGAGGATAGCTTTGTGCAGTGGATTCAGGAACTGAACTCAGGTCACTGGAAACGTGGCAAGTACCTTTTCCTTTTGCTATCTTATCATCCCCAACATCTACTTGTTTAAACAGTTACCAGAGGCTTTGATTAATATACACACACACACACATATTTTATTAGAAATGGGCATGGGAAGAGGGTATTTCTTATTCTCTGGGCATATACTACGCCCTCACCACACTTTTTGCCTCAGCTTGATGCTGCTCCTTGGCTCACATGACACAGCCTCTACAGACAAAGCAACAAAGGCAGGCTAGGGACAAGGTAGAGTCTGCTAACAGCAGGATGGTTCGGAGCCCACAGCCTTCCTCTCCCATTTGTCTGTCAAATATCTAGGTCATCATCTGGATCTTCTTGGTCCACATCATCAAAAGCATCTAGCTCATAGAAGATGCGGCCGGAGGTCTGTCCTGGGCCTGGATGCAGCAGAGCTTGCTGTCTGAGGAAGGAAGAAATGACGAGGGCGGGTGTTCAGTCAAATCGGATAGCCTTCTGGGTGATGAGGACATTAGCATAGGTAACTGACCCTAGGTCTTTTTTCCTTTCCCTAAAGTTCTGAGAGTGATCAGTACTGAAGTATCACTAGGTCCTAGAACAGAGCCTATCCTGTACTGCTCTAACAAACCCAGGTCCTTAGCTAGAAGGCAATGATTCTTTAGTCTTGCTTCACACCCACTCACACACCAGGTACAGAGAAGCAGCACCTCCCGAGCTCCTGTGAACAAGCCCTTGAGACACTCATATATATTGTGTTTTTGTCACTGCTGCCTGGAAAAAAGGGTCACCTCCCCATCTGGTCTGGCTCTACTGGCCCATGGCTACTCAGAGCTCATGACTCTACTAGGGAGGAATACAGAAAGGTCCTCTATAATTGAGGGAATTCGGTATAGGTGGGTATGGAACCACTCCCTAGACTTGTCTCTGGAGGTGGACTTCAGCCCCTATAAAATCTTCAGGTTAATCAATAACCTGTCATCACCCCACCTTTCTGTGACACAGATGCTGAGATCCAAGCCCAACCTTACTTTTCAGAGCTGAACTGGAAAGGCAGAGTGAGGCTGTCTCTGGCTTCTCTTTCTTTCTTGGATAAGTGAAGGTTAAAGGTCAAATGAGCCGTGGGATCCACCTGTAGACACAAGTGCTGTGACTGCTCAGTTCGACTTTTCAAGTCCCAGATCCCCAACACCTCTCCTTTTTTTTCCCCTCTTGTTTTTTTGAGACAGGGTTTCTCTGTGTAGGCCTGGCTGTCCTGGAACTCACTTTGTAGACCAGGCTGGCCTTGAATTTGAGAGATCCACCTGCCTCTGCCTCCCGAGTGCTGGGATTAAAGGTATGTACTACCACTGCCCAGCTAATATCTCTAGTTTTTGTTTTTCCTTTTGCCAGACTCTAAGCTCACACCTTTGTACCCTTGCCATTTTTGATACCTGGGTTGTATGAGGATCTGGGTGTAGCTCAGAATAGCGGGGAAGCCCTTCATGGAGATCCAGACTGAAGTCAGGAAGAATGGAGAACCACCAAGTCTAAGGAAGAAAAAAAAAAGAAAGAAAACCCCCATGCATTGGCTGTAAGGCACCACCCTTAATTGGCTACATTAATGGACCTTTTCTCTTGCGACAGGGTTTCTCTATGTAGCCCTGGCTGTCCTCTCAAGTGATGGCATCAAAGGTGTGCACTAGTGTGTTTGGCTGGCCTTTGGGCTCTTGAGTTGAGCAACCCGGAGTTCAAATCCTGATTCTTACTCTTTATTACTTAGGTGATTTAAATTTTAACATATCTGGACTTGTTCCCCAGTCTGAATAATAAGGATGAAACAATGACTTCAAGCACCACAAGCTAGGTGTGGCATACCTCTTTAACCCCAGCACTTGGGAGGCAAAGACAGACAGATCTCTGCAGTAACAAAGCTAGCTTTAATGTAAAATAAAATCAAGTTCCAGGCTGAAAATGCTATACACTGAGACCCTGCCTCAAACAAAACCAAATCAACACAGAAGTAATTAGATCAACTTTCCATTACTGTTTCCTGAAGTAGGACCTCGTGCTGCCCAGGCTGCCCATCAGCTTACTATGTTGTACCTTTTGTTTGTTTTTTCAAAAAGACAAGAGTTTCTCTGTGTAGCCCTGGCTGTCCTGGAACTCACTCTGTAGACCAGGCTGGCCAAGAACTCAGAAATCCTCCTGCCTCTGCCTCCCAAGTGCTGGGATTAAAGGTGTGCACCACCACCACCCGGCATACTAGGTACCTTTAACTCTCGATTCTCCTGCCTCTACTTCCTAAGAGAACATCAACTTTTATTGCTCGTCCCATCTTGTGGCCTGTCCTGGCCAGTCTGATGTCAATTTGACATGTCATCAGAAAGCAGGAACCTAAATTGAGGAAACACCTCCATGAGTGCCAGCTGTATAGTACTTTATTAATTAGTGATTGATGGAGGGGTGGTGGGGTGTGGGCTGAACAAGCCAGTCAACAGCTCTAGCTCCTCCACGGCCTCTGCATCAGCCTTGCCTCCAGGTTCCTTGCCCTGTTTGTGTTCCCGTCTTGGCGTCCTTCAGTGATGGACTACAAAAGGCAAATAAACCCCTTCCTCCTTAAGCTGCTTTTGGTCATGGTGTTTCAATCACAGCAACAGAAACCCTGACTAAGACACTGGCCTTTCTGATCCTAATCTCCAGCTTCCTCTGTTCTCTCCTGACCTGGTAAGTTGCACGTTGTTGGGGCCTTCGACAGAAAATGGAGGCTGAAGTCTGGTCCATTTTACCACTCAGAGTCACCTCTGTGTGAGCAAGGGTGCTCAATGCTCCCATGGGGCCAGGACCATGAAGCTCTTCATGTAGGAGGCCCAGGACACGTACCTGCTCTATTGGGGAGTTATTACCTGGATAGGGACAAGAAATGCAGAACACGAAAGACATCAGGTAGCATTTTCGTGAAGGCCTTAGAAGCAAACAAGGAAGGGAAGAACTTACCTTGGCCAACCTTACCATCTCACCGCACTGCTCTGCTTCTGCTAGTCCACACCTTAATTATCCAATGCTGATATGATCAGGGGACCACTGACTTTGATGCGAACAATTTATCACATGCTTACGAGCTTTGCAGCCTCATTAATTACCGAGCTGCTGTGTGCTGTGGGTGTCAGCCTCCCCCTCCCTCTTTGGGAGCATTACCTAAGATACACTGCACTGAACGCTTTGGCACACTTTACTTAAGTGCTGGGGTTAAAGGCGTGTGCCACCACTGCCTGGCAACTTTATACATGTTTATGTGTATGTCCCATGGTGTTCATGCTTGTAGAGATCAGAAGCTAACTTTTCTGTCAACTGTTTGTTCTACTATCGTGTGGGATCCAGGTATTGAATAAAGGTCATTTGATTTGGTGGTAAGCATCTTTACCCACTGAGCCAGCTTGTAGGATGGCCCAATTTGGCACATTTTAATTCTTTTGTAATTAAAAAAAAATTTAATTTGAGATAAGGTCTCACTAGATGATCTGGATCTCAACTAGGCTGGTCTTGAATCATAAGAGATCAGCCTGCCTCACCACAGCCAGGTCTAAACAAACAAACAAACAAACAAACAGGTTTATTTTTATTGAGGTGTATGGGTATCCAGAGGCCAGAAGAGGGTGTTGGTATTTGATCCCCTAAAGCTGGAGAAGCAGGTGGTTGTAGGTGTTGGGAACCAGATTCCAGTCTGCTGGAAGAGCACAAGTGCTCTTAACCACTGTGTCATCTCTCTAGCCTTCAACATTTGAATTTTTATATAGGCCAGCATTTTTAGACCAAACTATAAAACAAGGATGGTTTTGAACTCACAATAAAGCTAAAGACGACCTAGAACTGATCTGCTTCGCTAGTACAAGGACTACAAGCCTTCACACCCAGACCCCACCGCCCTGCCCTGCCCCAGTGGAAGAGCTTCCTGTCTCTACCGAGCCCTTCTAGGTGCTTCTTTCTGGGTCACATTTTGTCTGGCTGATCCCAGCTCTTCAAGATAAGTTCCTTTCTTCAGGTATCAGTGCATGGATCAAAACAATCCCTCTACCTTATACCCCTTGTCAGATCATCTTATGACTGTTACCTTTCACTTTTATTTATTTATTTTCTTTGAGACCTGGTCTCAAGTAGCCCAGGCTACTCTTTAAGCTGTTACTTAGTTGAGGGTGATGGCTGGATTATAGGGGTGCATTACCACCTCATCTGGTCTGTGATACTGAGCATGAACCTAGACCTCTGTGAATGTGGAAATTCATTTCCAGCTACTTCTTTATATCTTTTATGACCTTTGATAAGGTCAGTCTTTCCTTTCTATTATTTAAAACTGTATCTGATATTGCGTTGCATTCATATTTGTTAAAGGAGTGAATGGGGGGCTGGAAACATTGCTCAAGCTTCTTGAGCACACCTGTCTGGCACACAGGAATCCCCGGCCACCAGCCTCAGCACCTTGTGCACTGTGCATGGCAGTACAGGCCTGTACTCAGTGTCAGGAGACAAAAGCAGGGGATCAGAAGCTCTGGGTGGACCCATCCTCTCTGCCCAGCCAGATTCTATACATCCTTCATCATGATCTAGCTCGACTGAGACCATTACACAAACCATAACTGACCAAAATGCAGAGAACAAGAGACTGTGGTGCCAACCCCAGTTGACACAGCGACCGCCCAACTTCTGCAGCCACAGCTGAAGGGTCAGAATGACTGTAAGAACCAGAGGAAAAGGAAGGTCACTCTGATTCATCTCTTAGAAACATCAGAGCAGCTACAGCCATTAAGTTGCACCAAGATGGCTTTGCAAACAAGACTTGAGCAAGGGAGGCCCAAACAGACAAACTAACATGAAAGGGGGAAATTCGCATAGGGCCTGAACTCTAGACAAAGAACTACAAGCAACTAAGGAATATTTGGAGTAAGAAAAATAATCTTAGCAAGGAAAAAGCCCCCCAATTTGATATAGAATACAAAGGGGGTCAGCCTTGAAATCATACATATATAAGCGACATTACACAAACTGAGCAAGCTGTGCTGGTAGATTCAGGAAGGAATTTGAGGGAGGGTGTACACGGGAGGGGCTGGCGGGAGAGTAGGGAAGAAGAGAATGATCTAATTTTTTTTTTTTTTTTTTCCCCGAGACAGGGTTTCTCTGTGTAGCCTTGGCTGTCCTGGAACTCACTCTGTAGACCAGGCCACCTGCCTCTGCCTCCCAAGTACTGGGATTAAAGGTGTGTGCCACTACCGCCCGGCCTAATTATTATTTTAATTAAAAAAATACTAAAATGATAGAAAAAACCTGTCTAGTATAGTGGAGACAATGTATAAATGGGGCACATAATATATAAAGGTGTAATTTGTGACAACATAAAGTTTTCAAAAAAAAAAAAAAAAAAAAAAGGTGTTTTAAGGTCATATACCCTTGGCTATCTACACAGTTAAGGCCCGCTTTGATGTTATGATCATAAGGGCTCTATGAGACCTTGTGTTAAAGACGTGGAGAACTAAAGACAGAATAATACACAGAACAATCGGCACATAAGAAGAAGTTAACAAACAACAAAAAAGAGGGACTAGAGAAATAGCTCAGTGGTTAACAGCACTGGTTACTTGTCTAGAGGATTCCCAACACCTACATGGTGGCTCACAACCATCTGCAATTTAAGTTACATGGGATCCAATGCCCCCTTTTTGGTCTCTCCAGGCACCAGGCAAGGGCATGGTACACGAACATACATCCAGGCAAAAATCACAGAAAAACTGTAAACCACATGAAATCCTCACACCTCTCTTATTCTGGGTGTGGTGCTGGAGTTCTATCACTGGAGGCAGACGCTCTAGATTCCAGGCAACCCTGGAAAACAGACCCTGTGTAAAAAACCAAGAACAATAAAACAAACAAAACACCCCACCGGGGCTGGGAAGATGGCCGAGCACTAAGGGTTCTTGTTTCCCAGCATGCATATAGCAGGCCCAGTATCCAGGGATGTACTGTAACCTCAGCTCCAAGGGGGATAGCTGAGAAGCTAGGGCTGGCTGTCTTCCAGCCTAGCTGAGAACATTCGAGTCCCAGGTTCAGGAATAGACTCTGCATCAAAAGCATAGGATAAGAATGACAGAGAAGGCACCCACTTCTCTCTTCTGACCTCCCTTCGCAGAGGTATGTGAACCTGTGCACACACATTTCATACATCATATATGGGTATGCATACTCACAAACACAGATTTTGTTTTGTTTGTTTGTTTTGTTTTTTGATAGGGTTTCTTTGGATAGCCCCTGGCTGTCCTGGAACTAGCTCTGTAGACTAGGTTGGTCTTGAACTCACAGAGCCATCCAACTGTCTCTGCCTCCCGAGTGCTAGGGTTAAAAGTATGTCCATCCATGCCCAGCTAGATAAGTCATAAAACAACAAATCTCCAACTCCAAGACTCCACCCCCAATTCTCCCCAAAAAGAGATGGCAAAATGTCAGACTGGAAAACCCTGATGCTTCTTGTTGGAGTGGAAAGGAAAGGGGTGACATTCTTTGGCAGGAGGAGCTATACCAGGGTAAAGAACAAAGGGGAAACCGTACCTGGGTCTACACTTCGCTGGCTCAGAGGATGTAGGGCTTGACAGAGTGTAACACAGGGAATGTGCCACAGCAGCCAGCTGAGAGAGTCAAGGGCAATGGTGACTGAGCCACCATCTGTCCTTTTGCACATGGATATCAAGGCTTTTAGAGGTCCTTCAGGGACAGCTTCCCCAGGTTTTGACCAGTTAAGAGGGTCTCTGAAGAGGTCATAGTAAACCAGGCTACAAAGAGAAAACAGAAGACATATTACAACCTTGAACTTCTTCCTCATTTTTGGACTCTTTCTCAATTTTCACCAACCCCTTAAATATTAATGAAAGCTAATTATAGGATTTAGTAGCTGACAGCATAGACTTTGGTGTCTCATAATCCAAGTCCCAAGCTTGGCCTTAGACCTTATACAGGATTACCTAACTGGGAATTCTACCTTTTAAAGTTCTTTTGACATCTGTTCTAAACTTCCTTTCTGGCTGATAGAGAGTTGGCTTAGTAATCAAGAGTGGACACTGTTCTTGGGGAGGACTGGAATTAATTTCCTAGTAGGCTCAGAACTGCCTATTATTCTACTTTTAGGGGATCTGATGCCCTTTTCTTAGTTCCACGGGTACCTACACTCATGTGCATGTATCCATATACATACACATTATAAAAAAATAAATCTTGCTAGGTTGTGGTGGAACTTGGGAGGCAGAGGCAGGAGGACCTCTAAGTTCAAGGCCAGCCTGATCTACAGACCAAGTTCCATCCAGGGTTACATACACAGAGAAACCCTGTCTTGAAATACAACAAAAAAGAAATCCCCAAACCAATTCAAACAAAATTTTGCTCAACTAGGCATGGTGGTGGAAGCATGTAATCCAAGCAGTCAGGAGGCAGAGACAGACATATCTCTGTGAGCTCAAGATCTGTCTGGTATATAGTAAGTTCCAGGCCAGCCAGAGATACTGGAACCCTGTCTTAAAACCAAAACCCAAGCAAGAACAACAACAAAAGCCCTTTCCTGTAGAGATTCTCCCATGCACAAGGCCTCTGTCATTTCTTACCATTGTTGTCTAAGATTCACTAGGGCAGGAAAGAAGTTTGCCTCATCCACTGTTCTATCCCCAGGGTCCTAGCACAGCTCCTAGTTTTTGATCCTCAGTATAGATGCACCTAGTGAGTGAACATGGGTATTACAGTAACCTTCCTAACTAGTCTCCACATCCAGGCTGCCTTGTTCTGTTACATTCTCCACGAGGTAATCAATGGACTAGTGTTTCTAAAAGGGATGGTGTGACTCTCCCCCAACTGCCCTTGGCCTAACATGTAAACGTCTATTGTGCTCTTTAAGCCCTATCTACAGTCAGGTACCTCTTTATCTCTCTGACCTCTCATTCCTTGCTTTGTTACTTCCTTTGCCTTTAGGACAAGTCCATCAGTATCCGGCAGTGAGTGCTAACGCAAGCCTGGACTCTAGGACTAAATTAAGCACCATTCAGAATAACTCAAAGGGCAGTCTGTTTATTCTACCAGCTCATAGGTCAGCAGATACACTGCCTATCTTTTTACTTCTAGGGTCTTTTGTTTTCGATTGCCCAAGTTATCACCATTCCTCACTGCCTCAGTTCCCAGCTGCCTAAACCTCCAGCTTCAGGAATCCGATGTTCCTCCAATGACTATTAGTAGTAGTTTTAGGGAATATGGTCAAAATTGTTACATGATCAAGGATGACCTTGAATGTCTGACCTGCCTGTCTAAACTTCCTAAGTGCTAGAATCACAGAGCCCAGGTTTATGCAGTGCTAGAGATCAGACTCAGGATTCTGAGCAGGCTAAGGGGGCACTCCATTACCAACTGAGCCGTGCCACTAGTCCCTTAAAGAAGTTCATGATTTTTTTTTTTTTAAAAAGATTTGTGTTATGTATATACACTGTAGCTGTCTTCAGACACACCAGAAGAGGGCATCAGATCCCATTACATATGATTGTGAGCCAGTATGTGGTTGCTGAGAATTGAACTCAGGACCTCTGGAAGAGCAGTCAGTGCTCTTAACCACAGAGCCATCTCTCCAGCCCCCAAAGTTTATGATTTTTAACAAGGATTTTTATCTCATTCATATATATATCTCTGTGTGTATGATTATATAGGAGTACAGGTGGCCAAGAAAGCCAGAAGAGGACATTAGACACTCTTGAGCTGGGAATACAGGTGCTCTGTGTAGGGACTGGCAACCAAACTGAGGTCCTCTGCAAGGAAAGTAGGACTCTTAACTGCTGAGCTAACTCTCTAGCCCTGTGATTCACTTGTAGTAGTATTTTTCTTTTCTTTCCAAAAAAAGTTTTTATTTAATGTGCATTGGTGGTTTTGAATGCATTCACATCTGTGTGAGGGTGTCAGATCTCCTGGATCTAGAGTTACAGATAGTCAGAGGCCATGTGAGTGCTTCGAATTGAACCCAGGTCGTTTGGAAGAGCTGACAGTGTTCTTAATCTCTGAGCCATCTCTCCATCCCCTATTATTTTATTTTCTGAGCTAGGATCTCACTAGGTTGCCTTAGCTGGCTTGGAACTATGTAGACCAGGCTAGCCTTGGATTCCTAAGAGACCTGTCTGCCTCTGCCTCTCAAGTGCTGGTATAAAGGCATGTGCTACCGCGACCATCTGGATAGTGGGGATCTACCCCAGGGCCTGCTACATGTGGTGGCACATGTCTTTAATCCCAGCACTCAGGAAACAAGCAGATAGATCTCTGTGAGTTTGAGTCTAGCCTGGTCTACAAAAGGAGTTCCAGTACATTGAGGAATATACAGAAAAACCCTGTCTTGAAAAACAAAACCAAAAAGCAAACAAAACCAAACCCAAAGCAGAACAAGCCAACCACTGCTCAGTTAGAGACCTAAAGATCGTTTCTGCTAGACACACTAACTCTTCCCTTGGTTCTCTATGTAATGACAATGAGATGAGAGCTTTGCATACTGTCTTCACACTGTACCATTCTCTTTACTTCAATTCTCCAAGCAGACCCCACTCACATCACCACTTTAGACATGTTAGTCATTCTTAAAAAATATTTATTTTGGGACTGGAGAGATGGCTCAGTGGTTAAGAGCACTGGCTGTTCTTCCAGAGGTCCTGAGTTCAATTCCCAACAACCACATGGTGACTCACTACCATCCGTACTGGGTTCTAATGCCCTCTTCTGGCACACAGGTTTTAATGCAGATAAGGCACTCATATTCATTAAATAAATCTTAAAATACGTATATATATAGTTATGTGAGTACACTGTAGCTGTCTTCAGACACACCAGAAGAGGGCATCAGATTCCATTACAGATGGCTGTGAGCCAGCATGTGGTTGCTGGGACTTGAACTCAGGACCTCTGGAAAAGTACGCTTCTGATTTCTGCAAGCATCAAGGCATGGCCATGGCCCACAAATATAGGCAAAACATTCATACACATAAGATAAAAAACCAAAATAAAAAAACAAGAATACCTTTTAATTTTTTCTTTTTAGCATACAATTGTGGAAACACCTCAAGAAAACAATCATTTAAATAACTGTGATTATTTGTGCCTTTTAAAGAATAAGATTTGTTTTATATTTATTATTTATTTAGAGACAGGGTCTCACTATGCAGTCTTGACTAGTGTGGAACTTTTCTATGTAGACCAGGCCAACTTCAGATAGAAGGAATCTGCCTGTATCTGCCTTGAGTGCAGGGATTAAAAGTGTGTACTACTACAGTGACCTTACGCCATCTCTCTCTCTCTCTTTTTTTTTATTGAAGAAATCTTATAAACTGGACATGGTGGCATGTAACATACTCACAGCACAGGGGAGGAAGAGGCAGGACGGCTGAGAGTTAGAGGTTACTGTGGGCTGCACAGTGAGTTCTAATGCAACCCACGCCACATAATGAGATTAATTTCTTGTTAAAAAATAACTGAATATCTTTTTCTGAGGAAGAAAAAAAATGGGAAAAAAAGTTCTGTCCAGAGGTTAATTTGGCCTATTACCCTTTGGAGTTAGTATGTTCCTTTATCCTGCCCTATGTTTTCAATTCAATTCTAGCATCTACAGTCCCTGAGCCTTATTAGGCCTAGAAGAAACCAACTCCAAGGACACTTATAAAAGATGAGGGCATCAATTTTAGAAGAAACTGGAAAGTTTCTTGGTTGACTATTTATTAACCCGGAAACATTAAAGCCAGAATGCTTATGTACATACAACAGCACATCTACGAGTCTACTTCTCTCTCTCGTCGCGTAAGCAACAGCCTCATGTCCCTTTCCATCACTGGTGTGTTCTTTCTCCAGTCTAGTTGGCAAGCTAGGATTAAAGTATCTAAAAGACACTTGCCTAATCTTTAAATTTTTACTGCCCCAAAGGTACGATCCCAGTTTCTCCACAATACGAGATTCTGTGCTGTCTGTTGAAAAGAAGCCCTTAGTAACTGTAGTCCAAATAAAACCCGTTTTAATGTATACTTGCCGGCTGTTGACATCAGAAGCAAAACCTTCGCGAAACTCTTCTTCACTCACTTCACAGCCCAGAACGTAGACTTGCTCCCCACTAAGGCAGAGATGAAGGAAATATGTTAAAGAGAGGGGGTACCCGCTCTTTTCTCGGGAAGGACAGGAGAAGGTGTGGGCTAACTCACCGAAGTGCAGATTTCTTGATAAGCGCCTTCAGGAGACTACGCCCCTCCCACTCCACCGAATCTGTGGAGAGCCAAGTACGGGTGAGACCCACTGAGCCCTCAGGTCTCCGACCATGACTTCTACCCCTAGCCGGGTATCCCCTCAGGGTCCTTCAGGCTCCCGCTCCTGCAGCCAAGCCCAAGGCTACGGCCGCATGCCTTTATTCCTCACCTCGAAGAAGCACCAAACCACCGATGGCCAACAAGGAGTCCAGCATCTCTGACGCCTCAGGACGCCTTCTGATGTCGTCACCACCAAGGAGGCGGGGCATTTACGATTGCTTCTAACCTTAAAGGACCGCAAAGTCCGGAACGAGGAGACTGTTTTATTATTACTATTATTATTTTTTTTATGTTTAGTATTCTTAGGGGGCTTACTCGGAGGGGCCGCTCTAGAACCTCTGCACATAGTCCTAGAGACGACATCCTTAATCTGTTCTTGCACCACGACTGGGGCGAGAATGGCCGTTGGAACAGTTATTAGTGGGATGGGGACAAGGCTAGAGGTCGCACGAGCTCCAATCCCCAAGAAGGTCCGAACCTGGGAATGAATGACGTAACTCAGCCACGCCCACACCGTTCCAGGCTTCTCTCCAGGTCCCGCCCCGCAGTAGCCTTGTGCGCGTGCGTAACGCTGCACCCCCAGCCAGAGCACAGCTTTCCTTAACTCTACCCTCCCTCTTCAGAATGAGTTGAGGGAAACTTCAATCCCGGGGAAGTGAAAACACGTCATTACCGGAAGTAATGTCAGAGGGGAAGAGGAGGAGGGAAGAGAGGAGGAGGGAGCCCTTTGGGCGGTAAAATGGCGCCTGTCAGAGTGGGAAGCCCAGCTGCAGAGGCTGCAGCCCCGCTCCTCAGCGGCTAAGAGATCCTGACCTCGGGGAGGGGGAGGCCACTCCGGCCCAGCGCTCCGCGCCCTTAGGCTCCCCCTCCCCCTCCTTCCCAGGTCCTGCGCCCAGGGGCCCCAAGAGTCGCCGCGGCCCATCGCGCGCCGCCGCCCCCGCCCGCCCCCTTCCCGGGGCAGACCCCTAGCGCGCCTGCGCAGAGGGCCACCCTTCGCTTCCCCCTTCCCCTCCCATCTCCCTCCCTCCCTTTTCCCTAGCCCCCTCCCCCACTGCCCCCTCCCCCAATTCTCCATCCCCTTCCCTCCTGGTCTCAGAGGACCCTGTCCTAGCCCGACCTGTCTCGGCCTGCAGCCCACGCGAAGTCGTCGGTGCCACTTCCCGCTCATGTGGGCCCCCGCGGGCTGCCCACGCCAGTCCCCCAGTTCCCTGTTCCGCTGGGCTTTCCCTTCGCTGGGGGTGGCTTTCTGAGCCACCCACTCCGTGCTCATCTCTGCAGCCTCTCCTGCCGCTCGGGGCCCCCGTTCCCCCTCCCTGCGGCGGGGGGCTGCCCCCGGGGGGCTGGCGGAGCTGGGCCGCGGGGGCCCCGGGGCCGGCGGTGCCGGGGTCATCGGGATGATGCGGACGCAGTGTCTGCTGGGGCTGCGCACGTTCGTGGCCTTCGCCGCCAAGCTCTGGAGCTTCTTTATTTACCTTTTGCGGAGGCAGATCCGCACGGTGAGTTTGCGTGGGTGCTGGCAGTGGTGGGTTCCTCTGTCCTCGGTACTCACGGAATTTTGGATAGTGTTGGGCCTCTGTTTTGGGCCTAGGAAGGGAGCCTTGGCCAGAGCTTTACTCGCTGGAGAAGTAGGACACCTTTAAGCAGGGTTTAGACCTTAATAAAAGAACCACGATTTTTAGTTGGTTTAGTTTCCTTTTTAATCTGCCTAAATGGGATAGCATTTGGCAGTTCTTGGGGACTAGAATGCTGCTCTCTTTAAGAAGGCTAGAGTTATTGCTAAAGAAAGAAGAGGCGGGGAACACCTGTTTGCTGGTAGCCAGAACTGTTATAAGGCTTTGGAAAGACCCTCCTGTTGGAAGTCGGACTCCTTTGTCAATAGTGTGGGTGGGCAGGAGGGCATATGTAGCAGGGATGGGAATTTGGGGGAAAGCCTTGAGTGTGAAGGAACGCCTCCAAAAGAGCTCTGGAAGTCTCTAGCGTGTGTATATGGACTTGTTAAGACAGAAAAAAGATGCTTTTCCAATAGGCATTTTTATTTGTAAGAGGCAGCACATTAAAGTTGGCTGTCTCATAAGAAGACCTGGCTGTTAACTGGAAAGCTTGCATCTGAAGATGGGCATGTTTCTCCAGGAGACTCTAGCAATTATGAAGGGATACCCGGAGTGTGGAGACTGGTTGGTTGAACCCAAGCATCTCTGGGTTCTCTCCCTTAAGCTTTTCTCCAAGGTAAAAATTATTTCAGCTACCGTCACTTCTTAATGAGTATGCCCTCATAACTTCATCATCTCTGGAGTAAATGTCCTGAAGTCGGATTCTGGGGAAAATGAGTGAGCTGCCTGTAAGCTTTGGCAGCCTAGGTCAAGAGAATTCCCAGAAGGAGTTTGATGGTCCTGGTAGAAGACTTGATGGAATGGCTTGGACTTGATTGAGCTCATTCTCTGGCAGTCTGTCTATTTCTTCTACTTCCTGCTTCAAGGTGAGGGTTATTCTGGGTGGTGGTTATAAGCACACCTAGTCTCCTAAGATAAGATAGGATCCATTCAGGGTGTGTGAAACTGACCCTTTGTGCTTCTAACTCCTGTGGTTTTCTTTATGTGTTGACTCCTCATCCTTTCTTTTTGACCTTGCCCTAAGAATCCTCCCTCTTCTTCTTCCTCTCTCTCTCTCTTTCTCTCTCTCTCTCTCTCTTCCACCCAAAGTACAGGGAGTAGTGCTCCTCTGTAGCCCAACTATTGGAAGACTAGTTACTTTCTAAATTGCTCTCTCCTATAAATCACCGACCCCACAGCCTTTTGTCCTCCCTTCCCTTCCAGTCTGGTTTCTTCCCCACGCCTTCTCTGGCAGAAACTTGGAGCATTCCCCACATGCCCAGCATGTGCAACCCGAGATAGCAGCACAGGACACCCGAGCTGTTTCAGCCCTCATCACAGGCTCAGGGAGAAAAGAAGGGCAGATGCCTTGGGATTAAAGAAGAGTGGGCCTTTTGGTTTTCAAGCAGGGAATGTGTCGCTTAGGGCCTAGGAATGGACTGAAGAACATTTGTATGTTAGAAGAAAAGAGCAGAGGGGGGAATTGCCAGGCTTTGAGTAGAAGCTCTGGGAATTAGGAAATAGCTTCTAGAGCAGCCTTGGAGCAACCGAGCTTGATGTGGTGCTGTCCCTGTCCCTGTCCCACCTGTCTGCAGCAGTCCTCACTACACCCTGGTCTTCTCTCTATCCTGTCAGCTTGGCAAGTAGAACTTTTTATGTTTTCTACATTTCCCTGGGTACCAGGGTAAAGAAGCTCTTCAGAGATTCACTACAACTTGTGACTTGGCTAGTAGAAACAGAAGTGGACAGGTGGCTGGTTAAAATAGTCCTAATGGCCCCTAGCCAGAAGAACTTAGCTGACCTGACACCCCCTGGATTCCCTCAGCTACTGTTCCTCTCAATGATCCAAAGACTTCCTTTCCTGATTCCTCCTCTCTGCCTACTAAGAGTCTGAGGTTCTTGGTTCACAGTGAGAAATGACAAGGGTCACCAATGAAGAACCCTTGAGGTGAAGAGGGGGCGGTGCTGTGTGTCTCTTTCTTTGTTCAGTGTAGCAGGATAATATCACATTAAAAAGTACTATGCTGCAGCCTTTGAGGCTTTGGAAAATTAGACATAACTGAGAGGAATTCATGTTTTCATGGAGGTTTCATTTTAACTAGGGGGTTAAGTCGAGCTGTGCAGTCAGTCCTAGGCATAGAGGTAGTTAATCCTTGTTGCCTGTTTCATTGTTCTTAAAACAAGGATAATGACAGTATTAGTAGGCTTTTATTTTGTTTTCATGGTGCTGGGAATTGAACCTAGATTGAGCCTAATTGTCTATTAGATAAGTGTTCTACTACTGAACTTTACCTGTATCCCTGTTAGGATTACATCTGAGGTTCTAATCATATATACAGTGCCTGGCGTATGGTAAATGTTCAGTATTTGCTGTTACTGAATTAGGAGGATTTTCCTTTTTTAAATTTTCTTTTCGAGATAGAGTTTCTCTGTGTAGCCCTGGCCATCTTGGGACTCACTCTGTAGACCAGGCTGGCCTCGAACTCAGAAATCCGCCTGCCTCTGCCTCCCAAGCGCTGGGATTAAAGGCATGCGTCACTGCTGCCGAGCGAGAATTTTCTTTTAAGAGATTCTAATTCTCATCTCTCATTATCCTTAGGTAATTCAGTATCAAACTGTTCGATATGACATCCTTCCCCTATCGCCTTTGTCCCGGAACCGACTAGGTGAGTATGTCAGATTGGAAGACTACTGGAAGGTGGAGCAGGGCTTTGGGCTGGAGGTCAGTCGGTGTCATTCCTTCTCATTGCGTTTCAGCCCAGGTGAAGAGGAAGATCCTGGTGCTGGATCTGGATGAAACCCTTATTCACTCTCACCACGATGGGGTCCTGAGGCCTACAGTGAGACCTGGAACACCTCCCGATTTCATCCTCAAGGTATGTGGGCATTATGGAATGTTTGTGTCTCTCTCATTTTGTTTAGACAGAAACTTTCTTTCCCAGGCTTAGGGTTAGGGCTTGGCAAGACCTGGCATCAGGGTCAGGCAGAAGGAGAAAAGCAGGTAGTGGGCATGGGGCAGGGCCGGCCTGGTGGTGCTTAGCGTTCCCTCACCTCTTCCCTGTTTCTCTGCAGGTGGTAATAGACAAACATCCTGTCCGTTTTTTTGTACATAAGAGACCCCATGTGGATTTCTTCTTAGAAGTGGTGAGTGTGCATGAGCAAATGGGGGCTCCCTGGTGAAAGGATGGTTGTAGAGTTGTGGGGTGCTTAGGGGATCCAAAGGAGGGGGTGAGAAGTTGGTGTAATAGTTGAGGTTCTCTAGAGGAACAGAGCCAATAGGATATAAATATATCAATATATGTTTCAGGTTATATTAAAATAGTAACAAGTTGTCTCATACTTGAGAACCCGAGAACCTGGTAGGTGTACGCAGTCCTCTAGCTGGGTGGCTCATCAGAGGGAGCATCCCCACAGTGTTTGCCTCGTTTTGGAAAGACTGACAGTGTGGTAGTTGCCCAGTCCAGGAAGCTGACACTGAAAACCTGGAAGGTTCCTGAAGCGCTGCTGGTCCTTAGTTAATGATAGGTGCCTGGAAATGCTGGGTGTGACGTCAGTGAAGGAAGCCATTGCAGCAGCTCCGTGCATCAACACAGGCAAGATCAAGGTCAGATGAGAAAGAGGCAAACAGTCCTCTATCATGCCTTCCTACCCGGGCAGCTGCCAGAGGGTCTGCCAATGCTGGAGGTGGGTCTCCCCACCTCAGTTAAGGCAGTGAGGACAGTTCTTCTGTTAATCTCCCTATTTGGTGGTTCTAACTTGCGGCAAATTGACATTAAAACTAAACATCACAATCCATCCTTTGACACTTGAGAAATTAACACATCACTTTAAAAGCCATAATCTTGGGTAGAAGGGATGGTTCAGTGGTGGGTAGTACTTGTTGCTCATTCAGAGGGCCTGATGCTGTATATAAGCACCCACATCAGGCAGCCCTCGACTGCTTGTAACTCCAGCTCCAAGGCTCTCATGCCCTTGGCCTCCATGGGTACATGCACTCAGATGTGCATACCCACATCCACATAAACATAAAAAAATAAAAAGTCATAATTTTATGCAGGAACATATATAGCTATATACAAATACATAAATCTTAAAAACTATAACTTTATTCCCTAAGTCTCATAGTCACTTAATAACAAAGTAAAGCTTTTAAAGTCCCACAGTCTTCAAAAAATTCAAGCTGGGAGGTGGTTGGTGCTGTATGCCTTAATTCTGGGAGGCAGAACTTGGGAGGCAGATCTCTGAATCTCTGAGTTGAAGGCCAGCCTAGTCCACAGAGTAAATTCCAGGACATCCAGGGCTACACAGAGAAACTCTGTCTTGGAAACAAAACTTTACATATATATATATTTGTTTGGTTGGTTGGTTTTCGAGACAGGGTTTCTCTGTGTAGTCCTGGCTGTCCTGGAACTCACTCTGTAGATCAGGCTGGCCTCAAACTCAGAAATCTGAAACAAAACTTTAAAGCCTCTAAAATATTCAGTCTTCCTGCAAAATCAAGTTACTTTCTTATTCCAAAAGGGAAGAACCAGGGTAGTTACAATCAAATCATAGTAAAACCAGCATCTGGTGCTGCAAACCAAATCCTACAGCTCAGTGTCTGACATTTGGGACTCACCTATGGTCTCCTGGGCTCCAGAGTGCTTGGGCAGCAAGCATCACTTCTCCAGTTCTGCCATTGGTAGCACAAACAGCTTATCTCACAGGCACAGGCCAGCTGTGCTCCACAGTGTCTTCCTCGGTCATCCCATGATCCTGGCTTATACAGTATGCTAAGGTTTCTGCTGCAACTAAGGTGGCACGGTTTCCAGTTGCCTCTTAGCTTCTTCTCAGAAACTCTGGCCTTGTCCTGGTAACAAGCCTTAGCTTTTCTTCATGATCTTTCAGTCCTGGGGTTTCCACTGTAATTGAGGCTGTACCTTCACTGGCCTCTATTGGCCTTTCATGATGCCAAGCTTCAACTTTTCTCCATGACCCCTTTAATTCTGGAGCCTTCATACCTCCAAAACAAGTAAATTCAGAAATCCGCCTGCCTCTGCCTCCCAAGTGCTGGGATTAAAGGCATGCACCACCACCGCCTGGCTTTTTTTTTTTTTTTTAAATTTTATGTATGTATGTGCATGCCTGCATGTATGCCTGTGTACCATGTGCATACCTGATGTCCATAGAGGCCTGGCGATGGATCACATAGACCTGGAGGTGCAGGCAGTTAGTTGCTGCCTGATGTGGGTGCTGTGTCCACAAACTTTTTTTTTTTTTATATAGTATTTTTTTCTTTTTAAAACATTTATTTTATGTATGTGAGTACACTGTAGCTGTCTTCAGACACACCAGAAGAGGGTGTCAGATCCCATTACAGATGGTTGTGAGCCACCATGTGGTTGCTGGGAATTGAACTCGGGACCTTTGGAAGAGCAGTCAGTGCTCTTAACCACTGAACCATCTCTCCAGCCCCCGTCCACAAACTCTTAATCTAAAATATTACAGTAACTATTCTGGTGGTCTTGGTTTCCCTCTGTGACTTTACAAGTCAAGCCTCCATTGTCTGCATAGTTCTCAGCATTGTCTTCTTAGCTCTCCCAGAACAGCCCACTAAGCAATAAGCATTCAATGGTTTCTTCAGCTCAAAAGTTCCAAGTGCTTCCACAATTCTCCCCCAAATCAACATGGTCTGGTCTGTCACAGCAAGGTCCCCACTTTCTGCTGCCAATTTGTAGTAGGGTTTTCTATAGGAGCAGAATTGATAAGATGAATATGCATTAAAAGAATGTATTCAGTTTACGTTAAAATAGTAATGTGTTATACACCTGAGAGGCTGAGAACCTATATGCTGTGTCCTTGTTGGAGAGGTGGGTGACTTGATAATTGCTTAGCCCACTGAGAGCAGTGTGGGTTGTCCTGAGTTGTGTAAGAAAGCAAGCCACTGCCAGGCAGTGGTGGCGCATGCCTTTAATCCCAGCACTTGGGAAGCAGAGGCAGGCGGATTTTTGAGTTCGAGGCCAGCCTGTCTACAGAGTGAGTTCCAGGATAGCCAGGGCTACACAGAGAAACCCTGTCTCGAAAAACAAACAAAAAAAGCAAGCAACTAAGCAGCATTCCTCTATGGTCTCTACTAGTTCTTCCCTCCAAGGTTCCTGCCTTGACTTCCTGACTTCCCTCAGTGATGGACTGTGACCTGGGAGTTATAAGATGAAATAAACCCTTTCCTCCTCAAGTGGTTTTGGTCAGTGTTTACTTACAACAACAGAAAGGCAAAGTAGGACAGTGAGTAAGGACAGTTGAGTAAAGGAGAGGCTGTGGGGAGGACAGGAAGAGGATGACTTTGAGTAGCTGGGGTTACAGTGATACAGTTCTATTCTTTCACAGATATCCTACACTCTTCCGTTTGTATCTCTGAATCTTATGGGTCTTGGTTGCCTCAGACACTGAGCATGGAAGTTTGGTAGGGAGTTCAAATGTTTTGTGTTTTCACAGACATTTGTTGTTACTTGAAGGGTAAAAGGGCTAGGCTGAAAAGGAACTGTTAATGTCCTTTTCATAACTGTTGGTTGGTTTGTTTGACACTGTATTCCTTTCCAACCTACTTCAGGTAAGCCAGTGGTATGAGCTTGTGGTGTTTACAGCAAGCATGGAAATTTATGGCTCTGCTGTGGCAGATAAACTGGACAATAGCAGAAGCATTCTTAAGAGGAGATACTACAGACAGGTAAGGAACCAGAATCAGGTTTGAGTGGCAGGTTACCAGGGTGGGAGGTGGGAGTGGGGATGAGGGTGGCGTGCTACATAGTCCTCTGCGTTTTCAGCACTGCACTTTGGAGTTGGGCAGCTACATCAAAGACCTCTCTGTGGTCCACAGTGACCTTTCCAGCATCGTGATCCTGGATAACTCCCCCGGGGCTTACAGGAGCCACCCAGGTATGGGAAAAGGTCTGTCAGGACCAGGACATGTTTCTGAGGACATTTAGTTTGGATTTTATTTCTGAGACAGGGTCTTTGTATATAACCCAGGCTAGCCTGACCTGACTTTGTCCTAGTGGTTCTAGGGGTGAAACCCAGGACCTTACACTAATCCTAGGCAAGCATTATACTATTTAGCTATATCTCTAACGCCTTGAGAGGTTGAATGCAAGGAGCTAGGGGCAGAAGAGTTGGATTCTCTACTGTACTACAGATCTGAATGTAAGTTGTTTCTCTATTTTAAATGAGATATCTACTCTTACGTGTCCATTTTATAAATGG
Organism: Grammomys surdaster; assembly: GCF_004785775.1. Classification (NCBI taxonomy): domain Eukaryota; kingdom Metazoa; phylum Chordata; class Mammalia; order Rodentia; family Muridae; genus Grammomys; species Grammomys surdaster. The sequence continues at coordinate 3,605,808 of NW_021604783.1, forward strand.
GACTTCTATCAAATTTACTTAAAGTGAGGCACAGGGATAGTTTGACCAAAACTTTAGCCTCAAGCTGTTGTGAAATCTAGTAATTTGCTTTGACATATGAGGAAAAAGAAGAGTTTTAGGTGGTTAATGACTTTTGGTGGGTGAAAACTATGGAGTTTTAAGTGATAATATTCAGGAAAATCTTACAGGCTCTCCTGAATTCTTTGCCTTTTCTCAATTGTAATTTTACCTACCCTAGACAATGCCATCCCCATCAAATCCTGGTTCAGTGACCCCAGCGACACAGCTCTTCTCAACCTTCTCCCAATGCTGGATGCCCTCAGGTAAGAGAAGTGGCCTGTAGGCTGTAAGTCTTTTTTTTTTTGAGACACATTCTTTTTATGTAGCTCATGCTGGCTTGGAACTTGTTCCAACTTAGTTTAGCTTCTCAAGTGATTCCAGGAGTACACTACCAAAGCTGGCAACACTTGGGTTGTCAAGGAAAAGAGGTGGGGGAGATTTAAAGAATTGAAGAAAAAAAAGTCATTCAGAACTTAGTGTTGGGCCAAGTCTTCTTGTTGAAGCACTCATTGTTTGTAGCCTTTTGGCTTTTATCAAATTGAACCTGTATCACTGTGTGAAAGTGGTATCAAGTTCTGTCCTGTCCAGTTGTGCTAGCGTTGGTTGTGAGGGTGTCAACTGTGAGGCATTCCACCAACACAAGTTACTGTCATTTCAGGTTCACTGCTGATGTCCGATCGGTGCTTAGCCGAAACCTTCACCAACATAGGCTCTGGTGACAGCTGCTCCCCCTCCACCTGAGTTGGGGTGGAGGGGAAAGGGAGGGAGAGCTCTTGGGACAGCCGTCTGTTGCCCTGTCCAATGTGAGGACTGCCTGGGCAGAGTCTGCCCCTCCCACCCCTCTCTGCCCTCGGAGCCCTACACTCCGCTTACGGAGTCTGGATGGACACATGGGCCGGACTGTGAAGCAGCCTCACTCTTTGTGTTCACACTCCGTGGAAATGCCAGACTGGGACAGGCGAAGGCCTAGAGGAGCCGAAACCGTCTGGTGAAGAAGCAGGACTGGCCAGAGTGACTGACATATCCCAGAGGCTCAAAAGAAGCCAATTCAACTTTGTTGTGATTTGATTTTTTAAAAACTCTTATACAAAACTGATGTAATTCTTCACTCCTGCTCCAAGGGCTGGGCTGTGGGTGGGGACTGGGATTTTGGGCCACTGGATCTTCCTCAGACTTGTCCCTCCCTTTTCCTCATTTTTTTTTCTCTCCCCAATCCCCCATACCTGTAATCAGATCCTTTCTTCCGTCCTCTTTTAAGCCATGCATTATAACTTTGAAACCAAAGCTGCCCTAGATCCTTCTCTGATGTTTTTGGAAGTGGAGGGAGCTTTGTTGACCTCCGCTCTGCCCCTGAAGCCGAGAGGGAAATGCTGTTTGGAGTTGTGGGGAAGTAAGATTCAGCACAGGGATAAAGTAGTTTATGTCAGTGTTTTGACAGGAAAGGCCCCACTGGCTGGCTGGAGTCCCTGATGGACAGTGGACGAGCAACGAGGATATAGAAGGTTGAAGAGGGAAAAATCTAGAACCCTCAGGGCATACAGCTGGAGAAAGGCTGGCTTGTCTGGGAAGTTGACGTGGACAGACTAAGAGGGCGCTGCCTACGAGCTGTTGGCACTCCAGTAGTAACTCGGGGCGGAACCCTCTTTCCTGGCACCTCCTCTCGAGAGCCGGGCCTACTTTCCGGCACCCGCCACGTGATTCTCCGCTCTTTTCTGAGGTCACATGATTTTATCAACACCCCGAAATGTGTTCCTCCGCTCTGGAGTAGTCCCTATCTTTGGGACTTTTGCAGTTTCTATTGGCCCCCATAAGCCATAGCCTTGAGCATTCCCTGCGTGTCTGCAAATCTCTTTGCTTTCTGTCTTATGGTGTCCGTATCCACGTCTTGGGTACTACTTTGTTTTGGTGTCAACGGCCACCTTCAGCGTAGCAACACGTTTCATGAATACATAGACTTGTAATTGTTTTTCCCCAACGTAATTTCCGAGAACTGCAGAACTAAATCTCATGACTGCCACTTGGTATTAGTTTCGTCCTCAACTTTGTACTGTGGGGCTACCTGGGAAAGGGTTTTCAGTTGGCTTGAATCGACAGCACCCTTATCTGCGATGTCATATGCGTAACCCACAAATTGATTCCAAAGCAGTTACGCTGAAGGCGTAAGAGGACCAGGCTGCGGGTTGCGCTATGCCAGCTGCGCTAGTAAGCTGAGCTAGTGGCGTATGTCAGCAGGCGGGGCTGGTCCGGATGGTCGGGGGCGGGGTTGGTGAATAGGGAAGTGGCGCAAATTCGTGGATCGCTCCGCTGAGCCTGTTCGTCGAAGCCGCCTCCGCCGCCGCCCCCTGTCCCGGCCCCCCCCCTGGGTTCCCTCAGCCCAGCTCGGTCCAGCCCGGTTCTCGGAGAATGAAGTTCGTGTACAAAGAGGAGCATCCGTTCGAGAAGCGCCGCTCTGAGGGCGAGAAAATCCGAAAGAAATACCCAGACCGGGTCCCGGTAAGGACAGTAGCTAGGGCCGAGGCTAGCGTCGCTGACGCTGACGCTGTCGCCACAAGCAATGCTTGAGTCTGGGAAAGCCGAGGTCAGGCTCCAGTCTGTCGTGGGGTTAGAACTCTGTTGTCTCTAGTACCAAAGGTCTCTCACCTGAAGTAGAGCTGGCACTAAGATGTGGACGGGAGAGAGAGACTTGGGCATTTCTCAGAATGGAGGCCTTAGTGAGCTTGACAACCCAGAGTTTTCGTGGCCATCCTCCCAACTAGCTAGATTTAAGGAAGATTTTTGACCCAAACAAAAAATCCTGTATTCTCTGATGAAAGTAGTTATGGTGACGCGCCGTTCTGGCATCAATTCTCAATATTTAGGTAAGCTAGTGATGCCAGAATCTCTGGACCTAACGCTGTGTGCACCACGTATATAAGGATAAATATTGAGAAATGAGATTGCAATAGGTTTCAGTACAAGGGAATATTGTACTTTGAGTTCTTCCTCGATATCGCTGTATTTGTTTTTTTAATATCTTGTCATTCTTACCTTCTTTTTATCAGGTGATAGTGGAAAAAGCTCCCAAAGCTCGGATAGGAGACCTGGACAAAAAGAAATACCTGGTGCCTTCTGACCTTACAGGTGGGCGCTTGGCCCATGTGCACGTTCCTCTCTGTGGGTGGGCCTGCCAACTCTGTGGGAGGAGGTTCACCTGGCAGCTGTTTTCTGGAGGCGCCTATGACCTCTGTGACTTTCTTGCATCTCCTGTTTTTGGCAGTTGGTCAATTCTACTTCTTGATCCGGAAGCGAATTCATCTCCGTGCAGAAGATGCCTTGTTTTTCTTTGTCAACAATGTCATTCCACCCACCAGTGCCACGATGGGTCAGCTGTACCAGGTATAATACCTCGGAAGAAATGGCAATGTTTGGAGAGGAAAGTAAAGGCCAGCAGTTCCTGCTGGCTTACTAGCTTTAAAATGTCAGTCTAGTCCTGGGTTGGAATCTTTTGTTTTGTTTTGTTTTGTTTTTGTTTGTTTGTTTGTTTTTCGAGACAGGATTTCTCTGTGTAGTTCTGGCTGTCCTGGAACTCACTCTGTAGACCAGGCTGGCCTCGAACTCAGAAATCCACCTGCCTCTGCCTCCCAAGTGCTGGGATTAAAGGCGTGCGCCACCACCACCCGGCTCCTGGATTGGAATCTTAATGACGGTGGGAGTAGAGACAAGCATGAGCTAGTGGAGTTGTTTTGACTGGGACTCTTCCCAGCTAAGGAAGTCTCTCCCTCGTCCAAGAGTCCCAGATGTCAAAGAATAGACTGAGTTTGAGGAGTGTTTTTTTTTGTTGTTGTTGTTATTGTCTTTTGTTCTTTTCTTTTGGAGACAGTGTTTCTCTGTGTAACCCTGGCTGCCCTGAAACTCCCTCTGTGGACCAAGCTAGCCCAGAGATTCACTTGCTTCTGCCTCCCTAGGGTTGGGTTTAACAAAAGGTGTGCGCTGCCACTGCCCTAAACTCGACACCAGGCTGGCCTCAGACTCAGAGATCTTCCTGCTTCTGCCTCTTGAGTGCTGGGGTTAATGGTGTTGTAAGTTCCCACCCTGAATAACAGCTGCATAGTAGTGCACACCTTTGATCCTTTAAGTCCAAAGCACAGCTGCTTCTGCACAATTTTAATCCTATTACTCAGGAGTCAGAGGCTGGTGGATCTCTTGGAGTTTGAGCCTATCCTGATGAGTCAGAGATACTTAGTGAGACCCTTTCTTAAAATAAATAAATAAATATAAATAAAAAAAATCAAATATGAAACAAAAAAAACCCCCAAATTTTAAACCCACAAAACCACTGGACATGGGGCATGGTCATGCAGAGCATCAGTTCCAGTGCTCTGGGAGCAGAGGAAGGTAGATCTCTGAATTCCAGGCCAGTGTGCTCTACACAGGGAGTTCCAGGGCAGCCAGAGCTACATAATGAGCCCCTATCTCAAAAACAAAGCCCCTAAAAGACATCCCACCACCACATACACAGAGCAAACACTTGAGAGGCTGAGGCAGTAGTATCAAGTTGGAAGTCACTGGCTACATAGCATAGTGAGTTTGAGGTCAACCTTTTTCTTTTTTGATTTTTTGAGACAGGGTTTCTCTGTGTAATAGCCCTGGTTGTCCTGGAGCTCACTCTGTAAACCAGGCTGGTCTTCAACTCACAGAGTTCCGTCTGCCTCTGCCTCCAAAGCCCTGGGATTGAAGGTGTGTGCCACTACTGCCCAGCCAGGATCAACCCTTCTTAAAGGAGAGAGAATAAGAATGATTGGCTTTTCTTTTTATTCCTTTTGTACTAGGAACCATGATTAGTGTCTATGATTGCTTACAGATGATCTGTACCTTCAAGTTTATTTTGTTTTTTGTTTTTTTTTTGTTTTTTTGGGTTTTTTTTTTTTTGTTTTTGCTTTTTTGAGACAGGGTTTCTCTGTATAGCCCTGGCTGTCCTGGAACTCACTCTGTAGACCAGGCTGGCCTCGAACTCAGAAATCCACCTGCCTCTGCCTCCCAAGTGCTGGGATTAAAGGCTTGCGCCACCACCGCCCGGCTCAAGTTTATTTTCAGTCAAGATCTTTTTTTGGAGGGGGTGGGTTTTGAGACAGGGTTTCTCTTTGTAGCCTGGGCTGTCCTGACTCTGTAGACCAGGCTGGCCTTGAACTCAGAAATCCGCCTGCCTCCCAAGTGCTGGGATTAAAGGTGTGCTCGCCACCACTGCCCGGCTTCAGTCAGGTTCTTAAGTTGCCTTGGCTTTGAACTTTTGGTTCTTTCCTGCATCTAGAATTACCAGGGAATGCTTAAAGTGATTCTTGAGGAATGTATTGGTGGTAAATGGTTCGAGTAACGAGTTGCCTTAACCCCTGCACCTTTGCTTTTACTTCAGGAACACCATGAAGAAGACTTCTTTCTATACATTGCCTACAGTGATGAAAGCGTCTACGGTCTGTGAAGCTGCTGTACCTGAGGTGGGGGGGTTCCATTCTACAAAGAGAGGTGGCACTCCTTCCTTGACATCCAGTTCCTCCTTCAGGCTCAAACACCATCTCCTTTCTTCAGGACCTGCACTTAATGTTTGAGGCTGTCTCTCCAGTCCCTCTCAGCAGGGGGGGTAATGGTAGATACAGCCTCTGTACATCTCTCTTTCCTTTTGTTTACCCTCCATTCCCACTCTGCTTTAGACTTCTTGATTGTCAATCTCTGTCACATCTGATGATTGTTTTGGTTTCTATTCCCTTTCTAACTGCCCATCGGGCTCAAAACCCCAATAATCCCTTCCTTTCACTACCTTTTTTTGGGGGGGTAGATGGAAGGGATTGACATTGGGTAGGGGAGGTAGGAGGCACATCAATAAAGAGGAAACCACCGAGCTGAATTGAATTTGCCCTGTTTTATTCCACCTCCTGGTGTTTTGTTTCAAGAGTCGTGAACTTCAGTGGTGGGAAAGGAGAAAGCTTGAGAAATAGACACGCGTTATTGGTGTTGGTATTTCCCTTTTTTTTGATGAGTGGAATAATGTGAGCATTATCTCATGAAACTTTTTATTTTATTTATGCGTATATTGGGTTGTGATATAAACAAAGAGATGGTGGTTTGATATTGTGGGGTGGTGTGGAGAAAGTTTCAAAGTACCATTTTTAGGTAAGCATATCCAAATGTTACTTTGCATTAAAGAAGATATGTTCATGTTTGGGAGGTGGTAAAAGGACTGTCTTTAACTGGCTGTCACTGGCAGAGGATGTGCCAGTGTATGAGATTCTGTAAAGTAGAATTTGAGAGAGGACAAGTACTAGGAGGTGCCATTATCACTAGGAGAACTTCATCTCCCAGCATCCATTTCTCCTTTTGGCCGGAAGTGGGGCGGTTCCCTGAGGGGGTAAAAAGAAGGTACAAAGTGAGGCAGTATGGTGGCCGAGAGTTATAATCCCTTCTTCGTCTACTTTCTTGGTCCCGCCCAGCCTACACTTCCCGGGAGTCAGTGCGCACTCTTCCGCTCCCTTCCCCCCCCTCCCCCGCCCCCCAGCCTCGTACCTCCCCGCCACTCCCCTGGTGGTGGGAGGAAGTTGTTTGTTGCGCCTGCGCCAATCCGTGGCTTACTGGGAACTGGAGTTCCGGAGGATCTTGCATGCCTCTTTCCGCTGCCCCTGCACAGACTACAAATCCCTTGGTGCACTGCGCGACAGAGCCGGCGGGGAGGGGGAGAAGGGAGGGAGGAGAGGAGGAGGAGGGAGCAGGCGGCCGGCGGTGCGGGGGGAGGGGGCCCGGTCCGGGAGTGCGGGAGGCAGTGGTAGAGGGAGGTGGCGGTAGCGGACTGGAGTCTCAACCGCGCCAAGGCGGACACTACGGTGGAGCGAGGCAGTAGAAACACGGAGCACCCAAGGCAGTACCGGGAATCCCGGCTTAGAGGAGGGGGTCGCCGGACCGGGTGGAGGGGAGGGGGCGATGCTGGAAGCCATGGCGGAGCCCAGTCCCGAAGGTAAGCGCTCCATAGGCACAGAGGACAGGGAGCGGGTGAGGATTCAATGGGCAAAGTTGGAGGTCGAGCCCCGGCACCCAGCAGAGGAGTGCGGGAAAAGGGGTCGGGGCCCTGGCTCTTGAGGTGGAAGGGCGATGAGTTGAGATACCTTGGAGAAAGAGGAGTGGGAGACTGGGTCAGGATAGTTAGACATCAGGCACGGTGTGGATAGTGGCGGTGAGGGGTCTGGGGATAGGCGCTGGAGACCTAGCTTCGGGGACTCAGGGCTGAAAAGGCCTCGGACTGGTTGGCGCTCCGAGACAGAGAGGCTGAGGGAATCTGGTTGCCGGAGAGTAGTTGAGGGAGCACGAAGAGGATTGAGTGAGGGGCCCGGTAGTTGGCCAAGGTGGGGGAGTTTGTGACGGTGGCGCTTGAACACCTAGTAGTTGCCGCCAGAGATAGCTTGGTGATTGTTAGAGGGGTGAGCAGGTAGTTGTGGAGTGAAGAGAGGGTCTGGGTATTGTCTCCGGTAGAGAGCCCGAGACTGAGGGGTAGTTGTGGGGCCAGAGAACTGGGAAGCGAGGCTAACCCGGTACTTGTAGGGGCGGCGGGGCGAGGTGGGGGGGTTAAGACCGGCAACTTGCGCGGGTGGGGGGTTGGTCGGCTAGGGCAAGAGCTTGCGAGTTGTGGAGTGTACTGGGGGGCAGCGGCGGCGTCAGGGGCCCTTCTGTGGAGTGGCTGGATGATGACGGGGGCTAGAGTTTAGGGGTCCGTAGCCTCAGGGACTCGCTGAGTACGGGGGCGGGAGGGGGGCGGCCGGAGAAGCTCGGAACTGGGCCCGGGGGCCCGGCAGGGAGCCCGAAGAGCTCGAGACGGGGAGGGAGGGGCTAAAGCCCCGGATGGGGGCGGAGGGACAGCGAAATTGTGGGGAGCGCGGCCACGGGGTGGGGTGGGGGGCAGGAGGGGCTGTGTCCGGGCTGCTGCTCTTTGCCTGTCCGGGACGCGAAGTAGTGTTGGGAGTGTGAGCCTGTGTGTGTTTTGGGTGGGGGTGAGGGGCGCGCCCGGCCTCGTGTTCGAGTAGAAGGGGCCGGAGGGCGGGGAGGCAGTTCAGCGTGGTCATCCTGGACCCTGGGGGCGGGCAGGCGGCGTGTGCGGTCTTGGAGGGCCCAGGGCAGTGGAGCGCGGCCGGCTAGGAACTCTGAGCTCCGGGCGCGTGTGAAGGACGGGGGCGGGCGGTGGCCTGGTCTCGCCCCGGGAGCGGTATGGCGGGGTGGGGCGCCAAGAGAGCCGAGTTGACTGGAGAGGCTGGGAGGGGGCGGGGCGCCGGGCCTCTGGTTGGGGGAAGGGGAGCGCTATAGCGAGGCCGGTGAGGGCGCCGCGCCCAGGCTCCGCCCCTTGGGGAGGAAGGGGGAGCAGGGGCGGGTCCGGCACAGCTGGGGGCTGGCTGGCTTGGCCAGGCGACCTAACTGTGGATGGGATTAGGTCGGGAACTCCGAGGTTTAGAGGTAGGATTTTACACAGACTCTTTCCTAGTGCCTTGACTCAGCTTTTATTGATTTCACAGATCCGCCTCCGACTCTTAAGCCAGAGACTCAGGTGAGCTGTCCCATACCAGTGCACTGCCAGACAATTTAGGAGCTGTATTTTCGGGAGGGCTTCCGTGCGATCATGTTTGTCTTTCTTTTTAGCCACCGGAGAAACGGCGGAGAACAATTGAAGATTTTAACAAATTCTGCAGTTTTGTCTTGGCCTATGCTGGTTACATCCCCCCTAGCAAAGAGGTAAGGAACAGAAAAGTAGCTGACTTGAGTCAGAGTGAATTACTTTATAGGAAGACCTTACTGTAGTATGTAAGACTAAGAAAACTGGAAGCCCTTAGGACTTTGGTGGGAAAGCTGTTTTGGAGGGATGGAAATAGCTGCTTTGAACAGCAGTAACAAAACTTTGGAGTGTTGCTCAAGATCTTTTAGTAGTTTCGAGTGGCTGATAACAGAAAGTGTTTCCAGGTAAGCCGTAGGGAGATGAGTGTCCTAGCAGATGAGATCCTGAAACAGTTACGGAAGTACAGCTGTGGCCTTTGCCTTCTAAAGGCCCCGGTGGGACTGTGGAGAAGGTGGGGTTAGAGTACATGTCAGATTTGGGGTAGGGATACATCTAGTTCCTGGTTTTTATGTTGGATATGTGGCAGGACTGAGCTGTCACTAGACTCCGGCTGACCCTAGTTTCTTCCTCCTTTTAAGGAAAGCGATTGGCCAGCTTCTGGCTCTAGCTCTCCATTGCGAGGTGAGAGTGCAGCAGACAGTGATGGCTGGGACTCAGCCCCATCGGACCTTCGAACTATCCAGACTTTTGTTAAGAAAGCAAAGTCATCAAAGAGAAGGGCAGCTCAAGCAGGTCCTACCCAGCCAGGACCCCCAAGGTCCACTTTTTCTCGTCTGCAGGCCCCTGACAGTGCTACTCTGCTTGAGAAGATGAAGCTCAAGGACTCTCTGTTTGATCTGGATGGGCCCAAAGTGGCATCTCCACTGTCTCCCACATCGCTGACGCATACCTCCCGGCCCCCTGCCGCGCTCACCCCAGTGCCACTGTCCCAGGGGGACCTCTCCCAGCCTCGAAAGAAGGACCGAAAGAATAGAAAATTGGGACCAGGAGGTGGGGCTGGCTTTGGGGTGCTTCGGAGACCTCGACCAGCTCCTGGGGATGGGGAAAAACGGTCTCGAATCAAGAAGAGCAAGAAGCGGAAGTTGAAAAAGGCAGATCGGGGGGATAGGCTCCCACCTCCTGGCCCTCCTAGGGCTCCTCCCAGTGATACAGACTCTGAAGAGGAGGAGGAAGAAGAGGAAGAGGAAGATGATGAGGAAGAAATGACAGTAGTAGGGGGTGGAGTCCCAGCCCCTGTGCTCCCAACACCCCCTGAAGCCCCCAGGCCCCCTCTTACAGTGCACCCTGAAGGTGCTCCCCCTACTGACAGTGAAGGCAAAGATGTGGGCAGCACAGAAACAAGCCAAGATGGAGATGCCAGCTCGAGTGAAGGGGAGATGAGGGTCATGGATGAGGACATCATGGTAGAATCAGGTGAGAAATCGGGCTCCCCGGGGTGGGTAGCCGGGGTGATGGGTTTGGGGGCTCTTACAAGTGCGTAAGCTGTGAAGCAGAACACTAAACAAACGTTTTTTCCCAGGTGATGATTCATGGGATCTGATCACGTGTTACTGCAGAAAGCCCTTTGCCGGGCGGCCCATGATTGAGTGCAGCCTCTGTGGGACATGGATCCACCTCTCCTGTGCTAAGATTAAGAAGACCAATGTTCCTGACTTCTTTTATTGCCAGAAATGCAAGGAACTTCGGCCAGAGGCCCGGCGGTTAGGGGGTCTCCCCAAATCTGGAGAACCCTGACGTCACTGTTTAAGGCTGGAACTTCTGACATTACTAGGGAACTGAGCCTCAGAGTCTCCAGCCTTCCCTTGGATAGAGGAGGCTGTCCCTACTTGAGGGCCACAATTCCCAAGGGAGACGTGTTTGGAAATGTCTTCTACTCTGTCCTTCCTGCTCCATGGACTTGAAATTGACCCATGACAGTTGGGTTAGGGGAGGCTGGATCTGTAGACAAAATCTCTGTCCAGTGAACCCTCCACCCTTTTCACTTTCAGGGCCAGGGCTCAAACTGGGATGTGATGGGATAGTTGTCTATCAAACTGTAGTGTAAATACAGCACTCCCCTCCTCATGTTTCTTCTATCTCCCATTTACTTTCTTCTACACCGGATGTATTTTTAATTTTGGGCTCCCCCATTTGAGCAAGGTTGCTCAAAAGTGGAGAACCAAAGCCTGGTGGAGTAAGGAAGGAAAGCAAAAGGTGTCAATTATCACTCGCCTTGTTTTTAATAATATTGGCTGGCTGCTTGTACAGACAGCCTACGTGTTGTAAATAAAGCAGAGTGGGCTCTTGTGTTTTACAACTCTTGTTGTCCTATTTGGGGAGGGGATCTTTGGGAAACCTGGTGGAAGTCTTGGGTGGAGTTGGAGCTTAATTAATCCAGGGCTGTAATTCCACAATTTGGGAGGTGGAGATGGAAAATTTAGGGGCAAAATCTGGCTTGGACTATAGGAGACACTGATGCTCTTCATCCCCTCCGTCCACGTCAGCTCTAAAGGACTAGCTTTCAGCTTTCTCATCCCAAGTACAGTCTAGGAGCTACCCTAAGGGCCCAAGTTACAATTCTCACCAGCCCATACCCCTGCCCCTCTAATAGTTGCTAGTGAGGTGTCTTGAGCCTCGGTTGGGTAAAGCAAAGTGGGGGCCAGTTGCCAGTATTCCAAGAGTAGAAGCCTGCTAAGGTACTTGGGGGGTAGGGGGGACGGTGTGCACGTTTGTGGGCGGAGTCGTTTAGGGCTGAAGACCGTTGCTCTAGGCATTGGTCACGTGAGTGTCTTGTCTGGGTGGAGCTTGTAGTAACGTGACTTAAGGAAGTCACGTGAAGGACAGTCCGCTGCGCAAAGTGGGCGGGCTTGGATCACGTGGCATGGGGAGGTGGGCGGGGACCTCGGTGCTGCTCGCGACGTCCGTGGTAGTGGCCCTCGACTGTGGGTCTAGGTTTTGAGTCCCGATACACGGCTCTTCCCGATCAGCCGGCTGTTCCACGCCATCCTCCTTGGGCACGTCTTCCGCACTGGCCCTGCACTGTTGGCGCTAGCGCGTCAGTTTGCGGGTGTGCGCAGGCGCGGCGGGGGCGCTTAGTCCTGTTGGGTGGGCGGCTGAGCCCGGGAGCGCGCGAGCGAGACCATGGCGGGCAGCAGCGCGGGGGGCGGTGGTGTAGGCGAGACGAAGGTGATTTACCATCTGGATGAAGAAGAGACTCCTTACCTGGTGAAGATCCCTGTCCCAGCGGAGCGCATCACTCTGGGCGATTTCAAGAGCGTTTTGCAGCGGCCCGCGGGCGCTAAGTACTTTTTCAAGTCTATGGATCAGGATTTTGGGTAAGCGCGAGGCCTAGACTGGGAAGGATGGTCGGTGTGCTAGAGTGGATTGGGCGATATTGAGGGAGACCGGTCTGCCTTGGAATATTTCTGGCCTGTAGTGGAGCATAGCGTATTGTGCTGTGTTAAGGTAGAAAGCTCATCCCAAGACGGACAAGGTTATGTTTGGACACACGGAAGAACGGGCTGGATTTTTAGGAAATCAGAGGCGAGAAAATTAGGTTGGAAAAATGGGGAACACTGGTTTGTTTGGTCATTTTCTCCCCATGATTTTAGCCAAAAGGCAGAGAAGTGATGCTTGAGGATATTCTAGGCTATGCTGAGTTATTTATCTTTTGGTAAACTGGTATGCTTTCAGACGCCTGCACATGAGTTAGATAGAGATATTCTGTAATTTTTTTTGATTGTTTGCTTGTTATTTGTTCTTTTGTTTTGAGGCAGGCCTTTATTCTTTGTATCCTAGGTTGGCTTCGAACTCATAAAGTTCCTCCCTCAGCCTCCAGAGCTGGAATGAACAGGTGTGAGTCAATACGCTGGGCATGCAGTGTCTTTATGTAGACTGGGCTATAGTGAGCCAACTTAGGCTATTCTGGCTTATTAATTAGGTTCCATAGTATTATTTCAGGATGGTGCAATCTGTAATAATGCAGAGAAAGCTCTATTGGGATATATTAGGCTGTTGTGAGGTAGATTTTTCTGGCAAAGCATGTACTATTCTGGACTCTTCTGGGTTCTTATTTTCTCTTAGGTCCAGAACCTTTTTTTTTTTTTTTTCAGGGCTGAGGAGAGTTGGAGGATTTTTTTGTTTGCTTGCATGTTTGTTTGTTTTTTTAAAGATATTTTATGTGGAAGGCAGTGGTGCCCATCTTTAATCTGAGCACTTGGGAGGCAGAGGCAGGCAGATTTCTGAGTTCAAGGGCAGCCTGGTCTACAGAGTGAGTTTCAGGACAGCCAGGGCTACACAGAGAAACCTTGTCTCAAAACAAAACAAACAAAAGGTACTTTATGTGTTCCTGTGTCCTGCATGCATGCATAGTTGTGTACCACAAGCATGCAGTGCCCACTGAATCCAGTAGATGGCATGGAATCTCTTAGAACGGGAGTTAACATATGCTAGCCACTGTGTGTGCTGGGAATTGAACTCCAGTCCTCTGCCGAGCCAGTCAGTCTGCTGCTGAGCCAGAACTTCTTTCTGTTACTGAAGCTGCCTAGAACACAATGTAAAAAACAGGGTTGCTTTGAACTTGTAACAGTCCTGCCTCTACATCTGCATCCAGAGTGCTGGAACTAGTTATGTGTGGCAATCAATATGCCTGGCCTAGACCGTGGGTTTCTTATGTTACAAAACAGGGACAAATAAGAACAAATAGACTGGTGATACATCACAGCAGAATAGGGTATTGTAGTCAGCGTGGTGCAGAGGGCTGCTTGTGTAGAGACACTGAGGGCTTGGCCAGAATAAACTGAGCTCTGGGATGATTTGTGTCATGCCGGGTGATCCTGGGCTGGACTGGGACTGTGAGTAAGGCAGAGGAAGGCAGTCTTTTGTTGTTGTTGTTGTTCTTGTTGTTGTTGTAGCTATTGAGACTGAGCCTTCTGTGCCTCAGGCTCAGACTGCCGTTAGGCTCTGATGTCCTGAGTTTATAAACAGGGATAGCAGGCTACTGGGGAGAAAAGGGTGACCTACCACCTGGGTTGGGGAGAGACTTCTTAACCTGTGAAAGTCCCTGTGGTTGGAGCACACCCTCCTCAGCTACCTGAATAAACTGGACCCTCGTTAAAGATTGTTTGACGTGGAGAACGAGATATTATCTAAGGAGTTGTCTTGGATTTACATCAAGGTTATTCTTTTTGCAATTCTTTGGGCAATTCATTTAGCTTTTGTGCTTCGATTTCTTCATCTTCGGTATGGTGATAATCATAGTGTAAAATGCTTAATTTAGGTGGACAGCACATGGTACATTCTTAGTGACTGGTAATTTGATTTTGGTATTAAGGCTAACTAGTTCATAAACTAGATTATAGGATACAAAATTGCTTGCTTTGGAAGAGACTGGGCCATGTAGGGTTATGTTGGGAAGAGTTGTATTATGTTGAGTAGATTGTGGTGACAGAGCTGTGCTGTCTTAACAGCAAATGCATTCATGAAGCATATACCTAAGCCCCCAGAGTATATTAGGCTAGAGTTAATCAGACATGTATTTGTGTGCACTATGTACATGCCTGGTGCCTGTGAAGGTTAGCCGAGACAAGTCAGATCCCTTGGGCCTGGAATTATGGATAGTTGTGAGCCACTAGGTGGGTTCTGGGAATTAAACCTGGGTCTTGTACAAGAACACTAAGTGCTCTTAACCACTGAGCCAATTCTCTAACCCTCATCCCCACCCCCAAGAAGTTCTAATTTGCGGGTGAGAGTGTTATGTATGTGAAAGAATGGCTCATGGCTCATAGTTCGTCAGTGTGGATTTGCTGATGCTCACAAAGGTGAGGCCTTGTGCCGTACACCCAGGGCACATGTTAAATAGATAGGTACTAATGATTTCTTGTGGCTATGAGAAGGAACAGGTCTAGGCCACTGCAGGAACCTGTGGGAGGCTGGGCTTTGGGATTTTTCAGGCTGAGCAGATCGCTTAGTGAGGTGAGGTAGCCCAGAAATGGGAAGCCCAGCTTCCTCTGTCTGTGGGAGCTTTCCACACATGGAGTATTATTGTTGCATTTAAGGGTGTTTATATACAGCAAAAGTCACACATTTGGGCGGTCTCTGGATGTGAATTAAAGAGAAATAAAAGGGAGAGAAAAGCAGCAGATTACATGAGGGCCAGAGGCTTTTATGGGACAGATGTGTAGGACAGAGATGCTTAGGCTGCCAGCTGGGCTCCTAAGGTAGATATTTGGAGCAGTTGTTGGGAACTGTCCCACAGGGAGTTTGGAGTGGTACTTTGAGGTTTGGATCAAATGGGAAGAAGTCTTTGGAGCAGCATTGTTCCTCTAAGGATGAGTTGGGATGGCGGTGGGATAAAATAAGATGAGAGTCTGGAGTGTTTATTTATTGATACATGAAAGCAAATTATTTCACTGTAAAAGCAGAGGAGCCGGGCATGGTGATGCATGCTGGCCTTGTGGCATAGCCAGGGATGGAGAGGCAGAGGCAAGCAGATCTCTGTGAGTTCGAGGACAACCTGGCCTACATAAGTGAATCCAGGCCAACTAGGGGTACAAAATCACACACACACACACACACCACAGAGGTCTAGATATTTGGTTTAGAAGATGCTAGTTCATTCATTCTATTCATAGTGTCCACTGGTGGCTTCTGACTACCTGTAACTATCTCCAGAGGAGATAATACCCTCTTCTGTCCTCTGCAAGTACCCTCACGTGACAGCCATGCACACACACATGTATATGTATACATGAGGGGAAGAAAACAGACTACTAATCAGGGCAGCAGAGAGTTCCTGTGCTTGGGCTGGATGGAGATTGGGTGAGATTTGGAATGGGGGTGACTAGTTTAGCCTTACTAATCCCCAAGCCTAAGCCCATCCCCTTTCCCCCCCCCCTTTTTTTTTGAGACAGGGTTTCTCTGTAGAACCCTGGCTGTCCTGGTACTCTCTACTCTCTTCTGTCAACTAGGCTGGCCTCAAACTCAGAGATCGACTGCCTCTGCTTCCAGAGTGTTGGGCTTAAAGGCGTGTGCCACCACTGCCCAGCTGTGTGTGTGTGTGTGTGTGACCCTGGCTCACTGATTGCCTCCTGCCTCGGCCTCCCAAGTGTTAGAATCGAAGATCTACTCCATCATGCCTGGCACCTTACTAATCACTCTGCTCTCTCTGCAGGGTGGTGAAGGAAGAGATCTCCGATGACAATGCTCGCCTACCTTGCTTCAATGGAAGGGTTGTCTCCTGGGTAAGGGGACTCATTACCAAGCTGCTTCCAACCGTAGTCTTTGGGCAGCCTCCCCTCTGCTCAGTCGCTGGTGACCCTGGCAGGAAGCTTGCATCCACTGTGGATGCAGTGATCATTCCTCAGCCTTCTCTTCCTGTAGCCTCCCATACTGGATTGTTTTTTTCTGGACTCTTCGCCCAGGTCTCTGGGACCCTGTTCCCTTCCCTTCCTTTCTGGTCCTTTTCCTTAGTTTCCTATTGTAAGCCCCTCCCCAGTGGAGCCATGTTGTCTCACTTGCTCTTTTCTAGCTAGTGTCATCAGATAACCCCCAACCTGAGGCGGCTCCCCCAGCCCATGAGTCTCGGACAGAACTGCTTCCTCCACCGCCACCATTGCCCCCTTTGCCACCAGAAAGGACCAGTGGCATTGGCGACTCAAGGCCTCCGTCCTTCCAGTGAGTCCTTTACGTTCTTGAGTCCAGGAGAGGGGAGCAAAGAGGGAATTCAGTCTAGACCCGTTGGGAGGGGGCCTGAGGACTCGGTGCTCTGTCCTACTGACTTTGGTCGGAAACCCTCTCTACCTGTGTAGCCCTAATGTATCCAGCAGCCATGAAAATCTAGAGCCTGAGACAGAAACTGAATCTGTTGTATCACTGAGACGAGACCGACCTAGGAGGAGAGACAGCAGTGAGCATGGCGGTGAGGGGACAGGCCCTGGAGGGCAAACTGTGAGCTGGGCAGGGAGGCAAGCCTCAGCATGCCGAGCATGAAGAATGGGAGGCCTGGCTCCTCAGACTCTTGTGTATACACAGCTGGTGGCCACAGGCCTGGCGGCCCCTCAAGGCTGGAGCGCCACCTGGCTGGGTACGAGAGCTCTTCCACCCTCATGACCAGTGAGCTGGAGAGTACCAGCCTAGGAGATTCAGATGAGGACGACACCATGAGTAGGTATGGCTGCACACAGAGATCTCCTTGGGTTGCCTCTTCCCTCCCGCTCCCCCTCCTCCCCTCTTCCCCTCCTCCCCTCCTCCCCTCCTCCCTTCCTCCCCTCCTCCCCTCCTAACCAGTCATCTTGTTTCATGCGGCTCCCTGACCTCTTCCACCTTCAAATGCTGTTTCTCAATTGCTATCAGGTTCAGCAGCTCCACCGAGCAGAGCAGTGCCTCCCGCCTCCTCAAGCGCCACCGAAGGCGAAGGAAGCAGCGGCCGCCACGCATGGAGAGGGTGAGGGTTCTTTTGGGAGAAGCGGACTTTGGTTGAGCTGGCCCCGTGACACAGGCTTGTGGCTTCTCTCTCTGTTGATGGGGGCAGTTCACCTCTCCCCTGTCTTCTGCTACAGACCTCATCCTTGAGCAGTGTCACCGATTCCACAATGTCTCTCAACATCATCACAGTCACACTCAACATGGGTATGCAGGGTCCTGACTGGGAGAAGGGAAGGAGAGGGTCTCAGGGTTTCTGGAGCTCAGTCCCCTCATATGGCCTCCCTCCACAGAGAAGTACAACTTCCTGGGCATCTCCATTGTGGGCCAAAGTAACGAGCGAGGTGATGGAGGCATCTACATTGGCTCCATCATGAAAGGGGGAGCTGTGGCTGCGGATGGGCGGATCGAGCCTGGAGACATGCTTTTGCAGGTGCGCTGACAGCCTGCTGCTGGCTTGGGCGGAGGCTCTGCCCCTCCTACACAGCCTGTGACCCACCGCCCCTTCCTTTCAGGTAAACGACATGAACTTTGAGAACATGAGCAACGACGACGCCGTGCGGGTGCTGAGGGACATTGTACACAAGCCGGGGTGAGTCGGCACCGCAGCTGGCCCCAGGCCGGCCTCTCGCCTGCCTGGAAGTCCATTCACCTTTGTAACTTTAAAAAGAAGTGAGGCCAGGCATGGTGGTGCATGGCTTTAATCATGTTACATGAGGCAGAGTTGGACTCTCTGAGGTTGAGGCAACCTGGTCTACATAGTGAGTTCCAGACCAGCCAGGTCTACATAGTAAGAAAACGAAAAACAAAAAAACAAGGGCTGGAGAGATGGCTCAGTGGTTAAGAGCACCGACTGCTCTTCCAGAGGTCCTGAGTTCCAGCAACCACATGGTGGCTCACAACCATCTGTCATGGGATCTGATGCCCTCTTCTGGAGTGTCTGAAGACAGCTACAGTGTACTCACATACATAAAATAAACAAAAAACCCCAAAATTGCAAATATCACTGGCATGTCACTCCAAACTAAAGCATGAAACAGATGTGGGTGAGTACCTAAGAGAAGCCCACCCACTGTGTGCTCCTTCCCACTCCCACCCTCCTCACTGACGGTAATTACCGGCTTGACTTTTTTGGTCAAGAAAACCTTTAATGGTTTTTCCACCCATGCCCGAGTCCTAGAACAAGATGGCTTGGTGCTACCTGTGTGAGGCTTCCTGTGAGTGAACTGTACAGCGTGTGTACCATTGTCTCACACAGCAGTGTTTTTAACCTCGCCGTGTTGAGTCATCCACACTGGGGAGGAGGCCTTCGGCCTCACTCTCTCTACCCAGTGATGGAAGCGCCTTGCTTTTCCACCTCTATGTCCTCAGTCCTCCTCCCATCAGGCCTCGGGCTTCCTGAAGCCTCTTCCCTCTACTGAGCTGGTCTTGTCCTCCCCACAGCCCCATCGTGCTGACCGTGGCCAAGTGTTGGGATCCCTCTCCCCAGGCCTACTTCACCCTCCCTCGAAGTAAGTGATGCCCGGGCTCGGGTCTGCAGTTAAGAGACTGGGGAGCGTGGACACATGGCTCCAGCTTTAATCCTGGCACTTGGGAGGCTAAGACAGGAGGATCTTCAGAGTTTGAGGCCAGCCTGGTGCTGCTATATAGTGAGTTTCAAGCCAGCCTGGGCTGCAGAGTGAAACCCTGCCTCAAACAAACAAGCACAAAAAGAGATTAGAAGAGCCAGAAGTTGTAGGGAATGGGTTCAGGAGGGCCAGGGGAAGGAGATGGACAGGAGTCTTAATTCTGGAGCACACGGGGCTAGTTTTCTAGTTTTGAGCAGTGATCATCTTGGTCAGTATTTTACTTTAATTTTGTACCAGATGAGCCCATCCAGCCCATTGATCCTGCCGCCTGGGTGTCCCACTCAGCTGCGCTGACCGGCGCCTTCCCTGCTTACCCCGGCTCTTCTTCTATGAGCACGATCACATCTGGCTCCTCTCTGCCTGATGGTGAGTCTCTCTGTCCCCTTCCCCACCTCCCTGTATGAGTGGACCTTTCATAAGTTCTCTGTTGTCTCTTCTGTAAGGCTGTGAAGGCCGGGGTCTCTCTATCCACATGGACATGGCCTCTGTGACCAAGGCCATGGCAGCCCCAGAGTCTGGGCTAGAAGTCCGGGACCGCATGTGGCTCAAGATCACTATCCCAAACGCCTTTCTAGGTATTCCCAGGTCCTGAGCAAGGTGGCATGGGAAGAGGGGGAGGAGGCCAAAGCTGGGAACAACACAAGGGCCAGGGGAGGAGTTGGGAGGAGAATCTGACCTCTTGGCATGGTGCTCCATCCCAGGCTCCGATGTGGTAGACTGGCTGTATCATCATGTGGAAGGCTTTCCTGAGCGCCGGGAGGCCCGCAAGTATGCCAGTGGGCTGTTGAAGGCAGGACTCATCCGGCACACTGTCAACAAGATTACTTTCTCCGAGCAGTGCTATTATGTCTTCGGGGACCTCAGTGGCGGCTGTGAGAGTTGTAAGTCAGCAGGTCTGGCTGTGGGATAGCAGGCTGTCATCGACCCTAGGCTGATCTGTACCCATGTACTGCTGAATAAGCGAGGTACCAGAGCTGCATTCCCAAGGGAAAGAATGCCTCACACGTCTCACAAAAGCATTTTTGGGCTAGTGGTGATGGCCCTAGTTGTGTTTCTGCAGGAGCAGCAGAGTTTCCTGTTCTAAGTCATCATAGTCTCTGGCTTTTGTCTCGAGGGGAAGTGGTTCCTGGTTTCTCTGTTCTCAGGACTCCTGGCCCCTGAAAGCAGAGCCCTCTCTTCCATTTCGTTCCAGACCTAGTTAACTTGTCTCTGAATGACAATGATGGTTCCAGTGGAGCTTCAGACCAGGATACCCTGGCTCCTCTGCCTGGAGCTACTCCCTGGCCCCTGCTGCCTACCTTCTCCTACCAGTATCCAGCCCCACACCCCTACAGCCCACAGCCTCCACCCTACCATGAACTTTCATCTTACACCTATGGTGGAGGCAGTGCCAGCAGCCAGCACAGTGAGGGTAAGTTACCTACCCCCACATCCCAGTACAGCCAGAGAAAGAGGGCACAAGTAGAGCAGATTGAGGGAGGAGAGGCAAGGGCAAGGGCTAGGGTCCAGAGGACTCTGGGCTGAGGCTCATTTTGCTCATCCACCCCCACCCCCAACAGGGAGCCGGAGCAGTGGGTCAACAAGAAGTGATGGGGGAGCCGGGCGCACAGGGAGGCCTGAGGAACGGGCCCCTGAGTCAAAATCCGGCAGTGGCAGTGAGTCTGAACTCTCCAGCCGGGGAGGCAGCCTTCGGCGGGGTGGGGAACCTGGTGGGACTGGTGATGGTGGCCCCCCTCCATCCAGGGGCTCAACAGGCGGTACTCCTAATCTCCGAGCTCTCCCAGGGCTCCATCCCTACGGTCCCCCCCCTGGCATGGCTCTTCCCTATAACCCTATGATGGTAGTCATGATGCCTCCACCCCCACCCCCTGTCTCGGCAGCAGTGCAGCCCCCTGGTGCCCCTCCAGTCAGAGACCTGGGCTCTGTGCCCCCAGAACTGACAGCTAGCCGTCAGAGCTTCCACATGGCCATGGGCAACCCCAGTGAGTTTTTCGTAGATGTTATGTAGAACCCATCTTGAGGCCACATTGGCTCTGTGCCCTTGGCCTGGCAAGTTTCAGCTTGGTGCTCTTCATAGTGCCTGGGCTCAGCCTGGTGGCTGGTGCCTACCAAAAAGTTTTTGCCACTGTGACTCTCACCAGCAGTGCCTGGTCCTTCCCCTTCCTCAGGGGTAGATGGGGACCTTTGGTTATTTTTAGCTTTATTTTTTATAAGCTTTTTGGGGGGTTAAAATAGACTTTCTTATATTTGGGGGAGTATTTTTTTTAAATAGTTCCTTTTTTATATGGAGGATCCCTTCATATAAAATTTCCTGGGTCCCTTCTAACCCCAGAATATGACCACCACCTCCAGTTGCCTAGTCAGCTCTGACGTCGAGGATGGATGGTGGTCAGTGGTACCCTGGGAAGAAGAAGGGGTGGGCTGGGTACCCTAGACAGCAGTCCAAGGACGCTAGTGATGTGTTGGCGACTGTGTAGCTGCCTTTGTTACTCTATTTATTTTAGTCACTTGTATGAAACACCAAATAAAGCAAATAGAGGCCCACTCCCCACGCCTCTGACTCCTTTCTTTGGGAGGCAGGCAGTGGAGAGGAGGGGCCAGTGAATTTCAGCAGGAGAGTGACTTGGTAGAAAATTTATTGTTTTTAAGGCAGTAAGTACTCCAGTGCCCCCATAAAGGGGGCCTGTGTTTTGGCATAAGAGAAGGCACATAACCATGCTAGGGTCTCGTTAGAAGTCTTCAGACTCTAAGGGGGTTACTGGTGACCAGGCCTCCATTCTCCACCATGGCCTTGGAGATGCTTTTGAAGTTGCGGAAGAGCTCCTGCTGCTGAGGGTTGGACTGCAGGCTGGCCATGTTTTCTCGGATCCGTGTTGCAGCCTGGAGAGAGAGGGAAGGAGAGGGTCAGGCCTGTACCTTGAATGCCCACCTGTACTGGGTAGCTCCAAGGCTTACCTCAATGCACCAACTGTCACAGAGCATTTTCTCATGCTGAGCTGTCGGGTAGCCCTCACTCAGGGATCTTGAGGCTCTGTAAGGAAACAGGAAGTTAAAATAACCCTGAGTTATGGTGCTGGCCCAGCTACTCTATGGCTCAAACTCGCCAAGCTTCCCACTCTGTCTTCTTACCTGGAGAGAACCACCACCATGGCATAGAGGTCAATGGCTCCATCTGCCAGTCGCTGCAACAGGAACTGTTCATCTGTCAGGTAGATGAGGGTGGGGGTTATCAGTTTGAGGGAGGGAGGGAGGGATGGAGGGAGGGAGGGAGGGAGGGAGGGAAGGGGTTGCAGAGTTCACTCACTGACAATCGCTTTCTTGTGCTTCATCAGCTTGGCTTCCACTACGGTGGCAAATTGATCCAGAGCCTGCACTGCCTGAAGAGACAGGGTCACAGAGCTCAGGAGAGAACGGCATCGCACCACCACAGGCTCTGCTCTAAAGCTCACTTACCAGTTCACCGCTGCGACTTAACTCTGGGTGGACAATTCCTGAGAGACTCAGACCACTGCCAATTCCTGTCCGCCTAGGAGGAGATGGAAGTGACTGGTCAGTTGTGGCATACCATCTTGTCTCCCCCTGGCCTGGCCCTGGCCCCTAAGCTTACCGCCTCAGCTGTTTGCCTGCTTCTCCCATCAGGAGGCCAACGTTTCCAAGAGGATTCTTTAGGGCATTGCCAAGCCCAGTGAGTTCCTTTCCTTTGTCCTGTGGGGGAGGAGGGTCTGACAGTGAGTACTCAGTGTCCTTCACAGTTGCTCTCCCTGATTCTCCTTCATCTTACCATACAGCCTTGTAGAGCCACAAACAGTCGAAGAATGTCATTTGCCCCTTCAAAGATCCGGAAGATGCGAATATCTCGGAGCACACGCTCTACCCCTGGTTCCTGGCCCATGACAAGACACACAAACCTCTGTTGAGATGTGCCTGTCCACGCTGAACAGATGCCTCCTGCTGAGGAATACTCCATACCTTCATGAAGCCCATGCCCCCCATTATTTGGATGCACTCATCTGTCACTTTCCAGGCCGCCTCCTGAGGACAGAGAACCACATGAGTTTGGTTTTGGAGCTGAGGTCCTAAACTGGACCCCGCCCTTCCATCATGCTGGGTCCTCACCGAGCCAAAGATTTTGCTGATGGCGGCTTCTATCTGGAAGTCTTTGAATCCCTGGTCCATGTTGGCACTCAGCATGTAAGCCATGGACTGAGGAGGCATGGTTGGGACACGGGGAAGAAAACAGGAAAGGCTGTATCAGACAGCTTAAGACCAGCTCCGATCTCCTCCCCAACCGTTGCATTCACTTTAACCCAGCGGTCAGGTCAAACACATCCAATATTTGACTTTCTGATTTGGTAAATCCGGGGCTTCGAGGCTTCAGACTTCTTAAAGGGTGGGTTAACATCAGTGTTTAGTACATCTGGGAAGCACTTAGCAGAGCAGCACTACTCTCCAGAGCGAATTGACTATGCCTCCTCGCATCCCCTAGGGCATTGGTGTAAAGCTGGAGACCCACTGCCCCAGGTGCTGCTGGGGGTTGTAGTCTGACCCAACTGTGAAGAAAGCCACAGGACTCCAGGGAAGGGACAAAGGAGGCCCTTACCTCAGTCACATACTGGAGAATAGCCATCCGAGCCAGCTTTTCCTGGATCATCCCAAAGTTGTGAATTTTGTCCCCAAACTGGGTACGATTAGTAGCATGATCAACCTGAAAGAAGGTGCATGTAACCCCACTGTAGTTCTGCAGTCTCCACCAGGATGGGCTAGAGACCTAACTATGCTGATGTGTGAGTATGCATGCATGTGTCGGGGCTCTGATACAGGAGTTCTGCAAGGTACTCAGGGACATGTGCAGAGGGCAGTTCCTTCAGGCTAGCTAGGGACTGAGCTGGGACTCACCGCCTTGGCAATGATGGCTTTCATGGTGCCTGCTAGGGTTGCAGCCATCCCAAATCTTCCATTGTTGAGGATGTTGACAGCAACCTTGAAGCCATCTCCCACCTCTCCTAGCACATTCTCTGATGGCACCTTCACCCCATCAAAGTACACCTCTGATGTGTTAGATGCTTTGATGCCCATCTTCTTTTCAGGGAGCCCACTGAAAAAGCAGGGCAGGAAAGTTGAGGTGTGAACAAGTTGCTGTAAGGGAAAATGCCCTTTTCAGTTCTCATGATCAGGGAAGAACTCCTCAGACTATAAAAAGGATACAGGTACTGCCCACGTACCCTGAGGGCTACAGATATTCTAGCTATGGCCTGTTACCCTGTGTTCCCCGAGAGAAACGGCTAATCTCCTATGGCTCTCATACAGAGATAGCCCCGGTGTGGCCTGTAATGACTGCTTTTGAGAGCCCAGTGCTGTCCCCTTCCTTGAATCTGCTGATTTGCCCCACACTCACTGGGTAACCCCTCCAAAGCTCCTTTCCACTACAAAAGCTGTGATCTTCTCTTTCACGGCCCCTGTGGCTGCATCTTTGATTGGCGTCTTGGCAAAGACAGTGAAAATGTCTGCCAGGCCCCCGTTACTGTGGAAGAATGAGGTGGTTAGTAAAGGGTTCAGGGCAGCAGGGTCAGGACACTGGGCTGAAGGGAAGAAGAGAAATGGAAGATTGCCTGATCCAAATCTTGGTTCCGTTTAGAGTATAATACTTTCCACAGGGGCTGGGTACAGCTGAGCTTCGGATGGAGGCTGCATCAGACCCGCTCGAGGGCTCCGTTAGGCAGAAAGCCGCCACAGCCTCCCCTGTGGGGAGAGACTTGGTTCACTTTGACCACCAAAGTCGTGGCCCCTCGCACCCCCAGGCGGTTCCTTGTAACACCATGAGCAGTATTGTACTCCTTACCCCTGGGTCTCTTAAGGTTGCCTTACCAGATGCCACTCTGGGGAGGTATTTTTCTTTCTGGGCCTTTGTGCCATAGAGCAAGATGCCTTTGAAACCGATGCTCTGATGAGCTCCCAGGGTAACGCTAACACCAAGGTCATGCATGCCCACAATCTCTGCCAATCTAGCATACTGGAGGGAAAGGAAGCATCTGGGATTGTAGCTGGCTGCACTGAACTTGTCCTCAACAAAGAATGGGCAACAGGGTGGAGCCTGGTCTGGGCCATCTCTACTCAGAGCATGAGGAGTGAAGTGGAGTCACAAAGGGCACAGGGAGACTGGTGATGTGGCTCACAGGTAGGCTGCTTCCCTAGCATGCATGAGGCCCTGGACTCTTCCTAAGAAGACAGCAGGAGCAGGGACATCAAAGGTCTTAGAGAACTTTTTGTTTTTTTGAGACAGTCTCATGTAGCTTCAGCTAGCCTGAAACTTTTTAGTATTTTTTGGTTGTTTTTCTAGACAGGCTTTCTCTGTGTGGAGCCCTGACTGTCCTGAAACTCCCTCTGTAGACCAGGCTGGCCTTGAACTCAGAGATCCGCCTGCTTTTGCCTCCATTCTGGGATTAAAAGTGTGCACCACTGTGCCCAGCTGCCCTTGAACTTGATGGGAAGGTTGCCTACTGTGTTGCCTCACAGTCCCTAAAGACTTGGGAACCATGGTAGGTCCATGGTCCTAGTGGGCTGCACACAGATCATGGCTCAGGGGAAGATGTGCACACAGCTGAGAAATAGGGCAGGCAGACAGTACCTCTGGCTACTGGCTTGGCCCTGGTGGTGAGTCTGCCAAAGCTGGAGCACTGAGGGATATTAGTTAACAAGGGGGAGCCTCTCACCTGGGTATTAGTGAGGCCCAAACCACCTAGCTCACTGGGTACTTGCAGACCAAATGCCCCCAGTTCCTTGAGTCCCTGCAAAGTGTCGTCCTCCACCTTTTCCAAGGAGTCATTCTTGGCAGGGTCATTCACTTCCTGGGCAAGGGATAGGATCTCATAATCAGAGGCTCCTTTAAGCTCCTTAACATCTTACCCCAGGAGGGACTGTGCCCTGGTCATTCCTTACCTCAAAGAACCGGGTCATTGGTCCTACCAGTTCTTTGAGAAATTGTGTCTGTTCTTCATTGAGCACTGCATGATGAGAAAGGAGAACAGGCTAGTCAGGCAGGAAGGGTTACCCTGTCCACACTGCCATTGACTTAAGCCTTTACTTACCAGATGGGTATGGGAAGACCTGGTCAGTGTTAAGCTGGCCTTTGAACATCCCCACCGCAAAGGACTTAGATTCCTGGGTAAGGAAGGAAAGATTCTCAGGGAGTGCTTGGGGTGTTCTTATTCCTGGTTAATAATTGTAACCTAATTTCCGGTCACTTACAGCCCTGGCTGGTTTTTCTCTGGTGGAAGCATCAGAGGAGAGGGTTTCTGGCTTGTCCAGAACTGCCTGGAGAAAAAAAAGGGCAGAGCAGTGAGGCTGGAGATGTGTCTTTAAAAGTGTGCACGAGGAAGCGCTAGGTCTAAGAAGTGCGTTCAGTGTCTTTTCCCTTACTTTCTTATTAGGGCACCCTGCCTTGCCCTTTCCCCTACTTTCAGTGACAGCTCTGTCACCAGGTGACTGGGACGAAGAGAGAGACCCCTGTCGGTCGCAGGCTAGTGGGAGCTGGCAACTCCCATTTCTACGTCCCTCTCCCTCACCCGTTGTCAC
Source organism: Grammomys surdaster (assembly GCF_004785775.1). Classification (NCBI taxonomy): domain Eukaryota; kingdom Metazoa; phylum Chordata; class Mammalia; order Rodentia; family Muridae; genus Grammomys; species Grammomys surdaster. The sequence goes on from NW_021604783.1 coordinate 3,632,088, forward strand.
TTACCTGAGTGGCCTCACTGGCATAAAGTCGCTGGGTAGAGGTAGGCCGGGGTTGTCCCTGAAGCACAGTAGATCGCGAGCTGTAAGGAGTCGGGGTTCAGTCCTGCCCTGGTTCCCAGACCCACTGTCCCCTTACTATATACGGACCTTTGGGGCCCCAGCCGCAATAGCTGTCGCCCCACGCTCGGGGTCATCCGGGCCAACTGCATCTCCAAAGCCGCGCTGAAGCCTTGACCACTGACCTCGCGTCTCGCCTGCCTAAAGGTTGTGAGTCTGGGCCCTGACTCATGCTCCACAATGCACTGCGTGATGGGGGCGTGGTCGTGGGCCTCGATGCATGGTGGGAACTGAAGTTCTGGCTTGTACCGGGTCCCTGTATTCTACTTGACCTAGGGTGATCCATCTTCAAGCGATCCGTTTTCTTTCCCAAAGTCTTTAGAGCCGCTGATCTAAAAATCTTATCCACCAAAAAGGGGAAGAGATTAGATGAGAGAAAGGAGAGAGAGTTAAGTGACTACAGCCAGAGGGCTGGAGGTAGACTGGAGGGAAGATTTACTAGCTAAAGTTAAAAGAAAGGTAAGGCAAATGCAGAGACCTGGATTATTCGAGAAATCTCTCCAAATAAAGAGGGGCATGAGATGGCAGACTCAAGCTGGGGTGTACTCTAAGCAAATTCTGAGATCTAGGAGGTTTTGCCAACTCAATACACTTCTAAAAGCACGTAGTAAGAGCCTCTAGTCTCTCATGGACTTTGGGAGATGCTAAATCATGACCACCATGAATTTGAAGCCACATAGACCCTGCTAAAGTAAAGATTCCAAATAAATTAGTCTTCAGAAATGAATACTTTTATATAAAAAATAACTTTAATTATGCATATCTCTGTGTATCTGTATATAAGCATGCACACATGGGTGCAGTGCCTATAGAGACCAGAAGCTGTGGAGTAAAGTTGGGAGTCTCCCAACGTGGTTGCTTTTTTTTTTTTTTTTTTTTTTTTTTTGCTTTTTAAAAATTTTGTTTCATGTATGTGAGTACACTGTAGCTGTCTTCAGACACACCAGAAGAGGGCATTGGATCCGGTGATTGTGAGCCACCTTGTGGTTGTTAGGAATTGAACTTAAGACCTCTGGAAGAGCAGTCAGTGCTCTTAACCTCTGAGCCAACTCTCTAGCCCTGTTTTTAAAAAAGGAGTTACAGTTAGGTGTGCACTGCCATGCATGTGGGCACTGGGAACTGAACACAGGTCCTCTGTCTGAGAGTAGCCCATGCTCTGAATTGCTGAGCCATCCTTTGAGCCTCCTCTAGAAGTTTGTTTCATGCGTGTGTGCACTCGCATAAGCCCTTATCAGAAGACAGCTTCCCAAAGTTCTCTCCACCTTTATTTGGGACCCTGATGTCAGGCTTGGCAACAAAAGTTCCTTTACCCAAGGAACCATGTCACGGCCCTGACCCACTTCAAAATCTGGTCAGGCCTGGGAAGAAAAAGAGCTTAATTCTGAATTACTGGGACTACCTTAGATAAAACCCTCTTTCCCATTCTCAGAAAAGTAGCTAGATTATGCCTGGCTTTTGGGGAGGCACACTATGTGGAGCAAAGTGTCCCTGGTGCCTCAGGCAAGAATGGAACCCTGATCGGCTTGTCTACTAGCTACAACTGCGTAGGGTGAAGGCAGCTCAACTTCAATCTTGGCGGATTAGGGAGATTAAATCGAGAGAAGAGAGATGTCCCAGAGACCAAGAGGTGAAAAACGGGTCTTTGAAGGGGAGATCTGGATCTGTGATGGGGGTCCAGGAGTTCCTTCTCTTCCTGAATCCATGGGGTCCAGAAAGAAAAGACAAAACGGGAAACCTTAGGTGACTAAGTGTGTAAGTGGCTCGATCCTTTGTCACTTGCTTATTTTTTTTAACCAGCTCCCAGGTCAGCTCTCTGGCTGTTGGCCCCCCCATTATTGCGGTGGGCACCTCCCCTCCTCACAGTGCTGCACAGTGACCTGTTCCAGGCCTTGCTGGGTGAGTAATGCCAGTGTTCTGAGGGGCCACAGTGGAAAGGGCTGGCCTGGGATATGAGGTCAACTGTTAAAGGTACTAAGCTGGTTGGAAATCTGCAGAGCATCTGGCCCAGGCTATAGCTTGTGTAGAGTCATCTCGCTGTGCCCCCGGCAGCATCTGTCCTAGCTAGAGGAGCTTCTCTTGACACACAGAGGCCATGGGTTGCAGGGGTGGCCAGAGGGGCCTGGGATTTGGGAGGGTGACTTGATTCTGTTCCTGTGACAGACATACTGGACTATTATGAAGCTTGCATCTCAGAGAGTCAGGTAAGGTGATGATGGTGGGTGCCTGGCTTCCTGACTGCTCGAGCTGACAGGACTGGAGGGACGAGTACATTCTTGCTAATTTTAAACTGAGACTTAGGGGCCTTGGCAACAAGATCCCTAGTACTGACTGAGGAGCTGGGGGCACTGACAGTGCTTTCTGTGGGCAGCCAGCCCTGTACCCATTCTCCTTTCTTCTCCCCTTTCTTGGATTGCCCCAATTTCAGCACCAGAACGTCCAGGTCATAATTAATTACTTTTCAGACTTCTTCCTGTGACTCCTAGGGGAGAACTAGGTCCCCAGGATTCTCTACTGCCAGCCCCTCCTTCATCCCCTTACCCCATGTTGTGGCCTCCCTCCAGCACTCAACCAACCAGGGATGCTCCCATCCCAGCTGTGGGCTTTTTCCCTGTAAGGAGTGAAATCCATCCTCCTTGTCTTTGCTGCCATCACCGAGGTTAGCCGGGTCTCCATGTTTGCTGTAGGGCCTCTCTGCTTGAGCTTCTATCGCCTTTCTCATTATCCGGGTTCCTGCCAGCAGTGAAGGAGTTAACACTGCCAAGGCACCCCCCCATTCTGGCTCCTAGCTCCCTCCCTCCCTCCCCCTGCTTCCTCTCTCCTCCTCTCTCCCCTTCCCTCCTCGGCTCCGCGGCTACATCGGCCGCTGCCATCTCCAACCCCCCCCACCCCACTCCCCCGCCACGGCCCCTAGCCCCTGGCCGTTTGGCAAGACCCCCGCATACCCCGGGGCTTCCCGATATCCAGTTCCCCTCCCCCACCCCAGCTCATGCCCCAGCCCCAGAACTCCGGGGCTGCCAGCCCCCTGTGCCCCTGCCCCTCCTGAGAATCGGGGTGTGCTCCTCAAGCCCCCTCCCCTCCACTGGGGAGCCCCTTTTAGGGTCCCCCCTCCCTTCCACGCTCCCCTACCCTTCTCTTCTCCAACCTTCTCCTTCCCCTCTCACCCCTCCCCCCATCCTGGCCCCCCCTGCAAAAGTGGGGTGCGGAGGGGGGAGGGGTGAGAACCCACCGAGGGGAGGAACAAAACTCCAATGAAGTCAGAGCCCCCTACTCGCCGCCGCGGCCAGGCCCCCCAACATGGACTGTCTCTGTATAGTGACAACCAAGGTAAGCATGACAGGGGAACAGTGGGGAGGGGGAGTAGGGAATGAATGTGTGGAGAAGGGTTAGGTAGGCCTTATGTAGGGCTGCAGGCACTGGAGTGAGAGCATCTGAAGGAAGGTGTATTAGAGGGGTCATGATTTAGTTTTGGGGTTCACATCTCAGAAAACGGTGGATTTGGCCACAGGTGCCTCCTGGAGTGATCATTTTGTACCATCAAGAAATGGAGAATTTGATGTTTGGGGTGGCTTGGTGGGCTTTGGTGTTCACCAGCAATGATTTGAGGGCAATTTATTTAAGGAGAAGCCTGCCTGCCTCACATGGGAGTTCTGCTCATATATGTGGGAAGGTGGGCTATGTGAAGTGTGTTGGGGGAGGGCTGTCTTCCTTCCTGGGCAAAAAAGCTCATTTCGAGATGCTGATCAATTGGGGGGGGTCTCTTGGCATGAGGGTAAAGGTTACTGGTTGTAAGTGTCTGGCTTGTCTGGCGGTGTCAACTAGCAGGTAAGGGTGGACCTTCCTTCAGGTGATAGAACATCTTATGCTAGACATGTTTGGGATGTTCCTGATTTGAGGGAATTGTACATTTAGAGTTTAATTACGTGGAATAGAGTGACCTGAGAGTTGTCAGAGGGCTGAGGCCTGATACAGCCTTACCTGAGAGAACGGACCAGGTGGGATTAGGATTTCGGGTACTCCCATGGGAGCCAGAAGCTGCAACAGCTGAGGTTGCCATCTCCGAGGGGTTTGGGGTAGGAGGCTAGAAAGAAGGTAATTGAGGAGGGGACCAGTGGGTAGTACAAAATTTGGGGGTAGCCCAGTCAGGCGCCCAGGATTCCCATCTCCCACATTTTATCTAGCTCCGGTCCACACACCCCCCCCCCCCCCCCCCCCCCCCCCGCCCCGGGATGTTACCCTGACTCTTGGGAGGACACCTGGATCTCAGTCAGGGTCTCCGAAGACTTGTGAGGTCAAGACGCCACTGGGGTAAAAAGGTGTAGGAAGAGGGCAGGGCTTGTGGAGCTGGGACCCATACAAGGGTTCAAGGGTGTCCCTGTGGTCAGAGCCTGGAAAGAGTGGGAGATCTGGGATGGACGCCCAAGAAGCTTAGGTCGTTTGCTCCCAGACTCTGGGACTGGCAAGCTGGATGCCTGCTGTGTGGAGGGAGGCTTGGGCGGGTGGCAGGCAGCTGGGGGTTGGGGGGTGGGACAGGAAGTGGGGGCCGGGGGAGGCGGGGTCCGGGTGAGTCACAGGCTGGGGAGGGGGTTATATTTAGTGGGAACTGCAGCTTCTTATGGAAGGAAGCTGAGGACACACATGTTCCTTGCCACAAACTCACACATGTGTGTACACATGCATTGTGCACGTGTGGACATGATTAGAGATTGGGAACTGAAGACTTTAGGTCCGTATCCCTCACTTCATCTACAGGGCTGCTGTTTTTCCTCCTGGTCTGTGGGTTTTGGGCTTTCTTCCAGGTTGCTGCTTCTCTCATCCCTGTAGTTTTCAGTAGACTTTTGTGCCTCAGTCCTTCCGGCCCTCTTTCAGTCACTGTCTGCCTGTGCTCTTTGTGTCTCCTGTCCTTAGGCCTAATCCCCGGCCTTAGCAACCTAGCTGTCATCACCTTTGTACAGATGTATATAGGAAGCCCATTGGAATGTGTGGGTTCTCCTTCTAAGATATGAACACATGAAATCCAGTAAGGGTGAGGGGCTTGACGGCTCTGGTATCTATTCTGGGTGGATGCATTTATTCATTTCTCTGCTCCAAATCTCTGTGTTCGATGGAGCACATGATTGAGCAACCCTGAAGGTAGGAGGCTTGCAGAGAGAATCATGCATTCGGGTCTTAGTGAGGTTTGGAGACCCAGGTTTGCCATATTCATTGGCCAGAAAACTTGTCTGCCTCAGGATGGAGGGACTTCAACTCCCATAAGGCCTTGAGGTACAAGAGCCTTCAATGGTAGAGTGTGGTTGTCCATAGGACTGTTGGGAGTTGTGGTTCCTCTCTATCCAGGCCAGCGGAGGGTGGCCCTGGAGAAACCAGCAGGGGGCACATGGCTTCTGCCCTCCGAAAATGCTGGGGAGTGGGATTAGGAGTGCTCAGCCTTTGTAGTCACTGAGCTCTCCTGGTCTGTTTGATAGCCCTTCCATCTTTCGTTGCCTATATTTATAAATTGCTGCAGTAATTTAAGGAACATTTTTGAATACTTAATATGTGCTCAGCTCTGTGCTCCGTGGAAACTCTGCTTTACAGCTATCACGGAGTCTTATTCGGTACCTAGATCTCTGCCAGTATCTCTATCACTGAGCAGCTTTCTCCCACTCCGCCCCCGTCCCTCCCCCTTCTCCCCGCGCTGCTGCCGCAGTTGCCATGGTAACCAGCGACGACTGAAGTTGCGTGGCGGACTTGAGGGCAGGGCGAGGGTGGCGGAGGGTGGAGCAGAACAAATGGAGGCTGGGGGGAAAGTAGGGAAAAAATAGGGGGCATTTGGCCAGGGCTCTGGAGGCGAAGTGGTTAAGCCCTCTGAGTGGTCCTTATTGGGCAAAACTAAGATGCTGGGGCGGGGCAATGTGTCCAATAGCTTCATTCATTGGTCGACAGGGGCGTGGCGGAAGGATAGTGTGGGCGAGGCCGGGGGAGCGAATGGGCGGGAAGCGAAGGGAGGCGTGGTTTCATGGAGCAAGTGGGCGGAGTCGGCTTACTCTATCGGAGGAGGCGGGCAACAACCCTCAGAAAGGGGAGGGACTAGGTTGCCTTACCAAAACGAGGGCGGGGCTGACCTGGGAGGGGCGGGGTGTGGTTCCTTGTGGAAAGGAGACCCGGTTCGTGTGGCCGTAGTCCCAGTAACTGCGGGGTGCGGGGGTCTTTGGGAAGGAGAATCCGTGGGTTGGAGATATGACGTCTCAATTTTCCTAAGATGGAGGCCTGTTCAGATTTCATCAGAGTTACCCTCCTACCTCAGCTCTATGTTCCAGGGAGACAGTTGCTAGGCGACGGCAAAGTCCTTGATTGCTGCGTTGCCAGGCAACAGGGAAACGGAAAATGGAGGGAAAAAGGAAATGGGGGATGAAAGAGGGTCTTGATAGTCCATAGTGTCTACTGGTGGAGAAGCAGGGCCTATGTATTTTCTAGACTAAAAAGAAAAATTGAGTTCAAGCCCGTTCTGCATTGGTTCTTTCTGAGGATCCATGCATTTTATTTAGGTAGGAAACTAGGACATTGAGGGGGGGGTCATCTTGGGGGGGGCTTACCTAACAGAGGCTGATAAGTACAGGGAGGCCAATAAGTGCAGGGTTGAGAGTCTATAGAGGCTGTTAACGCCTTTTGCCCTGGGTGCGAATTTTATATTCTGTAGACAGCTGATTTGGGGAGAACCCTCATGAGAGGGGTGAACATTTGCTGGGAGGATCTCTGGGAGAGAGCTTTGCAAGTTCAGGAGTTTGGGAAAGGATAGAAGACTGAAGTGATATGGGGCAATTTAGGGTATTCTGAAAGATTTGTGGGTCACTGTAAATTGCAGTCCAGATCATTGGTGAAATTATTAATTTGAGACAAGGTCTCACTCTGTAGGCCAGGCTTGCCTGAAACTCACAGAGACCAGCCTGCCTCTGCCTCTCTAGTGCTAAAGTAATTTACTAATTTGAGCGGTAAAGAAAAGAATAGTAAATTCATGTCAGTAATCCCAGAACTTGGGACGTGGATGTTGGAGGCAGGAGGATCAGAAATTCTCAAAGTCACCCTCAGCTACATAAAGAATTTGTTACATTGAGATTCCAGCCAGAGAGAGAGAGAGAGAGAGAGAGAGAGAGAGAGAGAGAGAGAGAGAGAGTGTGTGTGATTGGAGACACAGACTGGAGCTGTAAGATGTGGGTAAAGGCATGTACTGTTAAGCCTGATAACCTTAGTTGGATCTTTGTTACTCACATGATAGAAGGAGAAGAACCAATCCCCTAGAATTGACCTCTCCATACCATACTATAGCACACACAATTGTGTGCTCACATACCGCAAAGGTAATAAAAATTTGAGTAAAAGATAAAATAATTCTTAATATAGGGCAAGAGTTGGGAATAATTTGAAGAAACTGCAATGGAATTTGGAAGGTTTGCTTTAAGGCAGATTAAATAATACTCAAAATTGGTTCTGGTGAGGTTTGGGGTTTGGTATCTTAGAAAGTCCAGCATATCATTCAGTTTAGTGATTTGGATGAGGAAACTCCAAACAAATTTGAAGAGGCTTTAGTTGGATGTCTGTGTTAGCCAAGAATACTAATACATTAATGTTAAGGTCATCACTCGTAGACTGGGGAGGGGGGACAGATAAAATGATTTAAAAGGCATATCAATTTGAGGACACATCGAAGATCTGTGCTTCTTTAATCTTGAAGAAGCATTGTCTAGTTACGGAATGGGGCTGGATAGGCTACAGGGACTCTGCCAGAGAAGCTCTGGAACCTTATGGGATGTGTACAGGAAAAAGGCTTAGGGTGGGGGCTTGTGAGCTCCCTAGGGATTCTCAGAAGTGATACACAGAAATGCTGCTGCCCCCCTCTGTAGTCTAGTAGTACAGTACCGATGAGAGACCCAGTGGGGTTTTGTAATAGAAGCCCAGTGTTTTGGGGATGGTGCAGAATTAGGTGAAATAAGGGGTCCCTGAGAACCAGAGATAAGGTGCTAATTTTACAAGTGTCAATATCTGTAGAGGGGTCGAAACAGTAGTATACCGTGGGAAGGTGAAGACAGTAAGGAAATAGCTGGAATCGAAAGAAGTTGGTAGCCAAGAGGGTCTCCCCTCACCCTTCTCTCCCATCATGACGCTCTCCCGTACTGCGCAGGCGCCGCCCCCCCTTTCCCTGGCCGCAGCCTCCTGTCGCCACGGCCGCCGCAGCCCCCGCCCCCTCGGCCCCTCCCCCTCCCCAACCCAGCACCCTTGCTATCCCACCCATACCCTCCCCTTAGTCCCCCTCCCCTTCTCCATGTCGACTCGGAACAGATTCGCCTCCATGTGTCTCTGCGTGGTACGTGCCGCGGTATGGGATCCGGCCGCTTCCCTCATCCCAGACCGCCCCCCCCAACTCCCCCATCTCAAGAGCTTCAAGTGCTGTTGCTCTTCCCTTTGCTTGGCGTGGGGTCTCTGGGTTGTAACTTCTTGATAACAGGCGCAGTGGGTTGTACCTCTTGTTATCCACTTTAACCCACACCTCTCTATTTTTGGGGTACAAGCCCCGGTTCCAGGTCATTCTGTGCAGCTGGGGCTTTGAAGGTAGGGGGAAGGAACAACAGGGCCATCATCTGAGTCCCACCCTCAGGTCTTGTCCTTATTTCAAGTCCTAATATGTTGGGGGTGCAGACTTGCCTCAGTAGCATAAAGAGTCAGTCAGGGCCCTGCATTTCAGTGGGTTATAGATGTGTCCTCCTTCCTGCTTGGTTTCAGCTGCTTTGTAATCCAGGACTGAGAGGGGTTGACCTCCCTAGCCCCATGTTTGCAGTGTCAGAGTTCTCCTACCCTGCAGAGTCCTGAGGGCTGTACAATTCCTGAGGACTGACCCTAGGCTTTAACTCTTCCAGTTACATTTTGAGAACTCTGGTTCTTCATTCTGTGGTCCTCAGTTCTCACAGTGTCAGACGTAAGTCCCTCTCCACCGTAAGGATGGAACAGGGAGATATGGGGTTCACCATGATAAAAGATCTCCTTTGGTTCTTGTCTAGAATAAATGCTTGTCTCCCTCCGCGTCTCCATTTTCTTTGGTGCGCCTGGCTGTTCCTCAGATTTAGAAGTTTCCTGTTAAGTGGGGTGACCATAAAGGGACATTGGAGTCAGGTTCTCCTCAGTCTCCAAAACTTGGGACGTGCAAGTTTTGCTCCTGCTTAATTTATCTTGCAGGAATTCAGGGCAACTCCTATTGGCATTTGTTGTCTGGGGCATTATCCCTCAGCTTGTGTGGTGGTCAGAATGGACCTGCTCGTCAGAACTGCTAAGCGACGACAGCTCAGCCTTCAAGAAGGGCTATTATGCCTGTACTCTCCTTACTTTCTTTCCTCTCTTTCTTTTAGGGGGCAGGAGAGGGTTAAAATAAGGTTCAGGCTGGTCCTGAACTCACTATGTAGCCATGGGTGACCTTGAACGTCTCAGCCCTCTACCTCTGCTTCCAGAGTACAGAGAAATTTATGCATATACTACCATGCCAGATTTTCTTCTCTATATTCTCCTTTTCCCATGCTACCAACACTGAGAGTTTAGTGTTTTTTAAATCTGTGACCCACACTTGGTGAGCCCCATTTTTCTTCTTTAAGGCTCTTCAAACACGTAGAGTGTTTTTGTTTGTTTATTTATTGAGACAGTGTCTCGCTATGTAACCCTACCTGGTCTGGAAGTTTCTATAAGACCAGGCTGGCCTCGAATTCCCAGAGATCTGCTTGCCTCTGCCTCCCAAGGACTGGGATTAAAGGCGTACACTATCACTTCAGGGTGCTGCTTAACTCTAGGCACCTCAGGGACTCAGAGTCTTGTTGACAGGACCACATGCCTCCCCCAGTTCTCTTACTATATCCTTAATCTACACTCAGCCTGATTCCTCATCCTCAGAATTTTCATAATCATACTCAGCATCAGACATCGATGGTCCTTGACTCGCTTCCTTCTTCATAGTCTTGCTACTATTGCCCTCCAGATGCTGGTACTCTCACTTTCTCAGAGACCTTGGGAGGGAAATTCTGCCCATGTGTATTAGCAGCTGTATTTTGTTTTCTCTGCTCCCCGAGGGAGATCTACATCTGGTACTCTCTCCCTTCTCTTGAGTCTGGAGTTTTGACAGTTCAGCTTCTGTGGGGCTCAACTCTGGAGAGGGCCTAGAAGGGCATAGTGGAGGCAGATGTGGAAGGAGCCAGGCTGACTTACCACCGTTCGCTGCTGCCTCTCTCTGACCCCCAGTTAATCTTATTTACTGATTTTGCTATTAAGTGGCTCTTGTTCTGGTGGCTGCCTAATTGGGAGTCATGTTGAGCCCTTTACCTCCAGAAGTCAGGGGGAGACCAGAAATTCAGTTTGAGCATTGTATTGTTTTCCTCCTTCAGGGGGCCTGACACTCATTTCTGCACCCCCCCACCCCCCGCTTCCCACCTGGGCCTTCCTGCCTCCATTCCGCTTCCTCCCCCATCCCATTCCTGTCTAGTATATCCGGATTAGCTGGCTAGCTTCTGGGGCCCCTTTGCTGAGTAATTGAGAGTGAGCGAGGCCAAAGAAGGAAGAGAGGGACAGGTTTAGCCTTGTCCTGCTCTAGGGCTACTGGTGGCAAGTATTTTCTAGCTGAAGTACCTGACTTCGGTTCCTGTTTCAGGCATGCAAGGTGCTGGAGAGCCAATTGCTTATGGGGAAGAGGATGCCATGGGGAGGCTGGGGTGCTGAGGGTAGGGTGGAGTATGGGAGTGTGGGATGTTGATGGAACAAAGAACTTGGGAATACATTAGGGTACAAGGGTCAGCTGCTAGAACTCTTAAAAGGATGGAGTGGATCAAGGCTTGCTTGGGAAAAGTATGGAGACAACGGTCAGGGTGTGAGGTAGACTGCCAGAGCCATAGGATATGAGTCGGAAGTTGGAGGATGGAGCCTGGACTTGGGTAGAGCTGAGAGGTGCTGAGGCCTTGGCTGGAGAGGGGGCTGTCGGGAGGGTGGAGAGAGGGGAGCCAATGGGCTGGAGGAGAGGGAGGGGGAGGAGTTGGTCAGGCCCCAGGGCCTTCCGCACTGCACTGCTCTGGGAAAAGGAGGCGGTCCAGGCGGGCGCCTGGAGCTAGAGGCTCTGGGCTGGCCTAGTGACGCTGCCTCGGTCCCCATCCCCAGAAATACCGCTACCAAGATGAAGACACGCCCCCTCTGGAACACAGCCCGGCCCACCTCCCCAACCAGGTAAACGCCCCCGAGCTGGTGCACGTGGCGGAGAGGAACTTGTCCCACCTCGAGGCCGTCCACGGGGTCGTGGGCCACGCCCACCTCTCCCCCCTCAAGGTAGGAGACCCTGGCGGCCCCCTCCCCAGTGCTGCCCTCGGAGCCTCGGAGCTGCAGCAAATCCCCCAAAGGGCCGGTAGGGCAAGAGTTACGGGGAAAAGATTGGGGTGGCCTGGCATCTGGGTCTTGGACTCCTGGGGCTGGGGTGGGGGTGTGTGCTTTTGGATTGGGGGTGGGAATAGACGGTGGAAACACTTTGGTCTCACAGAGGTGAAATAGGCTAGGCAAGTGGGAGTGGGTTCGGAACCTAAAGCCAGAATGTATGCCTTTGCGTATGTTTGGTGTGTTAAAGAGGATAGATGGATCCCCCAAAAGTGCCCCCAATGCCAGGGGACTCTTCATTCCTCCACACCCCCAACCCCCGCTTCAGTTTTTCTGTGTCCAGAGCTCTGTTCCAAGCTCCTGGTGCCCTCATTTGCTCTCGTCCCTTTCCCCACCTCCTCCCCCAACCTCCGCCTCTGGGCCTGGCTCTGCCTGTTCCCGAGTCTCCAGCTCTTTCCATCTGGCTGGACTGAGACTTCAAGTCTTGGTCCTTTCTGCCTCTTCCTGTGCTCCAGTCTTTGCTCCCCTCCTGTGCAACCCCCTCCCCCCTTGCTGGCTGGCTGGTTCTTGATGCTGTCTCTCTCTTCCTCCCACGCATGCTTCTCCTTCCCCCTCTCGCTGATCCCCAGCTCAGGCCACAGAGGCCTGATCAATCGTCTCCTGGTTTGAGCAGTCCTCTCTGTCTGTCCTCCAGCTCCCTATTTCTTTCCCAGTTTCCCGATTTCTGATTGTCTCTGTCTTTTTGCTTCCTGCGGGTCTCAACCTCCATCCACACCTTCTTCCGGCATCCCGTCATCATTATTATATATGTCCACCTGTTTGTTCCCCTTCCCCTCCCCCTTTGTGCTTACAGTGTGCTTTTTTCCCCTCTAGTCCCGAGAAGCCTTTTATTTCCCAGCCCACTTTCTCTTAGTCTCTTCTTTCAGAGGCACAAGCTGGGAGGTTGAGGAGGATACTGGGGGCCCAGAAGTGTGAGATGTTCTAGGAAAAGGGCCCCAGTTGCTGACATTTCACTAAGAAGAAGAGGGGTGCTTGTGAGCCAAGGGGTGAGGCAGGCCAGTGGCTAAGGCAGGAGTTGGAGGAAGGTGGGAAGGGCAAGAGTCTCGCAGCACAGAGGGTGAGACTGGAATTGGGGTTGTTCACTAAGCTGCTTGAGATCAAGGAAAATTAAGTGCATGGAGAATATTTGTGTGCAACCCCACCCCCACCCCAGGAAGTTAAAAGAAGATTCCAGATGTCTTTTGCAAGATGGGGCCATTATGTCTTGGGTGGGAAGGGGAATGAGGTTCTTGAGGGGTGGTGGTACTACAATGTTGGGGAGCGTGGTACCAGAGCTCAGGGATGAGCGGCTGGAGAGTGCCAGAGGAAGCCTCAGGTCAGGGCTTCAGCCAAGGGATGGGAGATGCCCCAATAGCCACAGAAAATGGGGAGTGGGTTGAAAGTGGAGGACTGTGATTTGGGGGATAGACTGTTAATCGGTCAAGGATGAGGTAAAGGGGAATAATGAGGCTCTCTTAGAGAGGTGGCAGGTGAGGGTAGGAGATGCTAGGGGATGGCGCTGAAGGCTGGTATGGAGACAGGGAACAGGGTGGAGAATGGTGACGGGGTGGGGGGGCTGGGGGGTTGGGAGATTTTGGAAAACTGAAGGCTGGGGACAAGGATCTAGGGAGGGTGTGGGGTGAGAGTAGAGACAGAGAATAGTTAGGGAGGGATTGGTTGAGTGTAGAGAGAGGAATTATAAGAAAGGTCTGAAGCTTGTGCCACAGAGGATGAAATTGTGGATGACTTCAGCAGCCAGTGACTATTGGCTAGACAACAGCGTTTGCTTGGAGGAGAAACTGACAGTTGATTCATGGGTATGGAATCTATTATGGGGACTGCAATGGCTGGGAGTTTCTGGGCTTGAGAAATAGCAGTAAGAGAGAAGAGAGACCTTTACAGGAGAGGGAGAGCTTAGGAAGGGGACTGGGAATCCTCATGCTTGGTCGGTTTCAAATAGTTGTCTAAGGAGGAAATAGATTGGGGACCCCCGGAAGGAGTCTCTTGGCAGCCTCACCTCATTGCCATAGAGACGTGGCTTCGGTTGCCCTGGCAATTGGGGAAGCCCCTAGGACAATTCTAAAGCTGGCCCCGCCCTGCAGTTTAGCTAGAGACCCGGCTGCGTTGAGGCCACTGACGTCAGGGACCAGGGCACGCCTCGCTTTAACCCTTTCCTTAATGAAATGGGGGCAGGGAGGAGGGGAGGCAGTAGAAGAGCAGGCTAGGTTCTGGATGCTTTTTACAATTCCTTCTTCCTGATGTTCTTTGCACTGCATAGGGTGAGGGGCTCTAAGCAGAGAGGAAGGCAGGTTATTCAGGATACACTGCGCCCACGCCCACGAATAGAATCCTGGCCTCTTGGGCTGGCTAGCGGTAGGCGGGTCTAGAGCCTGAGAGATGAGACTCATCGAGTCTTTTGCTCTAGGGAGTCTGTCGTACCCTAGGCCACGCCCCCACCCGTTGTCCTGACTACCAGGCCTCCTGGAGGTGGGTCTCCCCAGGTCTTGGCTGGTCTTAGATACTGTTGCTAGGCAACCTGGTCCCTGGAGGAAGGGGTGGATTGGATGGCGGGTGGGTGAGAGAGAGGGAGGGACCAGAAGCTGGGGAAACCCCGGATTCTCATGGCGCAAGATTTAGAGCAAATGTATGCCAAGGTGAGGGACAAATTTGGGGAAGGGTTATCAAGATATCTGGATGATTGTGAAGGTATAGAGACAGGAAAAGGACCGCAGAGGGGAGAGCAGGACTAGTGGACCTGAACCCTGGGGTGTAATGCGTAGCACGTAATGCATGTAACACCCAGTAGTGTTATATCCGGTGAGAAGCATCCCCCCCCAGCATGCCCCCCCTTTCCCACTCTTTACCATCTGCTGTTCCCCTCTCCGTCTGGCTGTCTCTCTCTTTCCTCTTCTCATATACACCTCTTTAAACATGCAGGGGCCTGTGGTGGGCAAAGTTGTGTGTGTGTGTGTGTGTGTATGTGTGTATTCGAGTGTGCATGTTTGCATAATGTAGACTGAGGTTGGGTCCTTGAGTTGCTCTGCAGGTGGCAGAGTGGGTTTGATTACGTAGCTAAAAGGGGATCCATATTGGTAGGACCCACTTTTGGTTATGGACTCCCTCTGGAGTCCAGGCTAAGGCAGCTTTTTGTCTTCTGTCTCCTCTCACAGGCCAATTCTCCTCCTGTGATTGTCAACACGGACACCCTAGAAGCCCCAGGATATGTGAGTTGTTTAGATTTTGGGACTGGGACCATAGCAGTAGTGTCTGAGAGGCGGAGGGAGTGAATCCCTATATGGGGAAGGAAGGAGGGGCGTGACCTCCAGCCAGAATGTATGTCTTACTGTTTCTGTGTTTCTGCCCGTGCTGGAGTTGCAGGTGAACGGCACAGAGGGGGAGATGGAGTATGAGGAGATCACATTGGAAAGGGTGAGCGCCAGCCTCCCCTCCCCCACCACCCCCAGGTCCTTTGGCCCGGGCTGGTGTTTCTCTTTTTGTGCCTGTGTTTCCTAGGTGTCCAGACTCTTAGCTATGTCCCTGTGTGTTGTAGCTGCACCTTTTCCATCCTGTCCCATTCCCAGTTCCGGTTTCCCTTGATGGAATTGGGCAGTAAGGGAAGCTGACCCTCTTACCTTCTTTTTGTTTTTTCCCCAGGGTAACTCAGGTCTGGGCTTCAGCATCGCAGGTGGCACTGACAACCCACACATTGGTGATGACCCATCCATTTTTATCACCAAGATCATTCCTGGTGGGGCTGCAGCCCAGGATGGCCGCCTCAGGTGGGGAGAGAAGACAGGGTTCAGGATACCCTGGAAAGGGAAGGCTGGGCAGTAGGAAGCTCCTGGCTCAGACCCATGTTGTTATTCTCAGGGTCAATGACAGCATCCTGTTTGTAAATGAAGTGGATGTCCGGGAGGTGACCCATTCAGCTGCGGTGGAGGCCCTCAAAGAGGCGGGTTCCATCGTTCGTCTCTATGTCATGCGCCGGAAACCCCCAGCTGAAAAGGTCATGGAGATCAAGCTCATCAAAGGGCCTAAAGGTAGTGCTAGTAACCCGTCTAGTTCTCACTCCTGCTTCTCCCTGCCTCCAGTGCTCGCTCCCCAGGGCCATGACAGACACTTCTCCTCGACCTATCTTCCAGGACTTGGCTTCAGCATCGCAGGGGGCGTTGGGAACCAGCATATCCCTGGAGATAACAGCATCTATGTAACAAAGATTATCGAAGGAGGTGCTGCCCACAAGGACGGCAGGTTGCAGATTGGAGATAAGATCCTGGCGGTGAGGACCTCAGTCATGTTTGTGGCCCAGAGTCAGGTCTCTTTTGCAGGCCTGGGACCCTTACTGCATGGCCATGTTTGTCTGCCATGCTCCATTTCTGGCACTGTCTGAGCCTTGCTTTTCTTGACCCCAGGTCAACAGTGTGGGGCTAGAGGACGTCATGCACGAGGATGCCGTGGCAGCCCTGAAGAACACATATGATGTTGTGTACCTAAAGGTGGCCAAGCCCAGCAATGCCTACCTGAGTGACAGCTATGCTCCCCCAGACATCACAACCTGTGAGAGCCCTCCAAACCTCAAAGCTCCTCCTGACCCACCTTAGTAATTCCTAAGACATGCAATCCTGTGATAGCCCCTGTGGCTTATTTCTGTGGAATGACCACAGCCTCTGACCCTTGTGTTGGTTGGGAAGAAGGTGGAAAATCAATCATGGAGAAGCACTAGAAATGATTGTTGATCTTCTCCTGTCCACAGGACACAGGCCCTCTTAGTTTTATGGTTCTGATCAAATCCTCAAGTAACAGATAATTCTCACATTCTTTAAAAGTGTAATGTTAGAGCTGGGCATTGGTGGTGCACACCTTTAACCCCAGCACTTGGGAGACAAACGTAGGCAAATTTCTGCGTTTGAGGCTAGCCTGATCTACAAAACAAGTTCCAGGACAGCCAGGGCTACATAGGGAAACCTTGTCTCTATACCTTTCCTCCCCAACCCCAACAACTGTAGGAAAAGAACCAGATGTGATGGGACGTACCTGCTTTTCTAACACTTGGAAGGTAGAGGCAGGAAGATCAGGAGTTCAGGGCTCTCCTGGGCTACATAGCAAGTTTGAGGCAAGCCTGGGCTACTTGAGACTATGAGAAAATAGGGAAAAAAGAGGAAAGGACAAAGGGTTTACATTTATAGAAATAGCTTACATGCTTACAAAGACATTGTGAGAGAAGAAACTTGGAGGCCAGCTGTCCTCTGGAATAGAGAGGCTTAAGTTTAGAACACCCCAGTAGGTACCCACACACTGCAGCACACGAAGAGGTAAACACTCTCACAGAAGGTTTGTTTGAGGCAAACTGAAGGTGGCTTAATATTTGAAAACCTCTCATCGTGATTCGGCATATTAAGAAGCGAGAAGGGCGATTGCGGTGGCCCACATCCATAACCCCAGCATTCTGGAGCCACAGACAGGAGGATTGGACAATCTAGGCTAGCCTGGGCTACACAGTGAGAGGAAAACCTGTCAAAAATAAAAAAGAAAGAAAGAAGATCAAGTGTACCTGTGAAAGGCAGTTAATATTCAACATCTGTTTTCAAACAAAAGCCTTCAGTCAGCCCGGGAGCAGAGGTTTTGTGACACTAGCAAGCAGCAACAGACTTTTCCCAAGAGTAAATCCCAGCAGTGAGTCCGTTAATCCAGGGATTAGGCAAGGAGGCCTCTTCCTGCGGTTACCCTCGCTGCTTTGGAGCACTTTCTCCATGTTGACGCTGCTGTCTCTTACCAGCCGAAAGTTATTCCTGGAATTTCCAATAATCAGAAAAAATTACTTAGCCAGGCAGTGGTGGTGCACACCTTGAATCCTAGCATTTGGGAGGCAGAGGCCGGCAGATCCCTGTGAATTTGAGGCTAGCCTGGTCTACAGAGTGTGTTCCAGGATAACCAGGGACATAAAGAGAAACCCTGTCTCAAAAAACCAAAACAAACAAACAAAATTACTTAGGTTTTTTTCCCCCTCAGTGGTGATAGGGATGGAACCCAGGGCCTTGTGCACACTGAACAAGTGCTTGCCACTGAATTACACCCACAGGCCTTATTGCCCTGAGTAATTTCTCCCCTAACCTTCCTTTTCTTAGTAGAGTGAACATAAATTTATTAAGAAAAGTGGGAAAGAAATCCTCAGAGTGCTCCATTTCCTTTCGGCCCCTCTTTTTTTTTTTTTTGGACAGGGCTTTTCTGTGTAGCCCCAGCCCTCTATGTAGGCCAGGCTGGCTTTAAACTTGTGCCAGTTCACTTGTGTCAGCATCCTGAGTGCTGGGATTACAGGTGTGTGTCACCACATTTGGTTTTGGAATTTTTTTATTTATAGGTTTTTTTTGTTGTTGTTGTTTCAACCCAGGGTTTCTCTGGGTAGCCCTAGCTCTCCTGAACTTACTATGTAGACCAGGCTGGCTTTGAACTCAGCTTCCCAAGTGCTAGGATTAAAGATATGTACCATCATGCCTGGCCCCATTATACCAATTCTTTTTTTTCAAATTAGAAAAAAAAAGGAGCATATTTATTTGTTTGCGTGTACTTGTGTGGATATGGACTGCCGTGGTGTGTGCAGGTCAGACAACTGGTGAAGGTCTGTTCTCTCATTCTACAATGAGGGTTCTGGGGTTCAAACCAAGGTTATCAAACTTGGTAGCAAGCACCTTAACCTATTCAGCTGTCTCACCCATCCCAGGGCTTGTCTTGGTTTGTTTTGTTCTATTTTGTCTTTTTGTTTTTGTTTTTTTTTTTTCAAGACAAGGTCTCACAAAACAACTCTGGCTGTCTTGGAACTATGTAGACCAGGCTGGGCCTTAAACTCACAGAGATTCATCTGCCTCAGCCCCCACCCCCTCCCAGTGCTGCCATGCCCAGCCAAACTTCTTCCCTTCTTTCCTCTTCTGTAAGGCTTTTTAAAAAGACTTCTTTACCTTGTTTTACATGTCTGTTCTTGTTTTGCTGGCATGTCATCCGTATATCACTTGTATGGTCTGAGTCCATGGAAGTCAGAAGTGTGTTGAGGGCTCAGGTCCCCTGGAACTGGAGTTAGAGGTGGTTTTGATCCACTGTGTGGATGCTAGGAACTGAACAGGTCTTCTGAGATAGCAGTAAGTGCTCTTAACTGCTGAGCCATTTTCTGTTCCTGGTTTCTCTGTTTTCAAATGTAATATTTACTTATTCTTTCTGTTTTATTTGACTCAAAAGAAATGTGATTCTCAACCAGGATAATTTTGCTAGAGTAAATTTGTCATGACATTTTGATTGTTATGGTTAGAATGGGGAACATGAAAGGGATACCTTTGTCATTTGATAGAGATATAAATTTGACAAGAAATTTGACAAGAAATATAACAAGTTGATGAAGAAAGGGGTTAAAAATTGTTTTTGAGACAGAGTTTCATTATGTAGCTCTGGCTGGCTTGGACCTTGTTATGTAGACCAGTTGTTATAGAGATTAGGCTAGCCTAGAACTCACAGAGATCCACCGCCACTGCCTCCTTTTTTTTTTTTAAATTTTAATTTTTTTTAATTCCCTTTTTTTAAAGATTTATTTTATTTATATGTGTACACTGTAGCTATCTTCAGACACACCAGAAGAGGGCATTGGATCTCATTACAGATGGTTGTGAGCCACCATGTGGTTGCTGGGAATTGAACTTGGGACCTCTAGAAGAGTGGTCAGTGCTCTTAACCGCTGAGCCATCTCTCAGCCTCGGCCTCCTTAGTGCTGGGTCTACAGGTGGGGCACCACCATGTCCATTGAAAATGATAGCCCCCCTCCCCAAGTCAAGGTCTCTCTGCATATCCCTGGCTGTCCTGGAACTCACTCTGTAGACCAGGCTGGCCTTACATTTAAAAGATCCATCTTTTACCTCCTAAGTGCTGGAATTAAAGGTGTGCACCCAGCAAAAGTGATAAATTTTTACTGAAGGGTATAACACAATGTTTCTAGGTGGAAAAATTTAAAGCTACTTTTAAACATTTATTTAATTTGTATGTGTGTGTGTTTTTGTGTGCTCACATGTGTGTGTGTTCACAGGCTCGAATGTCATAGTGAGTGTATAGAGATTGGAGGACCATTTTCAGGAGTCGGCCTTCTCCTTCCACCGAGTGGGTGCTGGGGATCGAACTCAAGTTGTCAGGCTTGGTTGGCAGGAATCTTTATCCTCTGAGCCTGTATGGAAAAATCTTAATATGTAAAAGATTTCAACCTTCCTCACATTATACATCTTATGGAATACTAATCAGAATTTTCGAATTTTATGTTACATCTTAAAGTTCAATTGGAAAAATGTGTGGGAGAGTAGCTAAGACATTCTTTTGGGAAAGAATGAGATATTTCCTTTATCAAATATGAAACACACACCATATTCAAATTTAATGGTACTATTTGTTTTTACTTTTTCTTTTTGAGACAAAGACTTACTATGTAGTCAGGACTGCCCTTGAGCTGGCCGTCCTCCTACCTCAGCCTCCTGGGGCTGGCATTGTAGGTGTGTTTGACCATATCCAGCTTTCTGGTACTATTTTGTTGTTGTTGTTTTGGTTTTTTTGTTTGTTCTGAGACAGGGTTTCTCTGTATAGCCCTGGCTGTCCTGGTGACTTGCTCTGTAGATCAGGCTGGCCTGGAACTCAGAGATCTTCCTGCCTTTGCTTCCAGAGTGCTGAGACTAAATGTGTGCATCATCACCATCCAGCCTCTGGTACTGTTTCTGAACTTACCAAAATTAACTTGGGTTCCTTGGGAAATGGGATGGTTTCCAGTCTTGCGCAAGAAGCATAAGACAAGAATCAGGAGGGGTAGAGTATACTTGGAATCATAGGGTTTGGGAGGTTGACATAGGGAGATTGAGATTTTAAGGAAAGCCTGGCACATAGAACCTGCCTCAAACAATGGCTGGGGATGTGTTTAGCAGGTAGAGTGCCTTCCCAGTATACATGAAGTGTTGGTTTTTATCCCCAGTGCTGGGTAAAGCTGGGTGTTATGGTACATGCTCTTAATGATCAGGAGGAGGAGGTGAAAAATCAGAAATTCAAGACTACGCAGTGAGTTTGGGGCTAGCGTAGGCTATATGAGGCCCTGTTCTTCTTTTTAAAAAATATTTATTTATTTTATGTATGTGAGTACATTGTTGCTGTCTTCAGACATACTAGAAGAGGGAATCGGATCCCATTACAGATGGTTGTGAGCCACCACGTGGTTGCTGGGAATTGAACTCAGGACCTTAGGAAAAACAGTGATTTTAACCGCTGAGCCCTCTCTCCAGCCTCAAGGCCCTGTTTTTGTTTTGTTTTGTTTTTAAATAGGGCTAGGGAGTAAAGTGCTTGCTACACAAGCATGAAGACCAGAGTCTGGGTCCCTAACACTCACATAAAAAACTGGGTGCTGTAGTGCACACCTGTCATCCTGACTCGGTGGGGTGTGCAGAGACAGATGGATTCCTGGAACTCACTGGCCAGTTAGCCTAGTCCAGTCTGTGAGTTGTAAATTCAGCTAGAGACCACGTCTCAAAAAGTGAGCCTGAGCTGGGCGTTGTGACACATGCATTTAATCCCAGCACTGGGGAGGCAGATGTCAGTGGATCTCTGTGAGTTCAAGGATAGCCTGGTCTACATAGTTCCAGGACAGTCAGAGCTAGGTAGTGAAATCCTGTATATAATCAAACAAACAAATTAATAAGGAAGGGACTCAGGATTATTAGAGTCACAGGAGCCACAGGAGTCATGTTGAAGAGGATTTTTCTGGCCTTACATAATTTATTTTATATGCAAACACATGAGGTCATGATAATACCTTTAAAAACAAGTTGGGAATCAGGCATGGCGGTGGATGTTTGTAGACCTGGGTACTCAAAGGTGTGAAGTCGGAGGCTCGATTGAGCTCAGGCAAGTCGTAAGGAACACAGTGAGATCCTTGAAAGGGAGAGACTTGAAAGTAAAACCCAAACCAAACCTGATCAAATGGACTCAGGCTGGGGAGTCATCAAGCAGTGAATGTACAGGTCGAGCAAAGCCTGGGGGTCCCATCTTCATGATAAAGTAATTTTCCCTTGTTAGCTTTGGAGGATGCTAGGTCACCTAGAGGCATATCATTTCTTCCTGGAAATGTAAATAAGGGAGAGAATCAGTCATCCACCCCCTCTCTCCTGTGTAAGCTTATCACAGAGTAAGCTCAAGGTTGCTGGGCAGCAGTTCTTGTGCGTGTGTGGGTCTGTATGTTCCCTTACTTCTTTGTTTTGAGATAGGGTCTCATTATGTCACAAGCTAGCATCAAAGTCACCTTGTAACCCGCACTGGCCTTCAGTTTGCAGCAGTCCTCCTCAGTGGAATAGTAGGCTCGAACACAGCACTCAGCAGGTAGGAGAGTCCTTTGTAAAAATCTTATTAATGAGTGTAGAGCATCAGCACCTTGCAGTCCCTGTGAGCTTCAGCTGTAGACACCGCCCTGAATGCCTGTGAGGGCTTCGCTGGACGTCTGATGGAGCGCGTTGTAATGGGCAGACCAGACAGATGTCACCAGAACCTGACAATTCTAGAAAGACAGGCAGTCAGCCCATACTTTTTCATTTCTTTTGAGACAAGGTCTTACCACGTAGCCAGGGCTAGCCTGGAACTCACTGTGCTTCTGCTGCCCCAGTGGCTCTAAAGCGTGGGTATCACACCCAGCAGACTTCCCTGCATCAGTGGGAGGCACAGGACTCCACCCTGGGCGAACATTTTTACATTGAATTTGAGCCTACTAAGCCTCTAAGATAAACCCTGGGTAAACAAAAAAGGAGCTGAGACAGGGGCATAGGTTAATCAAGACCACAGGGGAACAAGTGGACTACTATACTATCTCTCATAGAATGTGGGAAAATACTTTAGACAAATTATCCAATTTAAAAAAAAAAAAAGCCGTCTAACCAACAAACAAAAACCAAGAGTGACTGGGCAGAGGGAGAGGAATACTGTGGACTGAGAGACCCGAGAGACATTTTAACCAAAAAGTAGAAAAGCATGATGCTAATATTCCCTGTTGTCCCCATTCCTGGCATACTAAAGACATACAACCTTCAGATCTTTCCCCTTTGATGTCATCTGTAAACTTCTGACCCCTGCTGCTGCGGGTCACCCCTTTTTGCAGAATAACTCTTCAGCTGAGCCTGGCTCTGGGCTCCCTCTGGAGAGGATGGGTGGGTGGGTACCACTGTCAAAGCATTTTCATCTCATTCTCTGTCTCCCCTCAGCATATTCTCAGCACCTGGACAATGAGATCAGTCATAGCAGCTATTTGGGCACCGACTACCCCACAGCCATGACCCCCACTTCCCCTCGGCGCTACTCCCCCGTGGCCAAGGACCTGCTTGGGGAGGAAGACATTCCCCGGGAACCAAGGCGGATCGTGATCCATCGGGGCTCCACCGGCCTGGGCTTCAACATCGTGGGCGGCGAGGACGGTGAAGGCATCTTCATCTCCTTCATCCTTGCTGGAGGTCCAGCTGACCTCAGTGGGGAGCTACGGAAGGGGGACCAGATCCTGTCGGTGAGAGAGGCCTGTGCAAGGGTCTGCCCTGCTCCCCCTCCCTGAAGAAAGTTCTATGTTCTTGGGGAAGGGCTGGATGGGCTCAAGCCTGGTCCGGCTGGTCCACTCCCTGACCTGCTTAGTCCCAAGAATTATTGTCTTCCCATCCCAGGTGATAGCATCTTCTCCCCTTTCTAGGTCAATGGTGTTGACCTCCGCAATGCCAGTCATGAGCAGGCTGCCATTGCCCTGAAGAACGCGGGTCAGACAGTCACGATCATCGCTCAGTATAAACCAGAAGGTACCACGCCTGAGCTTCCCTGTCTTGTTGGCTAATTCGGTCCTCAGCATAGTCTCTTTTGCTGATGGATGGTCTCAGTAGGGGTAGGGTGGGGGTTGATGGGATGTGGCATTAGGGATAGGACACAGTTCCAGAACCTTCTTGTCCTTCCTCAGAGTATAGTCGATTCGAGGCCAAGATCCATGATCTTCGGGAACAGCTTATGAATAGTAGCCTGGGCTCAGGGACTGCATCCCTACGAAGCAACCCCAAGAGGGGCTTCTATATCAGGTAACAAGCTTCCTGGGCATGACTCTGGAGGCCTCCATGAACTTGTGTCCATTCCCCACTTAGCTCCTCCCCTAAATCCTGCCCTTCTACTCTCCCACCCCGACGTGACACTTAGCCAGGGGTTCATAGACTTGGCCACACACACTGGTCTTCTGGAATATATCATCTGGTTGAAACAGTGCCTGCCCCAAGTGTCTGCATTGCCTTCTGGGCCCTGGTCACCCAAGCATGTTCCCAGTGTCTCTCATGGTAGGAATTAAGGCCAGCGCATGACGCAGCAGGCATCTCTAGCTCCCTCCCTCCCTCCCTCCCTCCTTTCCTCCCTCCCTCCCTCCCTCCCTCCCTCACTCCTTCCCTCCCTCCCTCTCTCCCTCCCTTCCTCGTTGCCTAGGCTGAGTTTGAACCCCTGTGCTTTAATAATCTTCCTGCCGTAGACTACAGGCACTTGTCACCATGCCCAGCTTTGGGATATTTTGAGTCTTCCTCCAGCTTGGCATCCTTGTGGGATGCCTGAGTGGAAGGACGACAGCTCCTCTGTGCCCGCCTCCTGTCTTTCTTACTTCTTGTCCCCCCCACCCCCCACCCCGATGCTAGGGATTGAATCCAGGGCTCCAGGCATGTTAGGCAAGCACTGAAACCACTGTTGGAAATCCACCTCAGCTCACCTCCTGACCACTCAGCAGTGTTTGCTCCCCCTTCCCGGGGCTTCCTTTCTCATGAGTCCCCTTCCTGTCTCCTCACAAGTCACCGAGGTCTCATTCCTTCCCTTCCCTGCTCCTCTCCTTCATCTGTTTCCTTTGGGTGGCTGGCCTTATCTGCTCTCTGCTGTACAGGTGTCCCCTAGAGCTGTGTGGCCTGGTGTGATGCCTTCTTGGAGGTTCCAGCTAATTGTGGCTGTTGCTTTTCGGCCATCTCCATTGGGTTGTCCACAGGCATGTCACAGCCAACATGTCCTAGACACAGCTTGCTGTGTTTCTCCTAGATGCTTGTGTTACTTCTTAGGGGCCCACACCTAAGCTCTCCCTCCCTGTAGGAGGCTAGTAGGTCCCTGGGGTCGTTCAGTTCTCACTGCTGGGTGATACTACATGACCCTCGGGGCTTTTCTCCTCAGCCCCACTGCTTTTCTCCATTAGGAAACTTCCCAGAGCTTTTTGTCCTTAGGCAGACTGGGGATTGCTTTGTGTGGGCCACCGGCCATTCACGACTTGCTTCAGATCCCTTGTCTGGCATATGGCTGGCTCTGGGGGTGCCTGGTACATCCTTCCTGGGGTCCTCAGCCAGACCCTGACCCACAGTCACTTGTGCTACAGGGCCCTGTTTGACTACGACAAGACCAAGGACTGCGGTTTCTTGAGCCAGGCCCTGAGCTTCCGCTTTGGGGATGTGCTTCATGTAATTGATGCTAGCGATGAGGAGTGGTGGCAAGCGCGGCGGGTCCACTCTGACAGTGAGACCGATGACATTGGCTTCATTCCCAGCAAACGGCGGTGAGGCTCCTAGGGACCTCCCAAGTCCACATGGTCTCCCAGGGTGGGCGTTCAGTAGAGGACTCTTGGGAATCTGCTAGGCCCTCTGGGGACCATGGCTCCCATCAACCTCTGGGAGAGAACTTCTCCATGAGGGACATAGGGCCCAGGTTCTGCTGGAAGGTGGCATTCCCACCTGGTCCAGAGGGTGGGGACCTCACCAAGCATTTCCCTACTATTTCCTGCTCTTCCTCCATGTATCCCATAGGGTTGAGCGACGAGAGTGGTCAAGGTTAAAGGCCAAGGTAGGTGATGAACTTGGTGGAGAAGCGGTAGGGGCGGCCTCTGAGCTAAACCCTGAGCCTACCACAAGGATTGCTTTTTCTTCTAGGACTGGGGCTCCAGCTCTGGATCACAGGGTAGGTAGGGTTAATCGGAAAGCTGTGGGGTGAGCTGAGCGTGGAGTTCCCCTTGACATTCTTGGGGAAAGCAGGCGAGATGGTCTCCAGGTCACCTGCCTTGGAGAGCCCCTTGCAGACGCCCTGTCCCCTCCCAGGTCGAGAAGACTCGGTTCTGAGCTATGAGACAGTGACGCAGATGGAAGGTGAGCCCTGGCCCTAGCCTCAGCCCTCCTGCCTGCCTGCTTTGCTTGCTGCCTGAGCCAAACCCTCTCTCCCCAGTGCACTATGCTCGCCCCATCATCATCCTTGGGCCCACCAAAGACCGTGCCAATGATGATCTTCTCTCCGAGTTCCCCGACAAGTTTGGATCCTGTGTCCCTCGTGAGTATGGGGACCTTGGATCTCTATGGAGTTGGAGTTGGGGGACCCAAGGAGTCTCACTTTGTCAGGGCCATGACACTGGAGTAAAGCGGGACACATCACTTTAGACGAGGGGTTCTGCCCACCTGCTTTTGTGTCTGCAGCAGACAAGCCTGGGCCAGAGCCTGGCAGGCCCCAGGGTGGCAGTTCTGTCCCACCTTTTCGTCTCAGTCTCTTTGGGTACTCTAGGGGGCTGGCTGATATAGGCTGGTGTTAAGGAGTGGTGGTTAGATCTTTGTGGGGCGGGGTGACTTCTTGGCAGATACGACACGTCCTAAGCGGGAATATGAGATAGACGGCCGGGATTACCACTTTGTCTCCTCCCGGGAGAAAATGGAGAAGGACATTCAGGCGCACAAGTTCATTGAGGCTGGCCAGTACAACAGCCACCTCTACGGGACCAGCGTCCAGTCTGTGCGAGAGGTAGCAGAGCAGGTAAGAGCTGGTGGGCACGTCATCCTCTTCCTCCTGCCCGCTCCCTACCCCATGGCCTCCTCCAGCTCTCTCTAACTCTCTTTCTCTCTGTCTCTTTCCCTGCTGGGTCTGCACTCCGCTCCTCCACCTTCTTCTCCTCTTGGGCAACTCTGACCGCCTGCTCTTCTGTGGCCTGCTCCCCTTGCTTCCTGACCCCGTGCCCCCCCCCTCCCGCCATCTGTCCCTGTCTCTCCTACTTCTCCCTCCTTGCCCCGTTTCTCTTTTCCTCCTGGGCCTTTGCCTTTGGTGACTTTGCCTTCCCCAACTTGTTCCTTTCTTTTTTCCTGACTCCCCTCTCCCTTTTTAATGGGGGGTCCCTACTACCCTCTCTCCCATCTCTCCTTTATCCCTTTTCCCCTAATGCTCCCCACACTGCCTGTCCTCCCTCTGTGGCTCTTTTCTCCATCTGCCTCCCCTCCCTCCCATCTGTCTCTCCAATTCCTTCCATCTGTCTGTCCTCTGTCTGTCCTCCCCTCCTCCTCCCTCTATCCTAATTCTGTTATCCCTTCCCTTCACTGTCTTTCCCTGCCTGTCTGGCTCTGCCTTCTGCACCCCACCTCCACCGCCCCTCTCACCTTTGCTCTGCTTTCATCTTTTGGGTCCTCTCTGTCTCCTACACTCTGTCTCCCCCCTTCCCTGCCCTCCTGTGCGTGGCCTTCCATCTTCCTGTCTCCCCTCCTCTCTATTGGTCACTCTCTCCATTCCTTTTTCTTTTCTCTTGCCTACATGTCCTTTGGCATCTGTCACTTCCCCCTTTGGCCAACCTCCCGCCCCCACCTTTCTATATGCTGCGTCTCTTCCTGGCACCTCTGTCTGTCCTTTCCTGCTACCTGCTGGTCCCCCTCCGCCTACCCTGCCTGCCCCCAGGGGAAGCACTGCATCCTCGATGTCTCGGCCAATGCCGTGCGGCGGCTGCAGGCGGCCCACCTGCACCCTATCGCCATCTTCATCCGTCCCCGCTCCCTGGAGAATGTGCTGTAAGTATGGTCCTGGGGGCTCCCCCTCTGCTCCCTCCTCCTGTGACCCTGGGCTCTCAAGGTCCCTCACCTTGATCTATCCTCTTAGAACCCTGGACAGCAATTCCCACAGTGTTCAAAGAGCTGCATTCAGGGCTAGAAACAATGGCCGGCCTTTCCCTCTTCTGCCTTGGGTTAGGCAGGCCTACCTGGTTCTCAGTAGACCCCTGGGGCATACACAGTCTGGGGCCAACCAGAACCTCTGAGGCAGCTAAGAGTTACAACTAGAGGCTGGAAGGATGAGTTTCAGAGGCCCTGGATGGGGTGGGTTGCTGTGAGCTCATCTGTAGCCTCGGAGGGTATCAGAAACTATTGTTTGCTGTGTGCTCCAGCTGTGAGAGAAGTTGCAATCTAGCCTGCCAGGAAGGAAGTGAAACTGCAGAGAGGGGCCCACCCCTCACATCTGTATCTTCCTCCCTTTTGACAGAGAGATCAATAAGCGGATCACAGAGGAGCAAGCCCGGAAAGCCTTCGACAGAGCCACAAAACTGGAGCAGGAGTTCACAGAGTGCTTCTCAGGTGAGAGGCCAGCCGCTCCCTCGGGCTGCGAGGACAGGGTGTGCAGACTTGGCGGAGCTGCTGCACTGGGTGTGGATGGTGTGGGAAGAGGGGTCCTGTCGGTGGGCTCAGGGACCCATGGCTCCTGGCTGAAGGAGTGGGAGGTACTCCTTGCTTTGGGCTCCTTGGTCACTCGTCTTTGGGACCTTGGCCTCACTCGCTGCTCCACCTGACTTGCAGCCATCGTAGAGGGCGACAGCTTTGAAGAGATCTATCACAAAGTGAAACGTGTCATCGAAGACCTCTCAGGCCCCTACATCTGGGTCCCAGCCCGAGAGAGACTCTGATTCCTGCCCTGGCCTGGCCTGGACTCACCCTGCCTCCACCACCTGGGCCCTTGGTCTGGACTGAATAGCCCAAGCCCTTCTTACCCCAGCCTCCCTTCCTACCCTTCTTATTTATTTCCTTTCTGACTGGATCGAGCCCATTGGAGGGGGGACACTCCTCTGCATGTATCCCTGCACCCCAGATCAGGGCCCCTAGACCCCAGGAACCTGGGGTCTGGGGGGAGGAGCTGGGCTCCTGGTTCCGAGCCCTTGCTCCTTAGGACCCCTACCCCCTCGACCGCCCCCATGCACACACAGACCCACTGGGGGCCTCTGCCCTCCCCATTTTCTCCCACACACATTCCAGAAGTCAGGGCCCCTCTCAAGGAGAACCCGCTGTAGGGATGCAGGGCCGCAGGCTTCCGCACTCTCCAGAGGCAGGGGCTGGGGTCACCCCTGCCCCGTCATAGCTCCCCACGCCGTTTGAGTTCTCATTTATTTTCTCCATTTTTTTCTTCTCAAAGGTGGTTTTTGGGGGGAGAAGTAGGGGGCCCTCCTGAGGGTCCTCCATCTTTCACACACCTCCCACCTTTTTTCTTTGCCGGTTTGCATGAGTGGAAGGTCTAACTGTGGCTTTTTTTTTTCTGGGATTTTATTTTCTTTCTTTTTTTTCTTTTTCTTTTTTTTTTGGGGGGAAAAGGGGAGGGATGGGTCGAGGGAGTGGGGAATATGGGAGGGGGTGGGGGGCACGGGGTCAAGGGTTGGGTGTCCGGGAGCCAGGGGAGGACAGGAAATGCTGCCGCCTTCTGCAATTTATTTATTTTTTTCTTTTGAGAGAGTGAAAGGAAGAGACAGACACTTGAAACCCCGTGTGTGGCCTGGTTCTTTGGGGTGAGGGAGGGAAGTGGAGAGAGAGACCCAGGTCGGGGCCTGGGATGGCTGGCTCTGAGAACTTCAGATCCTTCCTTACCTCACAGAGAATAGGGTGCCTAAAAGGGTTCTGGGGAGGGATTACCAGACTGAGGCAGACAGAGAAGGTGATGACGAGCCTGGGAAAAGCTGGAGCTGTGCTAGTCCCTGGCAGACTTGCTGTCGATTTCTGCAAGCTCAGTCTGGCCCTGACCACTCTTCTAGCTGCATCCCCATTGACAGCACATTCATACCTAAAGAAAAATGCAGAAGCTCCTCGGCTTACAGTAGGTTGAAAAAGACCTATGTCTAAAACTGTACAGAATGTACAAATCTAATATACCTAACTGGCTGGACATTAGGGTGCAGCTCCATCCACCTTAAAGAGCTCAGAGCATAGGCCCATGGTTGGGCAAAGCCTGTTGAGTCATCAAGTACTGAACAGCTCAGGTGACAGCCTGGCAGCTGAAGCCACGGCTGCTCAGCAGCAGGAGCCACTCAGTACATCTCTGGCCCCTAAAAAGATAGAAGAAAAAAATCCAGTTATGCAGGCATATGCCTGTAATCCCAGCGTTTAGAAAGCTGAAGCAAGAGAATTGGGAGTTCAGGGTTAGCCTAGGCTATCTAGCCTGAGCTTCAGAATGAAGTTACTTTAAAAAGTCAAACAAAATGCAACAAAAACAAAAAAGTAGTTTTTACCGAATGTATATTTCTTGATGTTGTTTCAAAGCAGAAAAACTCTAGGTTGACCCATTAAAGATGGGTCTGCATAGAGGAAACGTTCTTTGTTATATTTATGGGGTTGTGGACAGAATCTTTTTTTGTCTATTTGTTTGTTTTATTTTTTATTTTCCAGACCTTGTTTCTCTATGAAACTGTCCTGGAACTCACACTGTAGAAGAGGTTGGCCTTGAATCTGCCTGCCTCTGCCTCCCAAGTGCTGGGACTAAAAGCGTCACCACCACTGAGTGGTGTAGACAGATCTTTTCAAGAGTTTGCTGGCTGAGGGATGCCGTATGAATAGTTACGTTGGGTTTCTTTGTGTGCCACTTAGGAGGATTTGAGGAGTCTTGGCAAATATTGTGGCTAAGATAACAGAAATGTGACCCCAGATAGAAAAGCTGGAGAAATGAAGATGAACATTTAATTTCAGAACTTGGCAGATAAGCTACTTGCTGGCACCAACCAGCTGTGATACCATCCCCGAGTCTGTCTGATTGTCAGGGAAACCCTCCCCCCGACCCCCATGCACAATAGAAGGCTCAGGTGGGAGGTCCTATCAGTTCTTAAATCCTCAACTGCAAAAGGACAGTTTCTGTAGCTGTCCCTGAGCAAAAATGAGAGATGGCTGTAAAGACCAACCTAGAAGAAGTGATTCTAGGGAGGACATGCCATCCAGCAGTCAAAGCAGAGGTCACTGGACTGCTGGCTGTCATGTAAACCCATGACTCTCTGGATTGCCCAGGGCAATTGTCCATGTAGCACCGTGACCCACGAGTCTGAGGATGTGGGACCCAGGGGTCTGAACGCCGGGGAAAGCCCCCATGGTTCTGACATCTTGGTGCTTTAGAGGTACTTTCAGGTAATTCTCTTAGCTTGGTTCTGTGTGGGATGAGGCTGTGCTGATGTTCCTGTTAGGAGCCAAAAGGAGACGTCAAGGAGCCAGGGCAGGTGTCCTAATGAGTCTGGGTCCAAGGAGTCGAGGAGCCTTTACCTGGAAGGGGTACATCTCCCAGCTTTGTTTCTTTGTTACAAAGTTTCCCAGACTGGCCTTGAACTTGTCATCTTGCTACAGCGTCCTGAGCGCCGGGATTACAAATGTTCACCACCACACGAGGCTCAAAGTCTGCATTATTAATACTGCTTTTAATTAAAAAAATTAAATTCATTTGTGTGTGTGTCTATGCAGTGTATGCCACATGTTTGTGGATGCCCCAGGAGAGCAGACAAGAGTGTTGGGTTCCCTGGAGCAGGATTACAGATGCTTGTGTGGGTGCTGGGACCCGAACTGGGGTCCTCTAGCTGGGTGCTCTTAACCACCGATCTACCTCTTCAGCCTCTGTTGTTTTGTTGTTGTTTTTTTTTTTCCTTTTTCAATTGCTTCTTAGATTGTGTGTGTGTGTGTGTGTGTATGTGTGTGTTCATGGGCACTCATGCACAAGTGTGTGCAGACTAGCATGCATGTGTGCACACACCAAGGTATATGTGTGGGGGTCAGGGGCCAACTTGGAGGAGAAGACTTTCTGTTTTTACTATATATGTTCCAAGGATCAACTCAGGTTTCCAGCCTGGGTGGCTAGTATTAATGAGGTGGCAAATCCCACTGACTATTGTTTTATTTTACTATTTTTTAGGGGGAGGGTCTCAGGTTCCCAGCCTGGTCTCAAACTTGTTATATAGGCAAGGATGACATTTAACTCCTGATCCTCCTGCCTCTACCTCCCAGGTGTTGGGATCGCAGGAATCTACCATCATCCCTGCCTTCTGTTATTTTTTAAGCGACGTGAACGATCTGTGGACCTGACAAATTTGCACATCTAGAAATTAATGTGGTTAAAAAAAAAGTTGCCTCCTCATCTGAGGGAGCGTGGTTAGCAGTGTGAAGTATGTTGTTTCAAGTCTACGGAAAATGTTTCCCTGTGTTCCCTCACCAAACCTAGGGCCATGGGCTGGGCAGATGCTCTACTACTGAATTGTGTCCTCAATTCCTTTGGACCCTTGAGGCAAATTGAAAAAAAATTTTTTTTGAGACAGGATCTATGTGTAGCTCTCTGGCTTTTCTGGAACCCATTATGTAGACCAAACTGGCCTTGGACTCAGAGATCCACCTGATTTGCTGAGATTAAAGGCATGCATCTCTGTTCTTGGCACCAGATTGAAAATGTTTTAATCTTTTTTTTTTTTTGGTTTTTCGAGACAGGGTTTCTCTGTGTAGCCCTGGCTGTCCTGGAACTCACTCTGTAGACCAGGCTAGCCTCGAACTCTCGAACTCAGAAATCCACCTGTCTCTGCCTCCCAAGTGCTGGGATTAAAGGCGTATGCCACCACCGCCCGGCGAAAATGTTTTAATCTAAAAATTCTAAAAAGATTTATTTAATTCTATAAAAGATTTATACACTTTACATCTAAGTGTGTATGTACACTGTAGCTGTCTTCAGACACACCAGAAGAGGGCATTGGATTCCATTACAGATGGTTGTGAGCCACCATGTGGTTGCTCGGAATTGAACTCAGGACCTCTGGAAGAGCAGACAGTACTCTTAACCTCTGAGCCATCTCTTCAGCCCCTAATTTAAGATTCTTATGTGTGGGGCTGGAGTGATGGCTTAGAGGTTAAGAACATGTATTGGTCTTGCAGAGGATCCAAGTTCAATTCCCAGTACTCATATGGTGCATCACAACTGTCTATAATTTTAGGTCCAGGAGATCCAACAGGCATGCACACAGTAAACATACATGCATGCAGGCAAAAATTCATATGCACAGTAAAATAAATAAATTAAAAAAATAAAAAGTTTATGTGTGTGAGTGTTTTGCCTGCATGTATGGCTGGGTACTGTGTGTGTGTAAGGTTCCCTCAGAGGCCAGGAGAGGGTGCCAGGTCCCTGGCATTGGAATTATAGATGGTTGTGAGCCACCACTACTGCCATGAGTCAAACCCAAGTCCTCTGTAAGAACAGCTGGTGTTCTAAACCATTGAGCCACCTCTCCAGCCCTAGAAGGCAGAGAAGAGACCCAAACTCCTAAATTGACCTGGATTCAAACCCTGGCTTCTCTTTCCTTACCCTCTTTATGTTTTTCACCAAATCCTCATTGGTTCTTCTTTTGGTGCCAGCGTATGTTTTATATCCCCAGTTTCAGGGAACTTGGGTCCATCAGTGGGAATGAAAAAACAAACAAACAAACTCAGAATGAAAACAGATACAGATAATTAAGATCGATGAGTGCTATTAAGTAAATAAAGTGGCTGTTGGACATCTGTCCAGGGCTAGTTTGGCCATGTGGCCTCCCTTGGAGCAATGCTGTACTGAAGCAAAGACAGGTGGCAGAGTGTGCCTAAGAGAACGTCAACAAGTAGGGTTTAGATGTGGAGGGCACAGAGCAGAGCAGGATGGAGGGAAGCAAGCAGGATCCGGCTCACAGGCCTTTACAGGCATTCTAGCCCAAGTGCCATGGGAAGCTGTCAAAGGGGCTGGAGAGATGGCTCAGGGAGAAAAGGTGTGTGTTGCCAAGCCTGATGACATGAGTTCAAGTCCTCGTAGGGGACCCATATGGTGGAAGGAAAGAAATTGTCCACTGACCTCTGCATGCTCACACCCACACGATAAATGTTAAAAAACCAAAACAACGAACAAAAAGAGAAGCTATCAGAGTGGCAGGATTCTATTTTGGCAAGAAGGCTCTCAGTGCCAGGAGCGAGCATACAGTAGGGGGCGATAGAGAACCTAGAGGTAGTTGCCTGCATCGATAAGAGAGTGTCTTTGTCCCTTCTTTGGGCAAGAAGCCTAAGCTCTCAGCCTGTTTCCCTACCTGTAAAGCAGCAGCAATAACTGCCTCCCTTACTGTGTCCTTAAGAGGAATACACACAGTGCTTATAAAGCCCTTAGCTCTGAATGTGGTGCGCAGTAGGAAGTGGTCACGTGGTACGTGATCAGCCCCGAGTCTCTTTACTTATTGGATAAATCTGCACGTTACATAAAACCCAAAGCATTTGGTATTTTAAAACATTTTCTTAAATCGTCATCCTCTGAAAGGAAAGAGACAGAAAGATTTGGGCCACAGAACTCCAATTGCTCTAGGGCTGCAAACTTGGGGTGTACCTGAGTTGGAAAGGGTGACATTGGGTGAGGGCAAGGAGGAGTGGAGAGGGACCCTGCGGGACTAAGATAGCTTATGTTTCTTTTGTCTCCAAAGGAGACACTAAGGCCCCTGAGGAGGTGTCGGCTCCAACCGTACAGCTGGTGCAGGGGTGCTTCTCCTGGCCCTGGCTGTCCCTCTCTTCCCTCAGCTTTAACCCAACCACACGGCTCTCTGGCTTAAGCTCAGCCCTGGCTCTACCCAACTGTTGCCAGCTATGAGGCTCACAGGAACTCAGTGCAGGGTCACCTCATCTCGAGATCTTCTGGAGTCCAAGGGCACTGAGGGGTCTGACATATAGTACCTGTTGTCTAAGTCTAGGGCAAGGTCAAGGTAGCGTCACCATACATTGACCTTGAAAGGCAGATCAGGATGGAGGTCTCTTTTGTGAAACAGGAGGGGCTATCTGAGCTCGGACATTGTGTTTCCAGGCTCCAACTTTGCTCTCTGTAGTGCGCAGAGCCCCTGGATCTGTTACGTGGATCCCCACAAACTTTCTTGACATGAGAGTTCTAACCCATGGAGGTTTGAATGAGAATGTCCCCATAGGCTCGTAGATTTGAATGCTTCATCCTGAGTCGATGGGACAGTTTTGGGAAGAATTAGGAGGTGTGCCCTTGTTAGGGGAGGTGTGTCACCGGGGACAGGCTTTGAGGTCTAAAAATCCCACCTAGTCTTGCTCTGTCTTCTGTTTGTGGATCAGATGTGAGCTCCCTCCCAGCTGCTACTCCAGCACCACGTCTGCCTGCCACCATCATACTCCTCCATGTTGGCCACGGGCTCATCCTCTGAAACTATAAGCAAGCCCCTAATGAAATGCTTTATTGACTTATTTCAATAAGTTACCTTAGTCATGGTGTCTCTTCACTGCAAGAGAAAAGTAACCAAGATACAATCCAATTCTTGCTGGGCTGCTAGTGAGAAGAAATCAGCACTCAGCACACAGCACTCAGCCCACAGCCACAGCACTCAACTCAGCACACAGCACTCAGCACACAGTCTCAGCACACAGCCCTCAGCACACAGCACTCAGCATTCAGCACACAGCACTCAGCCCTCAGCACTTAGCAGACAGCACACAGCCCTCAGCACTCAGCACACAGCACTCAACTCAGCACACAGCACTCAGCACACAGTCTCAGCACACAGCCCTCAGCACACAGCCCTCAGCATTCAGCACACAGCACTCAGCACTCAGCACTTAGCACACAGCACACAGCCCTCAGCACACAGCACTCAGCACACAGCACTCAGCACTCAGCACACAGCACTCAGCACTCAGCACACAGCACTCAGCA
>NW_021604783.1:3667380-3677934 GCF_004785775.1 Grammomys surdaster
AGCACTCAGCACTCAGCACACAGCACTCAGCACACAGCACTCAGCACACAGCACTCAGCACATAGCACTCAGTACACAGCACTCAGCACACAGTACTCAGAATGGGTCCTCGAGATGAGCATTAATCCAGCTTTTCAGATGAGCCCAGAATGGTCTGATAATAGGCTTCAGACTTCTCCCACATCCCCTTCTGGGGGCCTTCATCCTCGGTGCCTCTTG
Source organism: Grammomys surdaster (assembly GCF_004785775.1). Taxonomy (NCBI): domain Eukaryota; kingdom Metazoa; phylum Chordata; class Mammalia; order Rodentia; family Muridae; genus Grammomys; species Grammomys surdaster. Next base: position 3,667,600 of record NW_021604783.1, read on the forward strand.
CTTATCCTTAGGGTTCACAGGCTCATTTTGGTTCATTCCTTCTCAGCTTTGTAGCTGTCCAGGCCTCTCCCAACCTGAAACATACTTCCTTGTGTCTAGTTTCCCCCGAAGCAGACTCATTTCTATCTTTCTTCTTGGTCTCCTGCAGCCCCAGCTGTCGGCACTGGAGCTCATTCTCCGCCCTCCTCTGGTCAGGAATTTCATCTATATTTGCTGCTGCTGCTGGGAAGAGATACCTGGGAAGGCAAAGGAGGAAAGGTTTGCCCTGGCTTAGGGTTTCGGCAAGTTCCATCCATGGTTGGCTGGCTTGGTCAAGTTGGGCCTGTGGCGAGGTTGAACATCATGGCACTGTAGGGTGTGTGGTAGAGAAGGCTGCTGACTGAGGAGCAGCTAGGGAGCAGAGAAGGAGAGAGCTCATCTCCAGCCCAATTTGCAACTCTTCATGCTCCCGGAGTATAGCCACATTGTCTCTAAATGTGCTGATCATGTCGGCCTATCAGTAAGAGATCTTTGAGCACGTCTTCCTGGTATGTGGTTACCTGTCCGTTGAGGGTCCCAGGGCTTCTTGCCTCCTGGGACCTACATTGTGTGTGGTTCTTTTCCACAATGAGGAGGGCTGACTGGGGAGACCAGAGGACAGTGTGGAAAAGATAGGCTGCTTCTCTGAGGCTAGGCCACAGTCATGTCATGAGAACATTCAAGCAGCCTCGTGGGTAGGCCTGTGTGGTGAGGAACAGAGGACGCCAAGCAGCGCCAGCAGTAATTTGCCTGTCGTATGAGTGAGTCACTTTGGTAGTTGATTTTCCAGCCTTAGTCCAGCCTTTCAACAAATACATCACTGACTGAGATCATGGTTGTGTCCTCAGGAGAGATTCTGAGTCAGAACCAATGGCCGAATGGTTGAAGCTGCACTTAAAACTTCACAGTCTGTGTTTATTAAGTTGCTAAGTTGTGGGGGTATTTATTTTGCAATAAATGACTGGTACACATATCCAATGGGATCGATCTATTATATATGTATATGTTATATATATTATATATATTATAAAATGTATCGCTCTAAATAGAAATCTATTGAAAAGGGATGAAAAACTACACACACACACACACACACACACCCATACATCCACCAACCACGCTTACCACTCTTACCACTTATTCAAACATGTGTGTTAACTGCTCTCCTACCCATGAGCTTAGGGCATGGCTCTAGGGTTATGAACTGGATTTCAAAATGCCTTCTTCCAGGACAATATGCAAATAGGAAAATGCAAAAATCCTGAGTTTACAGCATTTTTCAGTTTTACAAGCTAATGCCAAGGTCTCATCAGCATTGAGAGAGCAAGAGGCCTCAGTGCTCCCTCACCCCTAGGCCTCAGTGCTCCCTCACTCCTAGGCCTCAGTGCTCCCTCACCCCTAGGCTTCAGTGCTCCCTTACTCCTAGGCCTCAGTGCTCCCTCACCCCTAGGCCTCAGTGCTCCCTCATCCCCAGGCTCCACCCTGATCCCTGCCAGTCCCTACCTCTATGAGTATAACTAGTATTCAGACTGGATCTGTGTCTGTTCGTTTGCCAGAATAAACTAGATTGTAAGTGGCAAAATCAGAGAGTGTTAAATTAATGGCCCAATTTTCACCAAAATCGCTGGCAGCAAGCCCAGTACATGTCAACATGAGGATTTTTAGGACACAGACAAACAAGGACACACAGAGTGGTTGGATTTATGTAAGCATTGCCTTCCTGAATAGCTCACAGGCGCTAAACGTCCACAGAGGCCAGTTTTCACTTTGGAACCTAACAAGAGGCCTGTTATATTGTGTATGTTGCTCTCATCCCAAGCTAGAGGCTGATTTCTGACAGGCCTCTCTGAAGCTCTCAGGACTGTGAGGGGCCATGTTTAAGCCTCTCTGGGGACTTGGGGACCTGGTACGTGGAACAGCTAACGACCCCGTTCTGAGTGAGGTGCTGAAGGCATCCCACAGGGCACAGAGTTGGGCTGCCCATGTGTTTATCTACACTCGTCTGTGTAGTATGGCTTTGACAAGCTCTTGTCTTCCAGGGCCTCAACTTTCTTGCCTGCAGAATGGGTTCTCCAGAGATGAGAAAGGTTGAAGCCCTGGGGCACACAGTAAAATCAATGATTTCTTGGCCCCAATCCCAGGAGAGAACTGCTTCTCCTATTACCTCCATGCTGCTTGGAGAACTACCATAGAGTGAGCCAGTCAGGTTAGAACTGAGGAGCCGAGAGCTGAGACCCCAGGAGTCTACAGCTTGCAGTTACAATGCCGAGGTCACAGGGCAGGATTGGGCAAGAGTGGGGAGTTAGTTGATGCCTCTGACCCTGGTCAGGGATATTTGGAGATACGGACAGTTCTGGGAAATTCAGGACTGAAAGGGGGAGGGCTCTAAGGGGAAGCAGCAAACTGTACCCTAGCCTTTTAAGGCTTGTCTCACCCACAAATAGTTAAAGAGTATTGAACGTGTGTACGTGCGTACATGCATGTATGTGTGCGTGTGTGTGTGTGTAGACTCCCCTTTTCTGAGAAATAGAATAGAGGTCACCCATGCCTTCCTTCCTCCCCAATACCTACCCAGTTCCAAGTCTATTCCCACCTCTGTTTATGGTCCAAAGTCCTGGCGTTGGCGATGCCAGGTTCAGCATGCTCAGACACACAGGGGCCCTGGATGGACCCTGTCCCCTCCCCTCCCACTGCCCAGGGCTGTCCACCTGGTTCTTCAGGCTTCAGCCCCCTCCTTAGCCTGGGCTCTTCGTGGTGCTGAGGGACCTTCAGTAAGTACAGCAGGGGGAGAAGGGATGGGTGGCCGCCAAGAGAGAGTGGCTGGAGGAGTCCTGCACGAGCAGTTCACATGGGCACTATGAAAAAATGGAAGAGGATAGATTTTTCTTAGACAGGATATAGCCTTGTTTAGCCTGAAACTCCCTCTGTAGACCAGGCTGGCCTCGAACCCACTAGTCTCTGCTTCCTGAATACTGGATTAAAAGCATGTGTCGCCATGCCCAGCTAGAGGATAGATTTTTGGATGTCAGGCTTGGGAGCAGATGGGGGTGGGGGAGAAAGAAGGCATGTTCACCTACTCAGATGTAAAGGGAATTGGACTTCTTCTACCTCTGAGCCTGTTAGCCCCGTCCTCAGCTCTAAACTTGACTGTCCTAGGTCCTGTCCAGTGCTATCATGACAAAGGATTATCAAGATTTCCAGGACCTGGACAATGAGAACGACCATCACCAACTCCGGAGAGGTGAGAGGTGCTCCCTTCCAGAGAGATGAGGAGTGCTCCCCTCTGGAGGAGAGCATCAGTGGATGGCTCTGTCCCTCCGTCTCAGCTCCTGTTTCCCTGTGGAGATCCCTAGCTTTGTCCCATACACTTAGAAAACAGTGGCTGAGTTACTCTTACCGGGAAGTCGAGTACAGGGAGTTGGAGCCCTCAGTGACAGGTGTTCAAGCTACCTCCCAATGTTACCCACTCCTCAAGACCCCAGGCAGCGGGTGGATCCAAGGTGCAGGGCCAACTGAAGGTTGGGACATGAGTTTATTGTTAGTCCTTTCTGAAGTTAGGCTCCGTTTCTTCTTCAGTTTCCACAGTGTGTATCTGTGGGTATGGGTGGGGCGTGGGTGTGATCAGGATCAATTTGGCCTAAGGGACCCTTGGAGAGGGGGTTGAGGGTCTCAGCTTTGATGGAAAATGAAATATCTCCTCTCTCTACTTCTTTGTTCTCTGAGTGGGGACTGTTGTGTACTTGTAAAAACAAATACAGAGCTCTTGAGTTGTCCCAGGTGGGCAGTGTGCTTTATGCAGGAAGGAGCACAGGGGAGGAAACAGGGGAAAGGCCCGCACGCCAACCGACAGGACTGAGTGTCATTTTCTTCCTTGGTGTGAGAGGCTCACCTTTTCTCCCTGCATGCAACCAAAGACGCACAGGATTCATGGAAAGAGAAGGAAACCCAGACTTTCGTGGAGCAGTGACTCCCCAGGCGCGGTTCATCGTCTGTAATGACGCTATTATGCCACAGGGTGGCAGCAGAGGTTCAGGGCCTTGACAGCGCTAGGGCAGGTCAAAGCTTTGACCTTCTGATAACCCCTTTTCCCTCTAACTTCAGGTCCTGCAGGGTTGCCCATGGCCCACATTTCTTAATCTATACGGTTCCTCTTAGTCTCCTGAAGATCTTAGTCTACGCTCTTCCTAGCAACTCGGGATTTAGATTGGCCCGGATCGTGAACTCCTGACACCCTCTCTTGCAGGGCTGTCTCCCACTCCACGGCTCTTGCAGCGACTCTGCTCTGGATTCCGCCTCCTCCTGCTTTCCTTGAGCCTCAGCATCCTGTTGCTGGTGGTTGTCTGTGTGATCACATCCCAAAGTGGGTGGCCAGGGCTGGGCAGAGAAAGGGGGCAACTTCGGGTGTGTGCGAGGGGGCAGTGGGTGCGGTGGGTGCGGTGAGTTGGTGGGCACAGACAACGTATTTTTTCCTACCTACATCCTCTCTTGCCTAGATTCCCAACTCCGGGAAGATCTGCTGGCTCTAAGGCAGAATTTCAGCAACTTCACTGTGAGCACTGAAGACCAGGTCAAGGCCCTGAGCGCCCAGGGTGAGGGGGGCTGGGCCTGGGGCCTGGGTCTGGGTGAGGGGTGGTTGGGTTGTCAGGACTTTGATCATGTTTATCCTCTAGGAGGCAGTGTGGGAAGAAAGATGAAGTTAGTGGAGGTGCAGCTGGAAAAACAGCAGCAGGATCTGAGTGAAGGTGAGGTGGGGGTGGGGGGTGGGGGTGGGGTGGGGGGAGAGGGAGGGGGAGAGGGAGAGGAAGAAATGAGGGGCAAGGGGGAAGAGGTTAGGGGGAGAAAGCGGGAAGGGAGAGGTGAGAGTGAGACAGAGGAGGGGGACGTCGGGGGGAGGGATCTGACGCGGGGCCAAATCTCTCAGCCTAGATCGTAGTTTTGGCCAGGGGCCTGTGATGATTGGATGTTCCCCTGTTTTCACAGTCACCTAATTTCTTCCTTCTCCCTCCTCTCTTCTCCCATCCTGTCCTCTGCCTCTCTCCCCTCCCCCTCCCGCAGATCACTCCAGACTGCTACTGCACGTGAAGCAGTTAGTGTCTGATGTGCGGAGCTTGAGTTGTCAGATGGCCGCACTCCACGGCAACGGTGAGGGGAGGGGTACTAGTCCTGCTTTCTTGAGCACTCCGACCCTGGTAGCAGCTCAGCCCTTCATCCCCCATCCCCCACCTCAGGCTCTGAAAGGACCTGCTGCCCCATCAACTGGGTGGAGTATGAAGGCAGCTGCTACTGGTTCTCCAGCTCCGTGAGGTCTTGGACGGAAGCTGACAAGTACTGCCAGCTGGAGAATGCCCATCTGGTGGTGGTGACCTCCTGGGATGAGCAGGTGAGGCCGCGCTGGGTTCTTCTGGGATGCCAGACGGTGGAAGGGAGAGGTTACCAACTCTGCTTCTTTCCTCAGAAATTCGTCCAGCACCACATGGGCCCCTTAAACACCTGGATCGGCCTCACTGACCAGAACGGGCCCTGGAAATGGGTGGATGGGACGGACTACGAGACAGGCTTCAAGTGAGTGTGTGTCTGCAGCAGCTCCTGGCATCCTGGGCTGGGGTCTCTGACCTCCCAGCCTGTGTCCCAAGACCGGCAACGTGGCTGAGAGTCTGATTTCCTGGGGCTCACAGCCATCTTCTCTCTCTAGGAACTGGAGACCAGAGCAGCCAGATGACTGGTATGGTCACGGCCTAGGAGGGGGCGAGGACTGCGCCCACTTCACTTCGGATGGCCGCTGGAATGATGACGTCTGCAGGCGGCCCTATCGCTGGGTCTGCGAGACAGAGCTGAGCAAGGACCATTAGGAACCTCCCTTCCCCTGATTTATTTCCTTAACGCCTTGAGCTGCTGAGGTTTAGAATTGGGAGAGATCCTGCCTAAGGGTCTCCCCGCCTTTGGGAGTTTTCATCTAGGATTTTAAGGGACTGGTAAAGAACGGTGTTTGAGGAATGTCGTATGATGCCTGGTGGTGGGGTGGCTATTGAGACCCGTGGCGCATCGTGCAGCGTGCAGCTCGCTGCCGTCAGCTTGTTTTTTTTTTTTTTAGAGTAAAAAGAAGAGAAATAAACATTCATGAGCTGTGTGGTCATTGGGGATTAGGAACCGGGCGTGGCTTGGCTCATGTTAGGAAGGCCACAGGTCAGCAGCAGCACTGTGAAGATAGAATGAACTTTGAATAGCACAGCCTGTTCGCAGCCTGGTATGGCAGCGTGAGTTAGCTATTCTGTCCTAAAGTTTCAATTGGAAGATGGGATAATTTTTACCTCTGTCTGCTGGGGGGCGGGACCACCAGGGAACTGCTGCCTTCTGGCGCTGAGTGTATCAGAGACTTGGAAAGAAACACACTGGCCTGCGACATTCATCACAACAAACAGAAGCTGCTTTGTAGACTGAATAAATGGAGTGAATACCCAACCCAGGATTACAGACACGTGAGGGCAAAGTTATATTAGTATAACCAAGGGTAGGAGTGAGGGCAATTACAGACACCTTATAGGCTTGGAATTACTAACAAAACAGGGCAAAATGTTTGCTCATAAATAACACCAAAATACAAGAAATTATATATATATAATATGTATATATTTTTTATAAATACAATGCAGGAAAATAATATTCTTCCTCTACAGAAAAGATTGGCAAGTCTGATATCTAAAATTAGAAACCAGTGCCAGAGCCAGACCAGACTTGTATGAAATAGTTGTAACATTTATAACAAGTAATTAATATCAGGACTATGAAGAACTAAGAAGTCACAAAAGGAAAACTCAAAGTGGAAATGTGAAAACACACTGTCAGAAGCATTTGTCACTTCAGGTTGAGAGAACTCTTGGCCCTGTCCACAGGCAGCCAGTGGTCTCCCCTTCCTCTTGTCTTCTGGATGTAGCTGTGTGTGGGCCTGTGCTAGGGTCGCTGCCCGTGCAGATCTCTTAACAAGGAGATTGCCTTCAGTATACGATGTGAATCATTTACTTTGAAGTAATAGTTGCTGTGTGTGGATCATTTTTATGATATTTAAAAGGGTTGGAGAGACGGCTCTTCAGTTAAGAAAGTGTATTGCTCTTCCAGAGGTCCCGAGTTGTGTTCCTGGCACCCACAATCAGCAGCCCCCAGCAGCTTGGCAGCCCCCAATAGCTTGTAACTCCAGATTCAGGGGGTCTGACACCTCCGAAGGCACCCCTGAATGCACGACATACACTCATGCAGACATACCCACATTCACAGATTAAAAATAAGATAAATCTTTTTTTTTTGAACTCAGAAATCCGCCTGCCTCTGCCTCTCAAGTGCTGGGATTAAAGGCGTGCGCCCCCCCCAAGATAAATCTTCTAAAAAAATGACTTAAAGAACTTATGCGAAAGACACAAACTGAAAGATAGTCATACAATATGAGCCATCTACATGACCATAAAAAAAGAAATAAAAGAGAAAAAGAACATCCTTAAACAGTAACTAATGGGACATTTCATGGTGGCAACAGGCAGATGCATCATGATTTATCACGGGATGGTGATAAATCATAGGTTGATGTTGAGTGTCTTTCTCCATTACTCAGGGCCCCTTGATGAAACTGGTTAGGCTGGCTATACAGCAAGTTCCAGGGATCCCTCAGTCTCTGCCTCCCCGATAATGCCGTGCCTAGGTTATTATTAATATTTTTTTCATGCATGCTGGAGATCACACTATGGTTCTAACCCTTCTGTGGCAAGCATTTTACTGACTCAGCCTTCTCCCACGCTGGTACACACACACCTAATCTACTGACCATTAGAAATTAGTATATACAGGTGACACACGGCATTGTTGTGTGTCCTGATAGTGTGGCTGACTGTGTGCTGTGATTCTTTGTCGCCGTCTGGCGACAGCAATAGAGAAGCAAACTGGAACAGGGATCATATGGCACAGTGCTTGCCCAGGAAAAGATCTAAAATTAAAACCCAAAGTATGGATTGGCTGCATGCATGCTGTGTCTCCACCATTATGATGTAGAAAAAAAATATGTAAGTCAAACCTTCTTCAGTCAAGTGCGTTTCTGCAGCTGATGATAACAGCCTGTGTACTTGTGCAGCTCCATAAAGCATTCTCCTCAGAAAACCTGTACTGAGTGCCCTAACCCTCCCCAGACACTGCCTTAATTCTGTTTATTATCAGAAATCAACTGTGCTCTGGAATGTAAAGTTGACAGGAGTGAAGCGGGCGCAGTGGTTTAGATTTGGGGTGAGATGGGCTAAGGGGGGCTAAAGAGCTGGGGTGAGGTGTGTGCTTCGAGACTTTCCGCAGCGTTTAAAAGAGAAGACACCAGAGAACAGATACGTAGAGATAGCTGGGTTATACAGCTGGAGACACGTGAGTGTGTGTGTACATGGTGCCAGTGTGGGGGGCAGGAGAGTCAAGGGGAGAAAGTCACGTTCATCTGGGTTTTGATTTCCGCACATCTAGTTCTCTGAGGGACAGCACAGCCTTTTTAGGGGAGAATTGGTTTGGCTTTTTGAAACAGGGGTTCTCTATGTAGGCCTGGCTGTCCTCCGAGTGCAGGAATGATGCACGTACCACCACCTGGCAATACAACCACTTCTATCTGCCATCTCTGTGGTTCCTTTGTCTAGGACTTTTCCTTACCTGAAGAATCATAGAGCTCCCTGCTCTAGGTCAGACTGAACCAGCTTTGCATAGCAGCTTGATTCAGGTAGGTGTGATGATTCCTTCCTTGGCAAGAGGGAAACAGACTGTTGACACATTAAGAGTCAGAATTCATAGAGGTTTGTCTCAGTTTGAGTGTCTCCTAAGATTAGAGCCTGAGAGGATAGATCTATCTATCTATCTATCTATCTATCTATCTTCAAGATAGGGTTTCTCTGTGTGCAGATGGATGTCCTGGAACTTACTCTGTAGACCAGGCTGGCCCCGAACTCAGAGATCCATCTGCCTCTGCTTCCTGAGTGCTGGGATTAAAGGTGTGCACCATTACTGTCTGGCTAGGAGCTGAAGGAGGCAGGCCTGTGGGGTCAAAGGAGGAAAATGAAATAGGAGGGCATTACAAAGTTGCTGCCTGTGTTTGGCAAGCGATCCTTGAGCATCTGCTGAGCATACAGAATGGCTGACCTAAGGCTGGAAGGGCTGGAGGATTTGCCCAGTAGACCCACTCCCCACAGCTGTTAGCTATAGCTCTGCATCATAACCTATGCTGTTTGATCTGGCTCCAAATGGCCCTAGAGAAAGTTCTGGAGAAGAACACATAACTCAAACTTGCGGGGACATCGTCAGTACAAGCTGCTTAGCTTACTAGGGACTGTCTGCAAGGGGGAGGAGTCTTCTGTGGTCCACACTCCCAAACTCAGGTAAGAATGACAGGGTGGACCAACAGCGACTCAAACAAAGCATGGAGGAGTGACCTTAGGAAACAATGCAAAACATCCCCAAATCTGCCAAAGCCGAACAGATCACAAAGTACTTGACTATAGCAGCTGATTCTTGGGGAGGAAGCCTTAACGCTGCCCCGATGTCCTCGATCTCCCCACCTGATCCATGCACTCACGATTCAAACCAAATTCATGGGCAATGGTCAAATATGGTGACACTTCTTTAATCCCAGCGCTGGGGAGGCAGAGGCAGGTGGATATTTCTGAGTTCAAGGCCAGCCTGGTCTACAGCAGGAGTTCTAGGACAGCCAAAGCTGTCACATAGAGAAACCTGGTCTCGAAAAAACCAAACCAAACCAAACCAAACCAAACCAAACCAAACCAAACCAAACCATCCCCCCTCCCCCAATCATAAACAATGTATTTTTGCTTTAAAAAATTTTTTTTTGACAAAATGAACCTAAATTTATCTGGAAGAATGAACATGGGAGAACTAGACAGTAGAAAAGTTTAAAAAAGAACAGTTAGGACAGTTATCTTCCCAGAACTTAAAATCTGTTAGCAAGTATTGTAATTCAAACACACCTGGCTTTAGACAGGAACGAAGAGGAGTTGAGGGTGCGGAGTAGACTTCTGAGCTGGAGCCAAGGAGCTCCATGTGGTCGTGCTGGTGGTGAAAAGGATTCAGTGGGAACCAGCCTGAGCAAAAAAGGGAGAAGGATGGCGGGGTGCGATGATCATCCGTGGGACCTCCGGGCAGAGGTGCAAGCTAGCCTGGTGCTCAGGACCTCCAGGCAGGGGTTCAGGCTGGCCTGCTGCTCAGGTCCTCCAGGCAGAAGTACAGGCTGGCCTGGTGCTCGGGTCCTCCGGGCAGGGGTTCAGGCTGGCCTGGTGCTCGGGTCCTCCGGGCAGG
>NW_021604783.1:3677944-3690912 GCF_004785775.1 Grammomys surdaster
GTGCTCGGGTCCTCCGGGCAGGAGTGCAGGCTGGCCTGGTGCTCGGGACCTCTGGGCAGGGGTTCAGGCTGGCCTGGTGCTCGGGTCCTCCAGGCAGGAGTGCAGGCTGGCCTGGATGGAGCTCTGCTGGTTATCTAAGGCTTCCCCGTGTATGCACTCTTCCTTGCAGGTCCTCTATCTCATCGTTAACCATCTTATTGTGGCTTGGAGTCTTTGCTCTCCCGTGTTAATCCTTCTGTCACGCCCAAGCTTTATAGGTCAGCTGCCATCTCTCGTGTCCCACCCTCCTAACCCCCACACAAATGACTAAGAAGGGTCTGTTTGGGTTACCCAATAGTGTAGTAATAAACTGGATCCAAGGGTCACGTCATGGTTGCTACAGTGACTGTGGGAAGAAGGGCATGAAATGTGTAGGTGCTGACACGCGTAGGGGTTGGAGGTGAGGGCAAACAAAGGTAGGTATCCGTTACACCCAAGGCCCTAGACGCGTATGCTAGGTAGTAGCCAAGAGCTTCACATCAGAGAGCAAGAGGCAGGCTGTGAGACAGTTCTCATTTGAGCCAATACACTGATCTCACTACCCTTTCTTTTTAGGATTTATTTGTTTATTATGTATTTTTATATGGATGTTTTTGTCTGCATGTATGTCTGTGCACTACATGTATGCAATGCCTGCAGGATCCAGAAGAAGGCGCCAGATTCCTTGGCGTGACAGACAGTTGTGCGCGGCCAAGAGGGTACTGGGAATCAAATCTGGGTTCTCTGAAAGAGCAGCCAGTGCTTGTAACCACTGAGCCATCTCTCCAGCCCCGCCAATTATGTTTTGTTGTTGTTGATTTGTTTCATTTTTGTTTGTTTTTTTGGGACAGAGTTTCTCCCTGGCTGTCTTGGAATTTGTTTTGCAGACCAGGCTGGCCTCAGGCTTGCAGAGATCCTTCTGCCTTTGCCTCCCAGATGCTGAGATTAAAGGCACACGCCACTACCATCCAGCCACTTTTGATTCTTACCTTGATAATGGTAATAATTTAATTTTCCTCCTGTCTGTCACAAGGCCCCATCATGTGGCCCTGGCTGGCCTTGAACTCACAATCTTCCTGTCTCAGTCTCCTAAGAGCTGAGGTTACAGACATGAGCCACACTTGACCAGTAACTTATTTGTGATAAATTATCTTTTTCAACTCCAAACCCTGGGATGATACTTCCCAGGCATTCTAGTGTGAAAGTTGTAGTTCTTACTGACTGGATTTAAATAAACAGTGGAACTGGTGCAAAGGAGCCTTGACCCTTTCTTGTGAAGGACCCAAGGACTCTTTCTTCCTCACTCAAAGTTGTGGGTTTTACAATTAAAAAACTTCTTCAGAACAGCCACTGACTACATCTTTTGTGTGGCGGAAGACATCCTGTGGACACTTAGTGCCCTCGAGTGACTCAATCTGACTGTTTAGTGGTTTATTTGTGTCAGTTTATTCCCTAAAAATCTTCCTGCTGAATAAAATTCCTTCTACACACCCATACCTTGAACAGACTCCATTCTATATTCAGAACTTTCAATTATATGCGTATGCTGCCATTTTTGACAGTAACATAATAACAGGTATAAATAGCACGTTTCTGTAACAGCACCAATCGAGAAGAAAGTCAATTCCAAGATACCAAAATATTTCATGGCTGAAGGCAAGTGCACTTTATCTTTTTCTTACGGAACAGTAAGAAAAGTGTGGGTTTGCAATTTCTTTTCCAAATCGGGGTGGTCTGGGACAAACTTTGAGGGTGCAGTCATCTTCCATAATGAACCGTTTACAATGTTCTCAGAAGTGTCTCATGCAATGAGATGCTCTTGATAACTTCTGAATTAGTCAGATGAGGAGTCACTGGGAGGAGGCAGAAGGTCTTCTGGTTCCTCAGAAGGTGGTCTTGGCTCACATTAGGGCCTTGGCAGTTCGAAAGACACCATTATATTTGCTGCTGTGTGGAGGAAGGCTGGGGAGCTGAGAGAGGCAAGGCCCATGATGGAAGAGAGGTGTTGCTGTTTGGAGACAACCCAACTGGACCTAACTCCTACCCCAACTCCATCGCAGGCCAGTCTGAACCACGTGCTGAAGAAAGATGGAGAGAAAAAGCAAACCCATGTAGCAGAGGCACATGGCAGCATGTCATGGAAGCAGAGCGCCAAACAAACAAGCAGCCACTGGTACATTCTCCTCAGAAGTAATACCATCCACTCAGTTTGCTTTTGGCCTCAGCAGGTAACAATTGCTCCGAGTGCTTCATAGCTTTCTTCATACCCCTTTTGCCCACTGCCAGTCAACTTTGCTGTGCTCTGTATGCTTTGTTAACAGAAGGAGGAAAGGCTCCAACCAACCAACCAACCAACCAACCAACCAATAAACCATCCGACCGACCAACCAACCAACAAACCATCCAACGAACCAACCAACCAACTAACCAACCAACCAAAAAACCATCCAACCATCCAACCATCCAACCATCCAACCATCCAACCATCCAACCAACCAACCAACCAACCAACCAACCAACCAACCAACCAACCAGCCAGCCAGCCAGCCAGCCAGCCAGCCAGCCAGCCAGCCAGCCAACCAACCAGCCAACCAACCAGCCAACCAACCAGCCAACTAACCACAACCACCCATCAAGAGATTCCAGAGAAACAAACCTGTGCGTGGATGTTGTAACTAATTCTCTTACCTCTTGGAATATAAAACAGGTACCCACTGGAGACACCTCCAACTAACAGTGATCCACCGTGCAGAACATTTTGGCAGACTGTCTAGACTAGTCTGAACCTGGCTTTTGTTCATATCTGCAAGCTCCAGGAAGCAAAACTTCCCTTGAGGTTTCTTTGAGTGGACACAGCCATTTTAGTTTGCCTCTTGTTGGACCAGTTAGGTTTCCTGGCATAAGCATTTCAACCACTAGATTTATGGCTTCTAACATTGCTAGAACAGAATCCAAGCACAAGTGAGTTTATAGAATTTAGTAGGGAAGAAATCCTTTGATTTCCAGACTTGAAAATTCTAGCTCTGCAGGCAACAGAGCATTAGGCTAGCAGCGGCATCTCAAGGGGCTGTCTTGCCAGGCAGTTAGAGAGTTGACTAGGTGTCCAGTACTGAGTCTACCAAACTGCTTCCAGGTAAAAGGCTACATGGGATCATTGAATTCCATGTGCCTGAGCCCAAACGCTGCCTTTGTTTTGCTATAAACTTAGTTGCCTGCTGGGGATCATGTTATCTAAACTCTGACAGTAGGGCTGGAGAGAGGGCTCATAGATATGATAAACCTAGGGCAGGAAAACACAATAGGAGCCAAGATCAGGGACACAGCTGAGCAGACGTCACTTGATCAGAGTTCAGTTTCCAGCAACTGTGCCAAGTGGCTCATAACTGCCTATAACCACAGTTCCAGAGGGGGATCTATAACCACAGTTCCAGAGGGGGATCTATAACTACAGTTCCAGAGGGGATCTATAACCACAGTTCCAGAGGGGGATCTATAACCACAGTTCCAGAGGGGGATCTATAACCACAGTTCCAGAGGGGATCTATAACTACAGTTCCAGAGGGGATCTATAACTACAGTTCCAGAGGGGATCTATAACCACAGTTCCAGAGGGGGATCTATAACCACAGTTCCAGAGGGGATCTATAACTACAGTTCCAGAGGGGATCTATAACTATAGTTCCAGAGGGGATCTATAACTACAGTTCCAGAGGGGGGATCTGAGATATCTGGACTCTACAGGCACCCGAATGTGCTCCAACAACCCCCTCCCCCCACTTCCACATACACTCACACACACTCACATTGACACACACTCACACATACACATTCACACACATTCATACTCATACACACACTCTCTTACACACACAGGCAGGCGCACACATACATATACTCACACATACACATTTACACACACACATACACACACACACACACTTAAAATAAATAACTCAAAAATCTCTAAGACAGTAAGCAGGACCTCTGGAAGTTCATCTAGGGAGGAGCTGACAGAAAACGGCAGGCAAGCAAATGATTGCGGTGACTAAGGAACTGACCTTGTGTGATATTGCATGCTTCAGAAAATTCAATGCATTAACCTGCTGCCAGGGGGTGACTGGCTGTTCTTCTTTATCAGGCCTGTCTGTCTTATTGAGTGACTCAAAATAGGCATCGGTCAAGGGGCCAGAAGTGTTGTCAAGGGCAGCCTACTGAGAACATGAAAACAAACATTTTGTTCAGACTAGGGGAAGTGTCACGGTCAGAGACACTTTTGCTGTGGGTTATGCCAGAGTGTCTGAAGGTGGCCCAGGGAGGACAGAAGACCTAGGCAGAACTCCACACTGAGGGAATTTACTGTGGATGTCAAGAGAGGCTCAGTGAGATGTATGTTTGATGCCAGGTTTTAGTAACTCTCAGCTGATGGATTTATAAAAAGGTAAAGAGATAAAGAGTATGTTCTGTGGGTGTGTGGAGAGGTATGGGGGAAGGGGATGTCTCAGCGGGCCCATGCCGAGGCATCTCTTCCCCCTGAGGGACCAGTCACACACCCGTATAGCATAGAATAGAGTTTATTCAGGGCATGGGGAGGGGAACCAGGAGGGTAGTAGAGGCAGAGAGAGAGATAGAGAGATAGAGATAGAGATAGAGATAGAGATAGAGAGAGAGAGAGAGAGAGAGAGAGAGAGAGCGTGAGCGCAGAGAGGTAGAGGAGTAGAAGCCGGCCATGACCACATGGAGAGAGGGGGAAAGGAAGGGGGGAGGGGACAGAGGGAAACTAGAGGCAAGAGAGCAAGAGAGTAAAAGAGAGAGGAGGGGGCAAGCAGCCCCTTTTATAATGGGCAGGCCTACCTGGCTGTTGCCAGGTAACTGTGGAGGTGGAGTTTAGACAGAATACTAATATTAGCCAAGTAGGGAAAGGTGTTGTAAGCTACGTAGATAGCTCTTCCTGCCCACTCTGAGTGTTTGTGACTGGTGATCTCGGGACAGGCCTTCCCGAGATGCAGAATCCTACCTAATATGGCTCAACCAGACAAATGCCAGCATTAGAAGAGTCACTGAGAGAGTGACCACCTGTATTTGGGAGTGAAGGGCTGGTTACTGAGTGTAAAAGTCACGATACGTGCAGTAGTCAGTACAACTCAGTAGCTGGTGTTGCTTCAAGCTTCTGGAGCTTGGCTCTGGTTTATTTTAGGCCTATATATAAGCACAACACAATTTGGTGAAAATGATTTTGGTGATAATTAACTCAGTTCTGTGTGCACAGCAAAGCAGACATAAACCATCCCAAACAACTACAACAATAAAAAACTCAAATACAGATCAGATGTGACTACAACAAAACTCTTTGTAAAGCCCAGAAAGATAGTTTCTGTAGATTGATTGAGAAAAAAAAAACAAACTCATAATAAGGTCTGGTGCTGGAAAAGTCTCTGACCACAGAGAGGGGGCAAAGGTTGTAGGCTGGTAAGCAAGCCCTCTCTGAGCTTCTAGGAGGATAACAGACTTTGCATTCCTTCAATCAAAGGAACAATACTGTATGCTTGACATTTCAGGTTTCCCTAATACAGCGGTTCTCAACCAGCGGGTCTCAACGCCTTTGAAGAGGTCGGTCGCATGTCAGATGTCCTGCATATCAGATAGTTACATTACAATTCATAACAGTAGCAAAACTACAGCTATGAAGTAGCAATGAAATAATTTTATGGTTGGAGGTCTTCACAATATGAGGAACTGCATTAAAGGGCCACAGAGTTAGGAAGGTTGAGAACCACTGTGTGGGCTATCAGAATCTCTATTAGGAAAATTGGCATTTCTTTCAAGATAGGTACACATGGGCATCTTTCAAATCTGTATTGTTACAAAATAACTGAATCCATCAATAAAAATTTCTCTTCATCTAAATTAGGATTATCATGCAATAAAATTCCACAAGGGAGAAGTGTATTCAGCAGGCTGTGTGCTAATAAAGTCTGCTGGGCAGAGGAGAAGTCTGGCAGGTCAGCTGCGAAAGAAGCTGGCACGCAATGACCCTTCAGGAATGAGGTTTATTAGGAGAAGGGAGGTCACAGCTGGATGTGGGGGTGCACACCTTTGATCCTAGCACTAAATAGGCAGAGATAGGTGGATCTTTGTGAGTTCAGTGCTAACCTAGTCTCCATAGTGAGTTCTAGGACAGCCAGAGCTACCTAGTGAGACTCTGTTTCAAAACAAAACAAACTCATAAATAAATAAATAAATAAATAAATAAATAAATAAATAAATGTATTTAACAAAAAGGAGAAGGGGTCTCAAGACCATGAGAGTCACGATGGGGCCACAGAGTGGGAGGACATTGGAAAAGGAACATACAGTGTATCAGAAACAGCATAGCAGGATCTTAAAGGAAGGGAGAGAGGCTGCCCTTTAAAACCCTGAGGAGAGCTTCATTAGAAGAGACAGCTTGAGAGAAGGGAGGGGCCATCAGGACAGGATGACATGAAAATTCCCTGAACAAAGGGAGGGGGGTGTCTCTGATTTTTATAGTTTCGGAGGTGCTAGTGAGAAGTTGTACATCATATGATTTAGTCTGGGCTAGCCCACACACCAAAGAATCTGGAGGAGCCAGGTACTGTTTAGGATTGATTAGACACTGTTAAGCTGTAGGGAGGTGTGTCTTGATTTCTTCAGGTTGTGGAGTCTGGCCTTTAGAGTGATCAGAGTCTTAAAGGGACAGGCCTACAATCTAACAAATTCCTGTTTCAGAATCCCCATTAGATTAATTAAATGGGCCAGGCAATGGTGGCACATGTCTTTAATCCCAACACTTGGGAGGCAGAGGCAGGTGGATTTCTGAGTTCGAGGCCAGCCTGGTCTACAGAGTGAGTTCCAGGACAGCCAGGGCTATACAGAGAAACCCTGTCTCGAAAAAACCAAAAAAAAAAAAACAAAAAAAACCAAAAAACCCCAAAAAAAGATTAATTAAATGACTCTTTTGCAAGACTGTAGAGTTGGCCAAGAGGACTAGCACAAGGAAGGTCCTTTCTCTCCAAATCAGCACCCATATGGGGAGGGCTGGCAATGTGTCCACTGCCTGACTGCTTTGCAATAATTTTTTTTTTTTTTCCGAGACAGGGTTTCTCTGTGTAGTCCTGGCTGTCCTGGAACTCACTCTGTAGACCAGGCTGGCCTCGAACTCAGAAATCCGCCTGTCTCTGCCTCCCAAGTGCTGGGATTAAAGGCGTGTGCCACCACTGCCCGGCTTGCAGTAACTTTTAATAAGTTGTTTTAGCACAACGTATTATTTTAAGCCAGTTGTAGTGAGACCACCTTTAACTCTAGCATCTAGGAGGCTGAGGTCGGAGGATCTCTGTAAGTTTGAGTCTAGCCTGGTCTACATTGCCAGTTCTAGGCCCACCAGGGCTACAAGGTGAGACTGTCTCAGAAAAAAATAATTATTCTTAGATAAAGAAACTTGGTTCCACTCGCACTGATGATTGTCTGCAGTTTTCAGGTTGCTCTGTGGCAGGAAGTTCTTTCTCCTGGATGGACTCCGTTCCTCCAGGTTAAGCCTCATGGCCAGGGCAGTCTGCATTCCATCATTCTGAATGAAGACAGGTGCCTTCCTAATGAACAAGCTTTCTGTGTTTCCCTAGGGCAGTGGAGAGGGCAGCCTTGCTTTGATTGGGTTCTGTGTGCTTCTCATCTTCAGGCTCCATCTGCCATGCTCTGGGTGGAAGGCTTCATTGCCAAAGGGAACTGTTCTGTCCCCAGTTGTATTCAAGGCAGGCTTACATTTCCTATTCTTGCGAAGGAAAAGAAAACAACGCACACACCTGAAAGCCAGAGCGGATTCTTTAAGACTCCACTGGGCAGAGCTCTTTGATCTAACAAGCAGAGAGCAGTTTTTCTTGGATACTGTTTAGAGACATAATAAAATTTCAATGTCCTTCAGCTAAAGGTCGTTTCCCAGTTGAACAATAAAGCGTGTTTTTCAAGGGAGGCACTAAATCCTTAAGCAAACAAATCACTCGGGTACCCTGGCTAATTGTATTTTTATTGCAAACATTTAATGACCTGGAAAAACAGAGCGTCATACTCTCACTGGGGAAATAAAAACAGATTTGTTTCAGGAACAAGTGGACTCTTTGTTAACAGCACTTTCTGGGGATGGAAAGTATAAGAAATATAGAAACACGAATTATGGTGGGCTCCCCGGTTAAGAGCCTTGTTGCTCTTGCAGAGACCAAGGTTCAGTTCCCAGCACCCACATGGCAGCTCACAGCCATCTGTAACTCCAGCTCCAGGGCATCTGATGCCCTCTTCTGAACTCTGAGGGCACCAGATATGTGTGTGACGCACAGACATATATGTAGGCAAAACACTAAAAGAATATGTAAATATTTATTTTATAATTTTAAAACTTCACAAAAATGATGGTGAGGTAAACATAGCAGCTGAAATGGAGAGACATGAGGTCAGGGGAGTGGGGCCAGGGCAGGGGAGAGCGGAACAGAGAAGAACTGTTTTATATGTTCAGTTACAAATTAATGAAAAGAACAACAAATCCTCCATAATTTCTGCAGTACAGGATGATTTAGAGGGGCACTGTAGACAGGCTGCCCTGGAAGCTCTGTGCTCGGTGGAACAGGATGGTATAGGAACCTTGTACCTTCTGTGCAATTTTTATTTAAACCTAAAAACCACTCTAAAAAAGATAAAGTTTATTAAAAGCAAAATCGTAAGGCTAAGGTGTTGGTAAAGTCCCTGTCAGGCTATTCTGAGGACCCGAGGTGGGAACTCCACCAAAAAGCCAGGAGTGGGTGCACACACTTGTTACCTAGCTCTGGGATGCAGAGATGGTGGAACCCTGGAGTCTAGTCTTGCTGAGTTGGTGAGCTCCAGGTTAGGTGAGAGATCCTGTCTCAGAAAATAGGAGGAAGATACCCAACCTTAACCTCTGACCTCAACGAACACATACATGAACATATACACATTCATATACTACACACGCACACGCACACAGGGTACTTGGGTGGGAAGTAGAGGTAGGAAGATAAAAGAGTTCAGAGTCATACTCAGTTATATGTTCAAGGCCAGTCTAGACTGCATGAGATTCTGTCACAAACTACACTTCATATCAAATTCTCAACTATACCATGGTTCCCAAAGTGGACTGTGATTCTGTTATTGTTTTGCTTGAACCTGTGAGTCCCTTCGTAGTTAAGGCTATGTAGTTCAAACTGGAGTTGAGCCTGTGACCCTCCTGTCTCTGCCTCCCATGCACTAGGGTTACAGGTAGGTGCCACCACCTGTAAACGCTGGCCTCAAATTTTATTTTAAGGTAATTTAGTAATATGTTTATGAGAAAAGCCATAATTTTAAGTAAATCAAGATGTTGAATTTCTTTCATGTTTATTTTGTGTGTACAAGGGTTTCATCTGAATGTATGTGTGTGCATCACAAACCCGGTGCCCTGGAGGTCAGAAGAGGGCATCGGTTCCCTAGGAACTAGAGTCTCAGGTAGTTGCGCGGGGCTGGGAACTGAACCTGGGTCAGTGTGAGGTCAAGCACTGCTAACCATCCAGCTTTCTCTCTTGACCTAACCAAGACATTTAAAAAGACTGGACATTTTTGTTTGTTTGTATGTTTTTTAAGTTTTTGAGGCAGTGTCACACTATGCAGCTCTGGATAGTATGAAACTCACTCTGTAGACCACGCTGGCCTCAAACTCACAGATCTGTCTTCTTCTGTCTCCCAAGTGTTGGGATTAAAGGCATGTAACACCATGCCTGGCTAAAGACCGAACATTTTAGCAGTGCTAAAGAGTACCAGGACAGCAAAGATTAGGACCCCAGAGAGAACCTACAGATAGAACAAAAAACAGTGGGGTACATGTAGGGTCCTTGGCTGAGGAGACAGAGGCCCCATCTGTCACAGATACTAGGGTTGGAGAGAAGTCCCCACAATGGGTTAAGAAGCAGTCAGGCAGGCAGGTTGGTTGCCAGGCAGCTGGCAGTCACATTGGTAATCCTGGGAAGAAGTGATAGGGACATGGCATCCAGGGTGGTAGGTTCAAGGCCAGGTAAGAAAAGGACATGATCTATGTCCTGCAACAGAGAAATTGCTCTCCTTAGACTGGAGGGAAGCATGATTCCATTTCAAGAGTGTGCAAAAGTGGACCAAATCAATGAGTCTCACTGAAGACACCCTGTGCTATAACCTTTGTTGGACCTTACTGAAGCTCTGAAGGACAGTATGGTGACATCCATTCTAAAGAAAACAGGAAACTCATTTACTGAGGGTCTGTTGTTTATAATTGTACACACACTGTTCCCTTAATTAGCTACAAAGGGAAACACAGGTTCAACCATAAACAACAATTGTACCTGTTGTTTCATGTACACTGTTTTAACCCTTACTGTGACCTTACTGGCTAGACCAGATGACTAGGATTTTATAGATGAACAAACTGAACCTTAAAGAAATGAACTTGAACAAGGGTATTCATCTGTACCATGGCAGGGACCACATGGAAGCATTTCTTACCCTCTACTCTGTTGATAGCATCCGAGAGGGGAAGTGAAACATGCTTTTCTGTTGCCCACAGGTTTGGACTCACCAGCTTGGACAATTGTACAATTGAGTTTACATTTCTTTCTGATATCAAAGGTATCAGTTTAGTGATTATTAACTCAGATTAGTAGCGAACTCATTGCCCCAGTTCTTGGAAGAACTGTAGAGATTTATATAGTTTAAAAAAGGTCAGACCTGCCTCTAGATGCCCAGGAGAAAGAGATCTGGATGATCAGATAAGGCTGACAGTGGCTCCATTTTCTACTGCAAACAGGCCCTATTTGGTGTGCGGCTGCTCCTGGCATGTTCTGCCATCTCTGAAGACTTTCAAGCTTAATGAAAAAAAGAATGGATATCTATCCCCCATTCTCTGTTTAGCTCTGTTTCCCCTAAGCCACCAGATGCCTGGACTGTGGGAATGTCTTCCTTCCTTCCTTCCTTCCTTCCTTCCTTCCTTCCTTCCTTCCTTCCTTCCTTCCTTCCTTCCTTCCTTTCTCCCTCCCTCCCTCCCTCCCTCTCTCTCTTTCTTTCTTTCCTTATTCCTATCTTTCTTTTAAATTGACATAAAAGTTGTACAGGTTTGTGGGGTATTACGAAAATCATGATACAGTTTTAAAAGTTTTGATCAACGTGACTTGCTTAGAGTGTCTTGTAGTCCTTGTTAATGCCCTCGGCCAGTCATGTTCTACCGTACGTACCCTTGGGTTCCTGAGGCAGAGCTCATGCCCCTGATCACCTATGGTTCTCCACTGTGTTTTCTAAGTATCTGCTTGGGCAGGAGGCACATTCTGCCAGGCCTGTTCATGAGCCAGTCCAGATTTTAGTACTACCCAGGAGTCTATAGACTGAATGTGCCCCTGAAAATCTGTACTGATGCTCTCCCTTCAATACAATGGGATGATGGGATGTGGTGGTGGTGTCTTTGGGACAGAATTAGATTTAGATGAATTCATGAGTGACTGGCCCCCATGATGGGATTAAGACCTTTGAGAAGCTATAAGAACAAATACATACACTCTTTCTGACCACGGTTTGATGTGATGTCGCCACCTGCAAGAAGGTGGCTGTTTGCAAACCAAAAAGAGCCTCCTCATCCGATGCTGAACCTCCTGTTGAACTTCCAATTTTGAGTATTGACCTTCTCATCTTTTAGAATGATAAGAAAGGAACATTTGTCGTTGAAACCATCCATCTTACAACTGAGATGAGTGTTACTATTCAGTCACGATGTGTTTCCCTTGAACCTTAACTTTGGAGAATTCCTTTTTTTTTTTTAAGGAAAAATTATTTTTTAAGTTTATGCATATGCATGTGTGTCTGTGTTTGGGTATGTACATTCAGTGTAGATGTCCCCCAAGCCAGAAGAGGATTCAATAGGACTGGACTCACAGCGGTTGGAAGCTCTTATCCCAAACTCCGACATGGGTATAGGGAGTCTGGTCCTCTCTAAGAGCAGCAAGTACTCCTACCTGCCGAGCCTTCTCTCCAGTCCTGGGCACATTCTAATGACAGTACATCTCCAAAAGATGGAGCTGGTCATGATGGCACATGCCTATCATTCTAGCCCTGGAGGCTGAGGTAGGATTGAGTTCTAGACCAGCCTGGGGCCATATAGGGATACCAAACAAAGAAGCAAACAAAAGAAAACAAAACTAAAAGGAGTTAGGCTTTTCTTTTCCCTTTTTTTTAAAAAAACAAACAAACAAACGAAACAAAACAAAACAAAACAAAAACCAAAACCAAAACCAAAACCAAAACCAGGAATTCTCTGTGTAGCCCTAGATGCCCTAGCTGGCTTCAAAATCATGAGCTCCACCTGCCTCTGGCTCCCTAGCGCTGGGATTAAAGCATGCACTACCAAACTCGACTGGGATCTTTCTTTCTTTCTTTCTTTCTTTCTTTCTTTCTTTCTTTCTTTCTTTCTTTTTTTTTTTTTTTTTGGCTTTTCGAGACAAGGTTTCTCTGTGTAGCCCTGACTGTCCTGGAACTCACTAAGTAGACCAGGCTGGCCTCAAACTCAGAAATCTGCCTGCCTCTGCCTCCCAAGTGCTGGGATTAAAGGTGTGTGCCACCACTGCCTGGCAGGATTTTTATTTCTTTGTTGAAGTTACTTGCTTGCTTAGAGAAGTGTTGTGTTCAGCCGTCAGGGCTGTACACCAGCCTGTGAAGGAGGGTAGTCTTAGACCAGTTTCTGCCAGAATAAAGATCTTTTGCCAGGTCACTTGTTGACTTCACTTAGGGAAGTTATTAAATGTCAGTTGAGACACACAGACACACACAGACACACACACAGACACATACACAGACACACACACAGACACACATACAGACACACACACAGACACACAGACACACACACACACACACACACACACACACACACACACACACACACA